>NW_007577764.1:186553-323201 GCF_000690725.1 Stegastes partitus
ATACAGTCTATGGTTTTTACTTAAAATTTAATTTCCACAATTTTATATATTTTCTGTCCTTAATAAAAACAACAACAAACAAATGGATCCTATAACTGCTAACAAGCTTTTTGCATAATCCCATTGGGATTTTGCACCACTCCTCTTTTGCAATCATCTCCAGGTCTTTGAGGTTAGAAAGATTTCTTACCGTCAATCTAGTCTAGATTCTAAATGGGACTCTGGGGGAAGCTTTAACTGATCAATGTTTTTTTTCATGTAACTGTGTGAGCTGTTTTCAATGTGTCAATTTCCAAGGTTTTGTTCACTTAAGTGAGACACACAGAGATTTTTGTGGTTTGTAGCAGTATATTGCAGGTTCTGGTGAAAAAAAATTGAAATAACAGCAGGGAATCTGATGTGTGTAATTGAAGCTTGACAGTGCACATAATCAATTAGAGTGTGAAGAGAGGAAAGATACCTGCTGCCTTCAGATGGCTGGAAACAGAGACAGTAGCGTAAAGGAGAGGCCATTAGCATAGGCTAGTCGCTGTTGTTAGATGACAGGTGGCCAGAATCATTCACTTTTCATTCCATCTCTTTGACATTCATGCCTTCAAAGAAAAACTAGCTTGTTTCTGATTGACTGTCTGGTTGATTCATGGAGAATGAAAGTGAAAGACACACAAAACAAAAAACTAATTAAGGGTTTGTGTGATTTCATACATGTTTGTTTGGGAGGCTCCCCCTATTAAATGACAAAAACACAACAAAACACAGCAGTTCTGAGTTGGTGACCTGCTCTGAGCAGGCTGGCAGCAGACCCTGAGGCTCACTCATTCTTCAAGATCGCAATACTGTTATAACCCTGCTCACAAGAGGAAAAGGAAGTAACAAAGAATAGCCAGGTGGATGTTGTTGAACCAAAGTTAATATTGGTTTTTATCGTACATAGATATTTAACAACAACTAAACCACACAGACCAGAAAAAAAGAAGAACTAATGGCAGAGGACTCCACTTGAATAAAGAAAAACAATAAAACAAATGAGAACTTCTACCAGAAACTGAAGAACCTAACCGAGACTGCATTAACAAAATAAAAGCTCCAAAGTTCTCTATTTACCAAAACATAAAGTACAAGCAGGAGTAGCTCCCTTACCTTGTGTCTAACAACTGATGTATCTTGAGTAACAACTGTACACCCCATACTGCCGCTCTCCTCTAAGTAACAAACAAACCACAAACACATAGAATACCTAATGCAGCAGGTGAGATTATAGCCTTTACTGCACCCCAGACAAACACCAGTTCACCAGTGAAGAGTCGCAGCTTCTCATTATGAGCCAACATCAAAATAGAGCCCCATGTCGTTAGCTATGGTTCTGGATTTGATTGAATTCCTTTGAAAGGTCCCATCTCAATGGTTGAGAAACTGCCTTGTATCATGCAAAAGACAGCATCACAAATCAATTCTATCCGTACAGTAGAGTCAGGAGTTTTTAAACACACACTCTCAACAGTTCTGCCTTTCAAATAAAACTTTTCTGCAGTGCTGATGTGTTGTAATGCATGATGTGATACAGATGACAGAGAATTTACCTGTGTCTGTTTTACTTCTAGGAAGAATTTCAGGGGGTTTTACCACTTTTTTATTTAAAACAAATAAAAACATATTTTTAAAAGCTCTGTATGGTTCAGATACAGCAAAAAAAAAGTAAATAAAAATACCACAGAGTCATGTGAAAAACGTCAGACTGAATGCTATGAGTAAATTGGACTAGGCAGTGATGCAGAAACTGCAGGTTAAAGCTCACTGTCTTGTTTATTTAGTTGAACTGACAGTAGAGATGAAAACTTAAAAGTGTCTTAGCAAAAATGGCAGCATAGAATAACCCGATGATCAGATGCTGTTTGCTGCACCACTAGGCAACAAATATTCACTGACAGCATTAACATTTAATCCCTGCTAGATGAGGGTCTTTACAACACAGGTAGATAGTATTCAATCACACCATTTTAGCTCTAAACCACAAATCCCTCATGAGTTTGATCACATTTGTACTTTGTGAGACAGAGAGTAAGATAAGAGTCTTGTAAAACCAGCTTGATGTCAGAAAATTCCACTTTGAGTGAACTCGAAAACCACAGACTGAGCTTTCACGTCATTCGATGCTTGAACTTTTACAGAAGCGCGGCACACACAGCAATAACAATACAACACATCAGTACTTGGTCACACTTCTTCAGTTGTGTTTACTACGACACAAGTTCAGTTATGACTAAATTAAAGACTTTTTAGACGTTTTGCCTCAGAGAACAAGGACTCTGTTCTTTAAAATACTGGGTCCTTATCCACTGAATCACAGAACAGATAGTGTGGGTAGATATACAGATAACCCACACAAATCTCAAATTTAATCTACATATTTGTTATGTTTGCATTGGCAAAAACAATGCTTTTCTGATAGTTACCATGGTAGGTCATTCTGATGGAAGCCTGATTATGTAAAGCTGCTATAAGTGGCATGAAAAAGATTTTAAAAACAGCAAGCCATACTGCACACACATGTAAAACACTCATATGACTTTTATGTGGGAGTGCTACTACAGGTAAAACGCTACCTTTAAAAGTTTCTGCTACATGCCAGCATCACATGAGGGAGCTTTCAGTTTAGATTTTCTCATTTGCTTGCATGCTACTTTATGTTACATAACTTGTCCCTTCCTCTTTCTAAGATGAGTCTAACAATGCTTCACATGCCATTTAATGTGTCAATACTAAATAAAAAGTGCATCTCTAATAGAAACGTGTTCACTAATGCTGAGCAAAAGTCCGACCAGTAACCATGCCCCTGTAACCAAAGCCAGGTAGTAAAAGGTGTGTTAACTATTTCAGGTACAGTGCCTATAATAAGTATTGACCTCCCCTGGAAGTTTAACCCTTTGATTGCTTTTCAGCGTTTAACCTTGGTTAAAATTACAAAAACATTCTCTTTCATGTAAAAGTAATAACAAATTTCTACACAGTAATGGCAACTGATTAAAAATATAAAACATGAAATCAATGATTATATAAGTGACTCACCTAATTCAACAAAGGTGCAGCCAGTTAGTGCTAGAAGTCACACCGTTAGTGAAACGGAAATCATCTAAGTGCAGTGAATGTTTTTGTAAGTGAAAAGGAAACACACATAGCAGCTGACAATGTTATTGAAGAGCACAAGTCAGGGGATGGATAGGAGAAGATGTTTCCATGTCACGAAATATCCCTTGGAATACAATTAAATCCATGATTAGGAAATGGAAGAAATATCGTACATGTGCATAAATAAATCATAAATCTGTGTAGAGCAGGCCGTCCCAAAAAAGAGACGACGGAAGGACGCCGCTGAGACACTTATGACACCTCTAAAGGAGTTGAAAGTGCAGAGAGTGTGCACATAACAACTGTTGCCTGTTCTTTACCACTCAAAACTTTACGGTACAGAAAGACACTGTTGAAAAAGTTCATATTGAATCTCGACTAGGGTTCAACAGAGGACAAGTAGGATTCTCTGGAATCAACTGGAAGAAGGTTAAGCCACCAGGCTAGACGGTAATGTTTGGCCAACAAGAAACACACCACATCATCACAGACACACCAATTCCACTTTGAAGCATGGTGGTGACTTGTGACTCCTTCAAAAAGAAAAAAAAAAAGAGTCATAGGTGCACTCCAAGGGACACTGAGTGTCTTGGGGCTATCTTTTTTTTAAGGCTATTTTTGCCTTTATTAGATAGGACAGTGAAGAGAGACAGAGAAACGTGGGGAGGAGAGTGGGGGAAGGACATGCAGCAAATGAGCTGGCTGGACTCGAACTGCAGCCGCTGCGTCGTGACTATAGCCCCTGTGCATGGGTCGCCGTCTTATCTGGTTGAGCGACCGGGGCGCCCGACTTAGCGGCTATCTTGAATTATCTTCTTACTTATGCTTCTTAATAACCTTTTCACAGAGTTGCTTGGGGTGATCTTTTGTCTTCACGGTGTAGCTACAGCCAGGACTACTGATTCACCGGTGACTGGACCTTCCAGATAAAGGTGTCTTTACACGACAATCACTTGAAACACATCCGCTGATGATCTCCATTTTACTAATGATGTAACTTCTCCCACAAATTAACTGCACCTGGGTTGAATTAAATGAGTCACTTTAAAGGGGGTGAATACTTACACAGTCACTCATTTTGCGTTTTTTGTTTTTATTAATTCCCATCACTGTGTTGAAATCTGTTTTCACTTTGACACAAAAGAGTAACTTTTCATCAATTCTTGTCAAATAAGCCAAATTAAATTGTCTATGATTTTGTGCTGAAAAGTTCTAAAAAAGAAAAAAAACCTCCACGGGGGTCAATACCTTTTATAGCCACTGCAGGTGGTTCAGCTCTGATTTTGTGAACGCTGTCAGAATGTACCGTAGTACACAGCAGTAATGTGGCTAAATACATGCAGCGTAGACACCGATAAAGGCTGCAGCTGTTTCTGCTCAGTCTGCAAGCTACTTAAGCAACACAGCTAACATACTCAAGATGCTGCACAGTCTTGAATTACTCTCTCACACATACACACCTTGTGCGGGAAGAAAGAGACAAACACATGCAATTTAGAGGTGAAGTCACAAAATCAGAGCCAAGTTGCAAGATGTTATGCTTAACACCCCCCGTAAGGCTGAGAACATGTCACCCACTACGGGAAAAGGAATGTCTGAGAAAGAAGACCCTCCCCAATGACGTGAACTGGTTCTTAACAGTCTGGATAACAAGTGATGTATTGGCTTGATTGCATTAAGTCACCCCACATATCATCCATCCAGCTTAATCCTCACTGGAGGGGGGAACTGGATCCCAGCTGACTTAGGGCGAAGGCAGGGCTACTCTCACATTCACACCTACGGACAATTTAGAATCACCAATTAACCTCTGTGGGAGGAAGTCAGAGAACCTGGGAACCTTGAGAACATGCAAACTCCACGCAGAAAGATCCCGGGTGTCCTCACCGGGACACGAACCTGCAACCTTCTTACTGCGAGGCGACGGTGCTAACCACCAGCCCCTTGCAATAATGCAATCAACTGTAAACATTCAATTAACCTTAGATTTTAAAAACAAGAACCCTCCTTGACAGTTTAAAATGTATTGTACTTCAATCACAGGATAAGACTTTTATATCAGGGTTGACCAGTGTACCCACATTTTTAAAAATCACACAGATATAAATTTACTCGAGAGTGAAGCAGCATCGCTCACATTCCACTTGAAGCACCATCCTACAGACTTGTAATTACTGCATATTTGATCATATCTAAATAACTTCTTTGTTCTCAAGCTCTTACTTTGTCCTATGGTAATATACACTACTTGCTTTAACAGAATATATAGCTGTGAATCTGTGGGGTTTCTCCTTTATCGTAGTAAAATGAATAGTATCAGTGTGTATTCTTTTTAATGATTTGAAAGAATTGTACTTTTGCAAGTCGGTGTTAATTAAAAAGTCTACAAATAAATAGGGAAATGTGTCTGTTGGTATGTGGTTGTTTTGGGCAATAATGTATTAGTCAGATACAAACAGCATTGGCAGAACTGTCACGAGACGCCCACACAACACAACACTGAATAACAAGAAAAAATCTAAAAATTCAGAGTCCCAGGAGGAATAGGATGTTGTTGGCTGATGTGTGAAACCTCTGTAGGTAGCTATCGCCCTGTTTTAACGGTTGACAGCCCTCAGTCTAAAGGCCACTGTCTGTTGTAAGTACAGATCATTGTATTTGTTATGGAACATTCTCTTCCAGCCTCTCAACCACCATGTGAGAACTTGTTGCACAGTGCAGAAAGTTACTTGCAGATTTTCTGCCACTGCACCTGTTCTTAGCTTATGATAATGCAAGGTGTTGTAAAACTTACTGGTTTCCAGATTGCATAGGGCAGTGTATGCTGTATCCAGCCTGCTGAGAGAAGGATCCCCAGGAACCAGAGGAGGCATATATTGAATTCTAAAACACACAAAATGAAAATATGTATGTAACACTGGACATGTGAAGTAGCAGCAGAACTTTATCATGATGTTAAAACATGAAAAACAACATTTTCGGAGGTTAATCGCTCTTGTACAATATCTTTTGGTAAAATAAACAGCAAAATATATATTGTATCGAGGTACATTGTTTAATAGTAAGTATAAGTTATTACAATCACCACAAGTGAGTTTTGCAATGAAAATAAAAACTATGAGCAAGATCTTGAAATAAACTCCAACTTTGCTCCAAAAATGCTTCAAATTTCACTTGCAGCTGATGACAGGAAGTATGTTGATTTTATTTTGTTTCAGTATCAAGGAATTAGCCCTTAAATGGTCATGAGCCAAGTTACGAAACACTCATCAAAGCAGAATGTAGAAAGGGGAATACTTTTTAGCTTTGTGTGCTGAGGTTTTGAGAAATTCTGTGGAATTTCAGTCACTAGTCCGTTACAATGCATGTAGGCGGAACTCTGTTTGTGGTGCTCAAAAACTTTTGGGGCTGTTTCTTTGGTTCAAGTACCTTCAATTAAAATTTGAAACTGAGGTGATCAAAATGTCATTTTTCAAAATATTGCAATAAAAAAATCCATTCACCTTTACTGAAAAACTCAAGTGACAGAAAAACATAAAACCACCTCTTTGTAAGCCTCCACCACAAAGAATAAATGAAAAAAATGAAGTGTGACGTGACACATAATATTTAGTCTACATTGGAATTGCAAGTTTTACCACAACTAAGATCACTTCCTTTCTCACACATGATTAGATGAACGTCACCTTAGACATTACATAACTAGTCTAACCAGTATTTTAATGTTTAATAGTAAATGTTGGAGGTGTTTTGTCTTTAGTTTTAGGTACAACGTCTTCCTTACATGCTTGATAAGAGATAGCAAGCAAAATGTAAAGCGTAATGTTTTCAATGCTGTTTGGGTTTTTTTGTCTGTTTGTTAGACTGATGATAAAAAAGTGCTGGGCCGAATTTAACGAAACCTGCTAAAGAGGTGGAGCATGAAAAAAGGACGATGCCATTACATTTTGGTGCGGATCCGGATTACTTTTTGTAAAACTGCAACCTAGGGGACTGCCTTTGGCTGGTGCCTGTGGGGTTGCCAAGTGGTCTTCTCCTCACACATAATCTTTTAGGAGTGCTAAGATGATCCTTAGAACAATTAAACCGAAGCAATACTTTTAACAAAATAGGCAAATATCTTTAACAAAATGTTAAACACTTCTAAGCACTGATACAATAATTGAAACTACCCACATTTACTTTAACACAGAAATCAGGAGGATGCAGAGTAGGTGCAACGCGACGACGGTAAAAAGCTGGATCTACATAACAGAGACTGAGGGAGAAGAGGAGCTATCTCCTTTCTATGATCATGGGCAAAATGAGATCCCTGGACAGTAAGATGGACGAGCTAACGTGACCCTTGTTCCATTAAGGAATGTTTCTGCACTCCAGACATTGATGTTCTGTTAGCAGTGGGGCTGCACCCATACTACATATCCAGGGATTCTTCACATGCCATCTTGGTTGTTGTTTACTTCCCCTGCTCCACTAACCTCCAAAGTTGTAGAATTTTAAAAACTTCCATAATCTTAAGCAACCAATGTTGAGAATGTTCTGATTTTGATTTTACTGTATTTGACCTATAAAAGGGAGCGATCAAAAATGTTGAATTGCAGAGACATTATATGCACTTGGGCATTACTAAGAGGGAAAAAAAAAAATTGCGTCCGTGTATAAATGCACAAAAAAAATCGCAAAACATACCTCCATGTTAGAGGAGGCCACAGAGAACAAGCTGCTGTCCAGCTGAGGGCCTTCTGGATGCAGGTAGTTCTCCCCGTCCATGGCCAGCGCTGAGTGGAGGGTGGGCATCAGACCACAGCTTCACACATGACCTCCAGCCGACTTAGACGATGCACCCTCTAACTGCCACCCACGTGCTGGCTGTGTATGAGATAGTACTTTTAACAAGGGGAAAAGCTCTCCATGACCTGAAGAAGACAGTGGGGGATGGAGGGGACACAGAGAGAGACAAACAAAGAGACATTAGAAAGTTGCAGAGAAATTCTTCTGCTATTTTGATCAATACCACATCAAAACATAGGAAGCAAGTGAAAAAAAGTGAGGAAGAAATTAACATCTAGTAAATGCTACACTTCAGTAGGAATGCGAAACTACAAATGCAAAACTAACACTACAAAGTACGGCTAGTCTCACTTCTTTAGCAACACATCCTAATTTAAACTTTGGAAAAATTTCCACTTGCAATTGCCTCATTAAGGAATGCACAGCGCAAGAGATATGGCCTACACTGGAAAGTACCTTTTATGTAAACTGATGGTAAGATAGCACACATTAAGATAACAAACATTTAGAATTTAACAAACATGGCACGCCAACAAAGTTCTAAACAAGAGCTCTTAGGAAGCACAATAAGTCAGACAGAAACAAAAGCAGGTAGAATTCATGTCACATGACGACATATGCGGATATTCAGTAAGGGTCAACAATTTAGATTAACACAGCGTTCAAGACATAACATTAGCAATAATGTCTTTGTCTAGTCATGTTTTCAATACGTTTAGAGACAAGAACTTTTCAACATTTATCCTGAGTGTGGATTGGCGATTACTCATATCAGACAGTGCTGAGGGCGGGACATTGCCCAAGACCACAGCAGGGTGACTATAAATGAAACGAGGCAGCTTCAATTTTTTAATTAATGTATTTCATTTGACATTGCTTTAAAAAACATGCCAATATCCATAATCGAAAAGTTGCTGAATATCGGATCTGATTATATGCCAGGACGATAAACTGTTGATTCCTAACACTCAGAGTTATTTACTCTTAAACAGCTAAAATGATAAAACACACCAAAACTAGCCATGTGAAACCAATTACATGAACAACTGGGCGTGTCAAGGCGGAATCTTGCTGCCTTCGCCGATGTACAAGCTGAATGCAGAAATTATTCACAATGCAGAGTGTGAGTTTCTATTGATTGACAGCCCTCATTAGCTGGTTGTCATCTGACATCACTGAACGTTCCACATTCATTAGTGGACCAATTAAAATCTCGGATGGAGGTCCGCAGAAGCGCAAACCACACGGGACACATATGTTGAAAACTTGTACTACGAGGATGATATAAAGCATAATCAGGCAATTAGCAAAGTGTGCACTCACAAGTGCCTTTCTGTTAAAACCAACTATTTGGTTGTTTTGCAGCCCATACTGTTTATGTCCACTACGATCACTGGTGTGCTTGACAGAAGGTTTCCTGTAATGCAATGAAACATCCCATTCTAGTCTCTGCTCTTCCTCATACATATACCCACACACAGTACATTTGTCTTGGGCATTTTATATCTTCTGACAATAGATTTTCAAACATTCATTTTGCAAATAGTGAAAAATACCAGTGGAAGATTTCTATCCTCTTAAATAAAATAACTTATAGTAATAGACCCCTTTCAAGATGAAAAGCAAGAAATGTCCCAGCAGACGAGTGCCTCCAGCTGTGCATATATTCATTTTCAAGGGGATATATAATGTTATAAGGGAGATAATAATATTAGCTGCACTGATGTCGACGATATTGTAATTTTGTTGATACAACCTAGATTTACAATTTTAATCTGTCTAAACAAATTCAAACACTCCCTTGTAACTTGGAAGGTGACAAAATGATCTGTTTCTTAGTACGGTGTTATCTGTATGTATATCGAGCATGAGTTTATCCAGAGACCGAATTAACCCTGAGGTAAAGTTACAGCTTGTATTTCTGCTACGGAACACATTGTGCAAATTGGAACAAAGTGTATGAAGTCAGCTTTAGCTCGCTATCGTGGCATAAAAACAGATCTGCTTCTCTTCTCTGATATGGGAACACAACCTATAAACTATTAATTCCACATACAGTAAGAGAACAAACATAAAACAAAACTGATTTCTATCTTGCTTCCAGACCAAAAGCATAACAAATGCCCCACAAATCTCCCCAGTTTGAATCTAATCTTTCGGCACTTTACAATGCGTGTCTGTGTAACATCAGAAACACTCTCTTAGCCCAAACTAATCAAACTCGTACCCTCCTTCCCCTCACCCTTCCTTCATTCCTTCCACCAGTTTGCCCCCAATCTGGAGCGCAGGCCAGACGTGTTCACTGGGGACAAAGCTGAGGTAATAAATCCTAATAGAGTTCAGGAGGGTCTACATAAGAGGGCCTTTGTGTGTCTGAGTGTGTGCATGTGAGTGTGTGTCTGTGTGAGAGACAGGGACCTGACGCAACATATTCACCACTCCCATGGCCAATACACACACACAAAAGGGAGGCCATTTTCCCCTCAGGCTGCCGGTGTGATACTGTCTGGATAAGGGCAAAACACATGTGGGGAAGCCCGGCGTAAGGAACCAACTGGCAAATTTCCTAGGCAGGAGGTCTGAAGCAAAAGAATATTAGATTTTTTTTTTTTTGAATACGTACAACCAGCTTCTGTCCTACAAAGTCCAGATGAAAGCAGGGACAGGAAAGCAAGTCAGCTCAGGGTAGCCAAGGACTAAGTATTGAAACCCTTAGCGCCTTAATAGGGCCAATTCATGCTTTCACTGCCTGCAAGGGTCTATGTGATGTAAATTTTGTCATTTGCCCAAGTCGGCGAGGACCTGTGGGGAATCCTCCGCAGACATTCTTGTGAAGCCAATATTTGTGCCTATGTGGACTGCACACATCAAATATGCGTCTTGAAACGTGAGAAGATTCACTATTATTCACAATTTTATAATCAATAAAACAGCTATATTTGAAGTAGTTACTGTAGACTTTGGAGTTGCTTTGATATGTACATGATTTCCATCTACAATACCCCCAAAAAAAGGCCCAAATGCTCAAGAAATTCTGTGCTATGTCAACCCAAGGCAAACGACTCCAGCAGCAAGCTATTCTATAGCACAACTCAGGAGTAATCACTGACGCAGAGTTCATAACTAGATTCTATATCCTATAAAATACCTTTTAGAAACACCCACAGGAACCCGGTGTCAATTGCCATGTTTGCTGTTAGGAGCAATGAGACTGTCTGGGTCGCACATCAATGTGTATCCCCTGGTATTTGTATTGTAGTATGAATTAAACTGCGTGAGTGTTCACTGTCTGCATCTAAAGTCTGCAACGGTTTTCTTTGGTTCAGCAGTGCTGCGTATGAAAGTATATTTAGACTCCAGTCTGAAAATTTTCTGAACAAGTTTTTGGTATGAAAGGGGTATGAGAGAAAGCAATTTATCAGTGTATATGAAAGGCAGTTTCCCAGTATTATAACTGTGTAGTAGTAGTAGTTTAGATTCCTCACCAGACAAAATGACCTGAGTCAAGAAGTGCGACTGAAAACAGTTAGTTTTCCTGATTAGTCTCCACAGACAGACGCTCTGTCATTCCACCATCCATCTTCGCCCTCAAACCTCAGCCTTCCTAACCATCCAATCTTCGCATTGTTTGGAAAGGCAGAATTGCTTCTTGTTAAAGCGCAGTGATCAATAAGAAGCAATTCTTCCCATAATGCTCTATGCTTCGTTCCCCCTACCACCCACAATCACGTCACCCGCTTGTACCATGCCAGTTACTGTCTCTTAGCAACAAAAAAAATGTCTTTTGCTGTCCCCCGTTTCACAACCCCCACTCTTCCAGCGGGTCTCTTAGGATAATCGATACTGATCATTGTAAGAGTGGTCCCAGTTATCACCTTCCTGTAAGGTCTCTCATTATCATTAACCAGCAAAACCCCCCACTACTTTTAACTCCAGCAGAGAGGAAGAGTGAGGTGATGAAGAAAGCTATCAGTAGGAAGAAGAGGGTTGGCAGTATGTGAGAAGGAAAACACAAGATAAATGTCCACTATAGTGCATTCTGCAAAAAGTACACACAAGTTGCGGTATAAATCTGCTTGTTTTTTTTAATGTTTTCTGCAGTTATAATGCTTTAAATTTGTTAAATGTGTCAAAGGTTACCGCTTGTTTTTATGCTGCCCCCTCCCATGTGTACCTCCCACTTCATCTCACACTCTCTGGGTGGCCTGATGCAAGAGCTCACTGCAGGCAGACTAGGCCCTTTCATGTGCAATCTTATTTCTAAAAAAAATTTAAGCTTTAAAAACTGACAAAAACTCACACACTGCTCACTGAACATGTCATGGACAACAGGACTGAAAAAAATGAGATTAGCAACAACATTTCCAGTGTTGTATTTTCACATTCTAGGCCTCCGGTTGCTCTCAGCTGTGTGAGCTCCTGTGCCTGCCTGTCAGCCGGAGAAAGGTTAACAAGCAGCATGTCTCTGTCTCTTTAAAAACACAAGATGTGTGTTGTTAGTTACAGCCCCCAACATGTGTTTGCGAGTACAATAGGTGAGAGGTAAAAGTCAGTCGGTGGTACAGGGACTACCTGATTTTGTGCTGGTGGCCGTTACTATCAGTGGCTGCCAGAGCACATGGGGATCATCCTGGCAAGTGTGACTTCCTTAAGCTGCTCAGTCACGATTAACACTCACGAGGTGAACCACCACCCTGCCTGGCGCGTGTGTGCCATCTCGCCCACATATGCACACTCACATGTGGAGTGATGATGTACAATCATAACTACACACACACATATATATAATGCAATTCTTTATGTGTATACACAAATATTGGAATAAGGCTGTTAATAAAGTTGTAAAACACATGTATGTATTGGCAATGCATAAATGAGTCCCTTTAAATGCAGTTGCAATATCTGTACAAAAAGGAATTAAATGACAAGAAGGACATCATAAATTTTGGCAGGATGTAATCATAGTTACTTTCCCACGTTCTCTAGTGTACCCACCCTTAATTCATTTCCTTCTGCCTTACAGCATAAAAATCTAATTTCATTCTTTTAATCTCATTCCTCTGTGCTGAAAACTGTGGCTACATCACCTCTCATATGCATTCCCTTACTTCTAATCACACGTAACATTTCTTCTGGACAGTACAAAATCCTTACTAAGGTATTGGGATGATCCCTTAACACTTTCCTCTGCTTCATCTTCATTAACTACATTTTCAAAACCAGCTCCTTGCAGTTCACAGAGTGTCCACAGCAGATGCACTTTATCCAAGTTTCTAGCTTCTATTCTAGTTCTGAGTTTATGTATGACACTGATTGAAACCCACTCAATTCAATTCACGCACATTTGTAAATATATTTTTTTAAGTCTGTCAAATGTTCAGCACAGTCAACTGTGTAGCTGAACCGGCTGAACAAGTCCGGAGCAGACTCAGCTATTGCTGTTGTGCTGCTAAACATCTGTGGTCACTGCAGTGCCAGTGTGGACAAATCTATTATTGGAAATGCCAGGAAAAAGGAATCAAAACAGACTGGGACACATTATGATGTACAAAGTAACCATGTACATATAATGAGTCAGCGGGCCCCTTGGCAGAGACATGAAAACCCTTATACCCTTCATATATAGGACCAACACACCCAGGCTGTTTGGGACACCAAACAACAATTCTTGGGTGATATCTTCTTGCAGTCGTTTTGAGGGTCCACGGGATTGAACAGCCCGGTAGACCTGTTAGGTAACCCACCCATTAAGTAATGCAGCTAAACTTTCAATTCACTTGTACTGTAATTGTGAAAGCATACATACTTTTGTCATGTGACAGCCCTATGCTGGCATCTCTCACTCTTTTTCCTGTTGTAGTCTGCATTCGTCCTCACTTCTAATAAGCCGGTTGGCAACAATCCTTCAATCCAATGCACAACACTCACTCATCACCAATCTAAGTCATTCAGCATCACTAGTAATCAGGTTAGAAATGATCAGGGCCCAGCTGCCTTACACCAGAGCAGCAAGGGGGCTGTTAGCTGGTTATGATTGCCTTGACTGGCTGGATTCATTAGCTACTGTGATGAAATATTCATAAAAGGAACAAGTTACTTCCCAGGGAAACACAGGGCTCCATCATTCAAAACAGTCTACATTATTAATCAGCACCTTTTTCAACACAAAATGTCTATACTTGCCACGGTGTGCACATTCACAAACACACACACACATACCACACATACCCTTAAGCACATACATGAGCGGACAGGGCAGTAGCTACCTATCTTTCCTTGTTACTCTTGCCAGAAGAGAATTTCCATTCAGTATTACAGTCATTACCATAAAGGGGCTGTGAACAGCCCAGTAACTGAGTAGGACACTGGATAGAGAGTAATGATCGAATGACTGTGTAACTGAATCTGCTGTCTTATCAAAAGTCGGGAAATGGAAACAAATTTGGTTTTAAGAGTCTACTGTTATTGCATTTCACCCATTCAAATATTTATCAAAGAGTCTCTCCAGACTGGTACAGCAGCACACAGGAACACACTGAACAAACGGACAGTTATTTAAATGATCTGATGTAACTGAAAGGCAGAGTTCAAAGATTTAGCGGCTTACAAGGGAATAACAATTAATTCTAATTAGATCTTCATCAGCCCACTCCAAGTGGCTATTCAGCACCATTTTGCCGGGATGATGAAGATCTTTGTGCCCACAAACACCAGCTGAACGAGACATTAAAGTAATTTATCTATAAAGTGAGAACTTAATCGAGCTCTCGTGGCCCAGATGATGGCTTTGTTGTGGTAAATAAAAAACAGAGGCAGATGAGAAAAAAAGAGGCCAGGGAGAAAGAGGAAAGAAAGGTGAAGGCACAGGAGATTTTGTCAATGAAGACCATAGCAGTAGAATACAAAGAGCAAAGAAGACGACAAACATTAAAAACAATGGTTTACGATGACTTGATGACACACATTTAGGAGCAAATCGCTCTACTTCTACCACCACCACCAGCACCCACCAGAAATAGATCAAAGGCTGACTAGATGAAAGAGAGAACGATCCACTTAGCTGCCTCTTTGCCCCGTTTTCCTCTGTCATCTAATTTCCTCAGAATAGAAGGATGATGACACATGCTACCACTGTGCAGCTCTTTAGCCTTTATTACTCTGGTTTAACTAGTTAGGTGAAGACAACAGTTTGCTTAACCTAAACAAATGTGTTGAGAAAACACTCATCAAATACAAAAAAGCTGGACAGAGCGATATTTCATGTTCTGTGTCCTCACAAATGCATATTCAAATGTGTACTTTTTCATATAAGTACATGTTTATTCACAAAAAAATGCTGCTGTTGCTGTCAAAAAGGCAAAGAGGCCTGGAATGATGCATGCTACTTTGTATTTAACAACCTGAGCTCCATTTTCTTTTTGTCAGGCCTCAAAACTATTTCTTTACTTGTAAATGAGATGAAATAATACATGAAAAAACAATCAAAAAGCAATGTTACACTTCTAATATGAAAACATCAGTCCAGAAGCAGTATTGCACTTCCAGTCCTCTTTGTTCTTGTGGCAGTTTGCTTTCAGATATTTCACACCTTTATGTGGTAGCATACTCAGAGTGGCCTTTCGAATCTCAAGATGTGGAGCATCTCCTTCACCGTTTCTGTCACCCTCCCACTCTATACTCTCACTGTCTCCATCTCTACTCCTATACTCTCTCACCGATATAGCTTACTTCTGCATTTCCATCACTATCCCGCTTTCTATTCTTTCCAGTAATGCCCGTTGTTTTTCTATTTTCCCCACAATTCTTCTCCTGCCGTGTGGCAATCCCACTGTATGTCGCAATTTTCCTTACGTCCATTGCTCTTTCTCCCTCCGTTCAGTAATAGCAAGCCGGTAGCACTGGCTGTTGCCTCTCTCACACTCTGAACCCCAGACAGATTCTGCTGCTGATTGGAGACAGCTGGTTCCATGCCTCTGAATCTCCACCCCTACCCACCCCTCTCAGTCGCGGTTATTCACAGAGTCAGTCATAACACCGGGCGAAAGCTATCAGATGCACATTTCACAAGCAAACAACATAGCACAAGGAAGCAAAAGGTCTGCACTAGTGAACTGGAAGGCATAAAAATTGCACTGTCTTGTGCTGTAAAATACACTGATGATTGAAATTCTGCGAACTGCGCTCTACCACTGTTCAAATCCAGACACCGCTCTACTCCACTCAAACTGACCTCACTTCTCTGGCAGGCGTGAGAATATTGCGCCACATGCACAGCGTCAGGGAGTCTGTCTGTGTCTGTCTGTGCCACTTTGCTATGCTAAGTTCAGTTCAGTTCAGCTCATTGTTTGACTTCCAAGTAGGACCTGGCTGAGAGATCAACTGAGGCTGAGTTCGTACACTTCCACAATACCAGCACTGAAAATCAGTAAAGCATGGTAACAAATCAGTCAGACAGGAACAATCCGTTCTCAAAAAAAATGATGTGCAAGTGATTAGAGGACAAAACAGAGAGGTTGAAGACCCAATTAGTGTAAAGTAAAAGTTCCGCAAACCAAAAAAAAAATTCAAAGAACAAGTGCTCACTAGAAGAAAAACAAGTCACAAATTAGTCAGTCAATTTCAGAATCGGCAATCTGGTGCCCCCCGCTCAAAAGATGGCCAGCACGTCCCTATTTATTTACTGTCTGATCAATAGCATCTCAAATGCTCATCTGACATAAGGAACATGTGACATCTTTCAACAATATATTAAAAAAAGAGGAATAATGAAGTTAGTCGACTAAAATTTGCAACCACATCAGTTGCCAACAAACTCAATTGTTGATTAGTTGGTGACTTAATTGGGACTTACAATGTTCTGACATGCAGGCAGTACTGCTCACTGTAGTCAAGTGTGTTACTACAGTGTTTCCACTAGGATTGTTTTCAGCAGCGGGGGCAGGCTCTCCGGGGAGCCGTGTCAGCGTAAACAAATGACATTTGACTGCAGATTTTACTTTTACAACCTATTTATTGAATGGTCAGTTGAAAGTGGCTTTTTAAAGGCTGAATGTAAAAATTAAAAGAATAAAAAATAAAGCAATAAAATTAAATAAATAAAAATAAAAACAATAGATAATAATTTCTTGATGGGGATGTAGAATCAGAGGTAAAGTTTGCACCCAGGCTCAGAATAATTAATTTTTCTGGGATTTTTATAGAAGCGCTCTAAGGCTCTGTTGTAGGGAAATTCTCGGAGAGGTGGCCGCTGATCCTCAGCAGCATACAGGCTGCAAGCTGATCCTCCTGCAGCCTGATTCTCAAGTCAGTCTTCACCTACAAATAGAAACAACAATGACATTGTTTCACTCAATTTCCTACACCCTAATCATTTAAAATTGTTTCTAGTTTGTGTCTGATGATATATTTTTAAATGTCTGCTGCTGTCCACTGCTCCTCCCTGTCTAATATTACTTGTCTTACACATTACATAAAACATTAACGTTAGATCATTTACACTCACATCACATCTGATTACAGTGTGATCATTATTTTTTAACCTGACATCACCATTTATGAGTCAGTAAAAGGCTAATGATAGCTGACTAGGGTCATCTCCATCAGGTGTCTTTCTTAGAGAAATATCTAAACAAGCTCTTCTGAAGATGCAGTCAGCAGGTCCATCATGGTGTGTAGACGTTAGCTAAATGCTATCAGTTAGTTTACTCACGGTAGCGACACTGAGTTGGCACCGCGCTCAATTAACTTAAGATACCGATGTGTTATGTAATGTTAGCTGGCCATCAATATTTTGCAAATGTCTATTTGACTTGTAAAATCTATTATGACCTATCTGAAGCTAATAAGTCTACCTTTTCTCCGGTAAGACCCTCTTCTGACTCTCTGAACCGAAGCCTGGTGCTGGAAATGATGTCACTCTCTCGCAAGTAATTAACGCCGTATTAACCCCCCAAAGAGTAGAAACTGAGCAAGATAGTTATCTGTAGTTTACCTTAGTAGTCGTGAGTACCCGACCTAGTGCAAGACTCTGCTGTGAAGGTGGAGACCTACGGCAGTGGTGTATTTGCAACAATAAAACAAAAATAAAATGAAAAATTGAAGGACCAGCAGGTAGGATTTAGGAATGACGACCCGCCACTCCTAAATGAATGAAGAGCACTATCTGATGTGAGTCGCACGAACTACCGCCCCACAGTCAGGGCACATACACACAATGTTCACTGCTGATTAGCCCAAGAGAACCGAAGGAACACTGGATGAACCAACACTAGTAACCTGGGTTCTAAGCCCACTTACCACCGAGGCCTAAGCTGACTACCTGCCAAACCTAAATATCGTGCAAGATGTTTTTGACACAACAGTTACGATACAGAGGCTCCACTGGAAACAGAGATATTGGTTAAAAAGCTCACCAGCCAGATCTGCAGCTCCACCAAGTCCACGTTAGCGCAGCTTTAGCTCGACAACAGCAGCCAGCGGGCACGCTGTCCTTGGTAAGTTATCACAGAAACTACAAGAGTCTACTTTAAGGCTACCAAAAGTCTGCCACTGGCCCAAACCAGCATCCTATCAAAAGAGACACTTGGCCACAGTGGTGTACTGGCCATCAGACCATCAAAACATCCACAATCTTTTTTACCAGCACTGTCTCTTTAAAGTTCCTCTTTGTGTGGATATAAAAAGACCCATGCTGTAGGCCTATATTACAAAAATACACAACAACCACCTTTAAGGCCTTCATTGTAAGCTAGCACATCTCCAAAACAACCTCAAGCTAAATTTAAAAGCTTATAGATAAATAAGAGCCAGTGAGTAATGATGCAATTCCTAATTTGAATAGTCAAATATTAACAGTATTCAATAATCAAAATAGACTCTATGTACTCACTTTATGTGTGTACAAGAAAAGTCTCTCTCTCTCTATATATATATATATAGAGAGAGAGTATATATGTGTGTGTGTGTGTGTGTGTGTGTGTGTGTGTGTGTATATATATATACACACACACACACGCATATACTGTATATTGGTATGTTTGCTAATAAGTAAGAAAAAACTGCAGTAGATTAAACAAAAAAAAGAGTAAGCACTGCCAAGTTAAATTTTCAGTAGTAAAGTAGCCTTATCCAGTACATATGTGTGCCACAACTCTTTGTGTGCCACATACATCTTTTTGAAATTGTTGTGTATTTATATTAAAAAAAAAAGAGCTTTAGCTGAGATGCTGTTTACAGATTTTTTAAACTCACATGACACTTTACCCGCATAGCCAAAAAATCCTTTATCATTCTGGCAATGCGAGCAAACAAGATCACTTTTGTTATAAATCTCAATTCCAGTGGAGTACTGTATTGCACTACTCTAGTAAGTGGTAATGTTTGCCACAGCCCATCCTCCTCTGGCTCATATCCATTTAATCTTCTCACAAATCCCACCTCCTCCACTGCCTCAATAACAGTGAAGGATAGGTTGAAGACAAGGAAAAATCTAACTGTTGCCTCACTTGAAAAAAATGCACATAAATTCAATTGGACGATGTCAAGTGGCATTAAACTAAATATTTTTTTAAGGACAAGGATGACTTAAAATAAACTGCTTGCCAAGAGTACAAACGCATAACCCAGAATACTGCAGGTCAAGATTTGGGATAGTGTTTACATGAAGCTGTTGAGTCGTGCACCAGAAAAGGGAGACCCATACAGACTGCAGGTTTCTATATGGGATTAACAAGATGCTCTCTCTTACACACATTAGAAATGAATATGCTGAATTTGAAGTCAGTCTTCTAGAAAATAAGAATGACAAATATTTACTGACCTTACCAAATCATGGGGCTGTAGGGTGCAACACGCTTGTAAAAGGATCAAGAGAAGTCCACTTTGAAATGCAAATGACACAAAGTCTTTAGAAAGAATCAGGCACCATTTCCCACATTTCCTATTATACTTCATATCTGCTGACACTGTGCCGTCACACTGGGCAGCAGCCACAGCGGGCACTGATAATATGGCCATGGTCAAGGCCTTACTGCAAATGCCTCCACCCTCAACTGTTCTGACAGTAAACTGATTTGCTCAACATGGTCGGGCAGTAAGCTACATAGAAGGCACGACTTTCAAAAGGCTTAGCATGCTCACCTTTTTAGTAGCTTTGAAGTAAGAACTTCTTTGTTTTGCTGCAGGCACATGTCATCTCAATTGTAGGAATATGGAAATGGATTTGCCCAGTGAGGTTAAACTTTAAAACAGATTTTTAACCCTAAATACAATTAAACTACTGTATTTACAATAATAATGACAATGTAGTCTTTGTATATAATAAGTTGTTGTGAAACAGGTTGCCCAGTCAAACCAAATCAATGTGGGACAACAATTTCCCATCTTGTGTAAGTCTGCCTTTGTGCAGCTCATATTGCAACATTACCTATCAGTCTAAAAAATGGTATATATATCCACTTACCATATCCCATTACTACATTTTTACAGCCTCGGTTGCACATCAGCCTTCAAACAACTGTGCCTTTTCTTCCTTGTTTATCATGTGCAGTAGGTTATGAATCTCAGGTGATAACTGAAACAATGACAAATGGTTGTATTCATTCATCCATCAGTGTGAATATTTCTCTCAAATTTCCTTCCAGGATGGGTCCCATTTAGAAATCAGTGTTTGCCTTTTTCAGAAGGATTTCGACACGCTTTTTCCACAGAAAACCAAAGCAATGAACCATGCCAAAGTGTGCCATGCTCCCCTGCATTTCGGTCATCTCATACAGAGCTCTTATGTGGCTTGGGAGAGATCCACATAGCCTCCAGGTCTGGATACTCGCTGGGACATAAGATACTCAAACAGCCCATCATAAAGGGTCTGTTTGTTTCTTGTCACAGCGTAGAAACGAAAACTATGGCCACATATTTTCAGCAACTATCACTTATGCCTTCATTCTCCTCTGACTAAACATCTATATTATATTTAATACATGAACTATTATCTAATGAAGGCCAGATTCCGGGAAAGCAGGAACTGAATCAAACATATTACCTAGGCCCGACTCCCCTCCTCCACTCCACATTTTTCACTCTCACTCTAATCAACCCACGGGCCATAAACGAGATTTATCACTGGCACCAATTGGAGAGGGGAGGAAAGAGGGCTAGGAAAGACAAGGGGAGAGGGAGAATGGAGGCCAAGTCACAAACAGCAGGGGGGCATGAGCCATGGATCACAGCTGTTTGAGCTCACCAAACCAAGCAGGGTTTCAAAAACTAAAATCCCAAACAAAAACAAAGAGCATGCTATTTCTTGGTGATAATTGCATATATATATATATCTCTCTAAAAAAAAAAAAGCATTTCATAGGACAAGTCGTAACACTTTTAAAAGTTATCTGACTAATTTGCTGATCATGGTCTGTGAAATACCCCCATGCTCTCTGTGTCTTACAGTTCCTGTAGGCTCTAGACACAGTACCCACAGATTTAGTGTGTGGTGACCCTCTGAGTCCCTGCAGAGCAAGCAGCCATCAATTGTCTGTCACAGTGGGGCATTAGAAAGGGGGGAGCTGTGTAGCATTAGCACACACATGAACACACACACAAGCACTGTTCTGAGATTACCTTCGCTATTATGGCTCGTGCTACCCTGGCATTTACACACATCCTTAAAATATTACATGGCACGCTGGTTTTCTTGTCCTAAAGTAGCCGGTATTAAGCTGGGGAAATCTTTACTCTTGCCATGAATTACTATTATTTTCCTTCCATCAAACGACGGAACAAAACATATACACGATAAAGCCATTTTCCAATCTGTGTGGTTGCACTTATGAGTAGTATACTGGTGAAACAAACAAAACAAACCAAAAAAAAATGCCCTGTCTGTTTCTGTTGCTATATATGTCTGGGAGTGGGAGGGAGATATCGCTGCATGAGGGTTTTGACAACGAATGACACCAAGGCCATTGACCACATCACTGTGGGTAGTTGACTAAAACTGAGACCGGGACCTTGCGTGTGGTTCATTTCACAGCCACCAAACACTATCCATCAACAAGGGGGGTGGGATGACATAATTAGAAAAATAGCCAGCCACCATGGCAACCTACTGTGTCAAGGCTTGCATAAGGCTTGACTAGCCTTTGCTGCAGGCAACACACACACAGTGGAAACCAAAGAGTGAAAATTGCAGGAAAAAGAAAAAGAACCAGAGGGGACAGCTTTGAAAGAGCTATTTTCATTTCCTTCTGGTCACTCCTTTAGCCTTCTGAGTCACCCTCAAATATCCCAGTATGTTTGGTTTCTGTCACATTAAGCCAACAGTTTTAGACCATACAATTATAGAAGCTATGAAATTCAAGAAACATAAGTGACATGTTTGATTGTTTTTACACAATAGTCACTTCATGGTATAGTGCAGAATACACACTGCATAGTCACCTCTTCATTGGCAAACACCTACTTTCTTTTTTTAGCACTCACACATACACAATAACCCCAATATATATCAAGAATATGCAGGGAAACGTGTATTACATGCATTATTACACGTATACATACAGTTTGTTACCATTACACCGAAGTTTATTGTTAACAAGAATGCTTCCAATGTTGAGCTTTACCTGTCTGATTTGTTAATATAATAAAAATACATGAAAAACACCAATATAAATGTCTCTTCGAGCTTTGTTAGGACGCCAGTAGTTTGAAAGTAACGCGAGGTGGCCCCAGAATACACAAAAACGCAGTGTTCCTTTTCTTGTAATTCAATTCGATGTAGTTGATATTTCCTCGTGTGAGCAGGTTTATGCGAGAAAAGTGCTTATATACTACTTTGAGCGACGTTTTCATAAAATCAGGACGACAACAAAGTCGAAATGTGGCTTCCACTTAAGAAAAGTAGAGAATCATACTAGTCCCTTCACAGCACAAAGGAAAGCAGCCAAAGCTCTACGTACAGTGCTACTGCCACTACTGTTAGCTTGCTGGACGACAAACGATACATTTAACAAAGGCTAGCGAGCAAACAAACGTTGGCTTTGACGTATTTCTGATCTATACACTTGATTGTCTCGGAAACTAATCGCCGACGGCAAAATACAGGAAGATTCTGTGTTAGTTTGCTAATACCGGGCATACTTTGGATAGCTAATTGTGCTAGCTAGGTTAGCATAGCTAATAGCCTTTTTTCCCCGACTTTGGGTATGTTCGTTTTGTACATTGCGTGCGTATGTTAACAGTTCAACGTTGCGATCTAGTTTGATAAATAAAGTCTATGATGTTTTTCTGACTTTGTGATTGAATTTTTAGTTTGTACAGCAACTGCGCAACCGACTTCTTTTAAGAGTAACGTAAACATTAGCGTTTTTGGATGAGCCCCATTCCTCGCTGGTTACGCTAATATCAAAGCAGCGGCTTATAACTAAGTAACGAACTAGCTTGGGTAGCTGCTGGCCTTTTCTTGGTGGTAGCGTAACGACATATGTACAACGCCATGTCTGTTTTTGTTTGCCACATCTACCCCTACTTCTCACGGTCTCAACTAATTCCAAGTAAACAGATAACGTCTTCTATGATAACTCAAGCTAAGCGCTTAAAAGCCGGCGTAGCCCGTCGTACAAAACGTGCGCGCCTAGGAGAGGCAGCCCAGAACGCATCTTGTTATAAGGCGACTGCCGATGTGTCGCTCGCTTTTTTCACAATATGCTCGAAATTACACTCACCGTTAACGCGTTTCTTTATTCTCAATCCAAACCTCGAGCGTGCGGGCTGATTTTGAGCGAAGACTCGCGTCAAAGCGACGAAAATGAGGAATTTTATCCAACTTATTCTTCGTAGTTGTTTTCTCCACTTCCTGATTGAGACGGTGCCATTTTGAATAGCGAGAAAATATTTCCGCCGCTGTCGTCACGCGCAGTGCCGCTTGTTGATCGCGAGCAGGGGGCAGCCGGGCCAGAAATAGTTCAGCTCGGCCTGGTTCGGCTCACCTGGACCGGTGCTGCAAGTCAGGATAATTTAATTCAATTAAGTTCTATAAATAATAATAATAATGATTTAAAAAAAGAAAAGAAAAGAAAGAAATACAATGCTGACAGACGACAGAACAAATTAACCACCTACAGCTCAGTTATGTCCATTTGACCAAAGCACAACTGACAATAACATAATAATATAGTAGACTCAATTCTGGGTCAGTTTATACTTTTTTAATACTGCATTTATGTATTACATTCTACTTGCATCATTGGCATCTTATCTTTTACCTATCTATCTATCTATCTATCTATCTATCTATCTATCTATCTATCTATCTATCTATCTATCTATCTATCTATCCATCTATCCATCTATCCATCTATCCATCTATCCATCTATCTATCTATCTATCTATCTATCTATCCAACCATCAATCCCAATTAGATGGAGGCTGATGGTCAAAATCTAGCTCTTGATGCTATTTTGTGAACCAAACATAAGACCAGAATAGAAGTTACACAGAAAGAAAGAAAGATAACAAAGGTATTTGGATTTGGGCAGCTGGGACACCAAAAAAAAAAAAGAAGAAAAAAGCAACAACATAGATAAACTGTATTTTGACAGATTACTGATAATTACAGATATTCCACACTGATGAATGTTGTGAAACATCAAGGTATCCACTGTTTAATATATATATTTATATATATTTACAGAACCAATTCCTCTTTTTCTGTTAATTGTTAAAGATTGTATTTATTTTTCTAAATATATTTACTGTGCTAACTTTTGAAATGTTGGAAATTTAATGATGATTCTCATGCCTTCAATTTTATTTTACATTCTATATGCAAATACAGACATTTTTTGCACTTTTATTAATATGTTCACGTGTTTCAAAAACAGAAAAAAATCTCTAAAGTTAAAAGAAAAAAATCAGTAAAATTACACTTTTTCTTTACAGTGTATGCAGCCTTGGATAAGTTGTATGACCTACATGCATAATAATTAGATAAAATAGTACATTTAAAGTCATTTCGCCCTTTAAACTCTGTCATAAATAGGTCAGTCCTTATCAGCTGATTAGTTCCTGGTATAAGATCAATAAAACATTAAATCCTCCTTAAGATATTACCTATCTTTATAGAGCACCTGAGGTTTCCATACTCGGTTAAAATTGGAAATTTACATTAAATGTCCATTTGTTTTTTGTAAATTACTTAAGATAAATACTTCAGTGTGGGCATAGGTGTTTTGTTGGATGGAGAATGCATGTCCCCCTCGACATACAGAACACATGCGACAATAAAAACACACGGCACATTTAAAGAGTTTTCTGCCGTAAACAAAAAAAGGAGTGAATCCAGCCTAAATATGTGTTGACTCAGCAGGGATAATATGACATGGGAAGAGCTGATCTACAGGAAAACAAGTATTTGAAAGCATAATGCCTCAGAGCTTTCCTGCATTGTATTCCACTGTATTTTGAATCGTCACCTGGTGGCTTGTGTTTTCCTTTAAAACATTTCCACCATTAATTGAGACAGAAAAGGCACAAATTGGTGCATAAAAAATTCTCCAGAATGCAGGAAATGAAGTGCTTGATGCTCGGTCCCATATAAAACCTACACTAATCGGTCAGGGAAGGTGATGAAAACGATCATTAAATCTCAGATTCCTCCAGTAAAAATACAGAAAATAAACAAAGGAGATATTTTTGCAAAATTAAAAGTAATTATCAATTAGTTTGTGTTTAAAGATTTTTTTTCCTCCAACTTCAATAAGACACAAACTGAAATTTAGCCCACAATAGCTAAAATGCTAATGCTGCTGCTGCTAAACTCAAACTACTACTCATACTAACAAAAGGCTAATGACTAACTAGCATAGAAAAGAGCTCACCGTGTAAAATCGAAGATGATTCTGCAGAAAAAACATTGCAAAACAGTATAAAATAACATACAGACCAAGCCATTGTAATGCAAAATAACATTAAAAAAACAGAATAAGTATAAATGCCATTAAAGGTTAGAAAGGTTTAAAAAATAATAAAGGACACTCAAGGCAAAGCGTAGAAATCTTTTGCATTAAACTGCTTATAGACTGCAGTGTTCTTTTATGTTTAGTTTATCTGTATTCTGTAGGTGTGCGATCCTCGTTTCATGATTTATTTTTTTCATTTCGGAAAATCCATCAGACCATTTCCCTGCAGACACTTATTGTATAAATGAGTGTTTGATTTTAGATGTTAAATGGAGTACACGCTCATCTTCCTCCTGCAGGTCGCTGTCTGGTTTTGGCATCCATCCGTCCATTCTACGTTATTGAACGACAGGAGCTGGAAGAGCTCCAGTTGTTTCCAGCAAACATACACTGCTGCTGCTTTCCTGGTATACCAGTCCCCTCTTTTCCCAACAGTGGAGGGTGGTGGGAAGCAAAGGGTGTGTGTAGTATGTGTGCACTGGTTTGTGCTCAAATTGAAGATAGTGTTTGTGAAAGATGCAGACAGGGCTGTGCTTTGTTCTCGCTGTTCGAATGTTGTTGTGTCGTCCTTTGTCAGCAAGGTGGTGGTTGTAAAAGCAGGATTAATGCATCCTTTTAGTCACACCTTTAATGCACGGTAGCTCGTCATTTACTACTCCTGATCCTGTGCAGCTTCACTGTTTTAGAGTTCAGTAATACCATAACAGCAGAAACATGTGATTTGGCAAACAATTCTGATAATATAGTAAAAAAACAAAAAACAGAATCTATTATATGCCATATTTCAAAACTAACTAATCTCAAAAACTCAAAACTAACTCCTGAATTTCTACTAATAAACAAATCTGTGCCACACCACTGATATGTGCAATATTATTATTTCCACCCCCCCACAGGAATTTGGGCAATCTCACTCATACCTATGTACATATTTTGTATTTGTATTTTCTACTTATAATTTTTAAATGTTTGCATTATCCCCTTTGCTGCTATGACAATGCATATCCCCACTGTAGTTCCACTGCTTTTATTTACATGTTGACCCTGTCTCATCATTTTTTTAAGCATTTGGCACACCCTACTGGAATTTCTCAGCAAACACTTGTTTTGATGTGAGCTGGATTTCGAAGTCTGTTTGAGACTTCAAAAGCTCACGGTGCTTTGGCCACAGGGGCTGAGCACATAAACCAGAGCCATGGCACAGCGAGGATTTGTCCCCATTGAGCAATTCTGATCATTAGCAGGAAACAGAACTGTAGAAATATTTCGGCCGGTAAAGTCTTCGATGCCAGCTACAGTATGTCACAGATTAATGGTGTGCAACAGTTATGCTCTTAACAGATCTACAGGAATGTTACAACCATGTTCACCCCCTTTTATTTCTGCGTGTTCAGCTGTTGTTCACCGTGACTCATTGTGAGCACGTTAGCTTCTGTAAATAGTACAATTCACGCACTCTCAGTTCAGCAGACGTGCCAAAAAGGATGACAAAGACACTTCCTTTCCCGTATAATGTCAGATTAGTAGGAGATGCAAAAAAATGTGTCTGTTACAAAACCCTAACTCAAGGTCATTTTCAGTTCTCGGAAGTAAACTCAGCCATATTTGTGGGGTTATTTTACACCTATTAAAATGCAAATATGTCTTTTATATCTTGACATTTTCATATATTTAAAACCAGAGAGGTTTCATAACTTTTGCCTTGTGGAACAGAGCACACACACACACACACACACACACACACACACACACACAAAGGAACAAGTCACTGCTAGTGTTTCTGAGTGTATAACAGACAGCATTCAATGCACACATTTCGCAAAACACTGCGTTTATTGCGCCACAGAACATAAATCAGTATAACTTAAAAGTGTGGCGCGGCATGAAATGGAATGTAGGCCTTTTCTCTAATACGACTTATGTAAATCTCTGACAAAACCAAATTGCATAACTTTGCCCCAAAAGCTTCTTTGTTACCCCTTCATTATTTCCCCAGTAAAGGCCATGTCTGCCACCGGCCAGCCATAATTTGATTAATCCACCGAAAGGGTAGCCAGACGGTAAGAGCCTGCTCTGCTTCTCCTCCGCTCTACACAGGATATCTGATTTCTTTTTAAAGATTGTATTTAATGACATTTATATCTCTATATATCTTTACTTAATCTTACTTAATTTCTGTACTCATATGAATTGCCTGGCATTATTTTAATATTCATTTAATCAACTCATTGTTCCTATTGCTGGAAGAGAACATTATTGACCTGTAATTGTGTTATATTTTCAGCCTTGTTGTGGATCCTGCAGGGAGGGGGGCTGAACAGCTTGTGACGAGATGGAGACTTTAGTCTTTTTATTTTCTTTTTCTGCCCTTGGCGTCCTTTATGCCATGAACACCACCCCTGAGTTTCAAGAGTAAGTCCTAACATTTACTAATTTCTTATTAATTGTTACGTTCTTTCTATATTCTATGTATATCCAAACTTTTAAATGTCTGTTGAAGGGTGAAGCTGCAAATTACGGCTATAAAACCATGAGCTATATACAACAATATTAAACACCCACAACTATACTAACATTTATTAATGCGCAATCAAAAATTTGCATAGATTTGCAAGAATATGACCACAGATGATCCACAGTGAACAAACAGTATGTTTCACCACCACTAGAGGACTCTGTAAGCTTAAAACTCCTGGTTTATTTCAGTCTGTATTCACTGAAACTGTCTCATAAATCCTTGACCACATTGAACACTGCCAATTTATGAGATCCATTTTAAGAACGTACTTGCCAGTTGTGTAAAGTCTTTAAATGATTAAATCTGACATTTCTTGGAGGAGCAAAAGAGTGAATAGGAAGGCAATGTGAACAGAATTTGTAGACATAATCTGATATGATGCTGGAGATAATTACTTTTCGAAGCTGTGAGGGATAATTTTCGTATTCAAGGTTTATCTGTATTTCTTTTTGTCTGAATATTGGGACGGGCTGCTGCCTTTATGCCACACTTGATGGTTGCACACTGCAAAGGCTTTAGTTTGGACGAACAAAGCTTGTGGTGAAATACATGTTGCACTCCTCCCTCACACTTTTTTTTAATACTATAGTATATGTGGCAAAATATATATATATATATATATATATATATATATATGTGTGTGGTCATTGACAATCAATATAGACTGCACCGAAGAGTTTGATAAATTGCTCTTGACATACAGTATGCCTCGTGCTCTTCCACTCTGCAAACAAACTGTATTGTGTGCATAAATCTTCCTGTGCTGTTGAATTGGAGAGGTAGCAAGGGAGCCTGCCTTTGCTCTCGCAGCATTTGTTTTCCTCTCTGTGAGCACACATTGTGAGTTTTCTGAGGATGCAATGTTGTTTACGAGGAGATACCTTGAGCACATTAATCTTTTCCAGTGTGAGGCAGTGGTACCTTTGACCAGTAAACATGGAGGGCAGCGCTGAACTAACATGGCCTTACCTTGCTGCTTCCCACACCACTGTCTATGATTGATTAAAGCTTTGTAAAGCCGTGCTTTTAAGCCGCTATAGGCTCGCTGCCACTGCAGTATGAAAGGTGGAATATTGCAGACTGGGGAAGGAAAGTTTCTGTGATGTACAACCATCATTCTGTAACTTTGCCCAAGAGTGTGATAAAACGTGATCAGACCACTGAGCTAATTATAAGCTTTTAGCGACATTATCTATCCCAATACAAGCCTTTCACTACATGCATCACCCTACAAATGCAACAATAACAGATACGATCTTTCTGACAAGTGAATGTTGCACTGCAAGAGTTTTATCAGGAACGCAGAAGGAGAATTTTCTTGCCAAATGTCAGGAGCCCGTGAAGCCCCAGACTCATCAATATATTTTAAAAGCTCTGGGATTAAATATGAAGCTACTACTTGTACTTTGGAGATCAGTAAATTCAATGTGACACTATCATCTCCCCACGAATCTCCAGGCACACAAACACCAGCAGTGCTTTTGCTTTTTCTGGGTGCAGAGCATCTATCACAGAGATTTTTTCCCCCCTCGCACTTCTGCATTATTTCTCTCCGTGCTAACTGCGGGTGTTGCGTGATTATCACTCTCTCTGACTTCCCCATTCGTCATCATTTACTAATTTAGCAGTGGCGTAACTTCCATGGGAGAAACTAATTAGTAAGGAGAACGAAGCAGAAAATCAGAGAGAGATTGCTATCTAAAAATGCCAGCACTGGGATTCTGTGTAAAATATTGACAATGTGTTGTTATTTTTCTCCGATAACAGCTGAATCTCTCTGTCTCAACAGGCCTTATGTGATCCTGGAGATCGGCGTCGCTGTGTTGGTGGTCGTGTTTCTCTTCTACTTCCTCATCACTCGTGGCAACCCCCCTAAAGACATCTTATTCTTCGGTAATCAACACAAATATGCGCATTTCCCAACTTGCTGGCGATATATTTCCAAATATGGAGATTATGAGAGGTTAATGACTGCTATTCATTGTGCGGGAGCTGATTTCAACTCTCTGAAAAGGATTTCTAGAACTTTTACCAGCTGCTTACTGCGTCAGAGTGAAAACATGAATTGTGTTCGACGTGATTATGCTGGATACGTTAAAAGCTGCTTAGACTGATCAGGCTAAGGGGAAAGCTTAACAGGATTTTTCTAAGGCATGACTGACCCACACCCTCTGCAGACCAAGGACACTGACTGTACTTACCTTAACTTTTAGCTCTTCTTTTGAGTCCACGACTGACTTTAAACCTGCTAATATAGGCCGCAACTCCACAGTCACACTCTAACCTAATCTGGATAGGTTCAAGACATGTGTATTCCATTTGTTTGTGTGACAGGAGCGGCCCTCGCACCTTTCACACATGTTTTAATTAAGCTTTTCCTACAGAGACTTGCGCCATATTGTGTCCGGCTGCCTGTATCACTATCGGTCAAACTATGCTCCGTTTCTCGGCCAGGGATTCCCTGCAAACAGATCCCTGCAGCTGATGCCAGGGGCGATGCTAGTGGGACAGAAACAAGGTGATACATATCGGTAGCCGGTGCCCAAGGCAATGCTAGCGTTGGGTAGAAGAACCACAACAATGAGGGCAAAGGTGGCCGGCTCTGCTCAACGATAGAGAGCCATAATCCTCCCCTGCTATCTCACCTGTTAGATGTCAGAGATAAACCTGGTGGTCATGAGGATTACAGAGACACACGGAAGGGCCCAAACATGTGTGTGCGCATGTAATATGTGAAGGACAGACAGGGAATGAGTGGTTTAAGCAAGACTGCGATTCTCTTTATAACATTCCACGTAGTAAATCCCTGTAATGGCTTTTTACGACTGTTCCCCAGAAGCAGGTTTTCACTGTAAATTGTTGATGCAGACATCTATGCTTTTCTCCCCCAACTTCTAAAATTCATAGACAAGAAAATGCTCCTTTTATGGATGCTCTGTTTCGGTTCATCCCAGTGGTGTTTGATAAGACTGCTATCCAGGAAGAATATGCAAGAATTTCCTAGATAAATAAAAGTTGCAATACAACTCTGCAAAAATACTTTGCTACAAACAAAATTCATGCATTGAAAGGTATAGAATTACTGCCAGGAAGGTTTTATTTAAAATAAAAATATTCACAAGATGGAATTATTACTTTCAATGTAATGTTTTATTGTTATATATGGTATATTATTGGAATATATTTATTTATATATTAACACTTAGGAAGCATTTTAATGGCTTACAGCAGCTACAAAGTAAACATGTTTTATATGTAAAATTTAAATATCTAAAATACCTAAATGAAATATTTGGAAATCCATCCATCCATCCATTATCTATACACTGCTTAATAGTCACTAGGGTTGCGGGGGGCTGGAGCCTATCCCAGCTGACTCAGGGTGAAGGCAGGAAACACCCTGGACAGGTCACCAGTCTATCACAGGGCTACACTTAGAGACAGACAACCAAGCACACTCACATTCACACCTACGGACAATTTAGAATCACCAATTAACCTCGACATGTTTTTGGACTGTGTGGGAGGAAGCCAGAGAACCCGGAGAGAACCCACGCTGCCCGGGTGTCCTCACCAGGACACGACCCGGCAACCTTCTAGCTGCAAGGCAACGGTGCTAACCACCGAGCCACCTTTCAGCCCACATTTGGAAATACTAATGGAAAATAAAAAAGTATGTTGAACTTACACTGATGGAAACTACATGACTGATGATATCAATATCAATATACTGTTGTCATATAAACAGCAATTGAAAGTGACAGTGCAGTCCTCATCTGTGCAAAAGTACAGTAAAGAGAATTTATAGATACCATGTAAAAGGCGTCTATATAAAAAACAATAATAACAAAGACTTTAAACATGAACCACACACACACAATGCAGTCCACTGTAATTGTACTAAAAGCATAAAAACATATTGCATTAAAAGTAGATTTCAAATGTAAGATCCAGGACAAGGTGCGTCCATTATGTTGTATTTATAGAGTCATTCTGTGCATATTTAACGTCCTGTTTAATGTCCCATTCGGTGTGTACAACTCTAACCATGCGTGAGGGGTCTAATGCCACACGCTGAGGCTGCCATCACGAATGCATGGGGTGCATTTGATACCTGCATTAATGAGTCCAAACCAATTTCTTCCAGTTGTCAACAGTCCAGTGGGCAGGAACCTTCAGCGGTTTACTTTGGGCAGAAGAGGCACTGCGTGTGCCCCCAAGTCAGCTGTTCCACTGTCTAGTAACGCCTGGGCTGCTGAAGGGCAGCTTGTTGCCATGCTCTGTGCCATCCAGTGTCTCTCCTGAAAATCATGCTGATGCTCAGTGGCATCCACAATCACACCCTTTCCAAGTCTATTAGATCACACCTAAAGTCCATTCTTTAGTAATCCAGCCACATGAAGAGAAAGTCTGGACATCCGGAGAGGGAGTTTCTGGTGTCTCCTATTTACTATACTGGTGCTATGAAGTGGCACATATAGTATGAAGGGCACATTGTTTCGGCTAATTTACTGATGGACTGTAGGTCTTAAGTAGCATTTTTTTATTGCAATTTTTCGGAAATACCTTGCAGGAAGTACAATATTTGATAAATGACTCTACAGCAGCCGTGTAACCAGTGTGGTCAGGAGGGTTTTAGTTTACACTGTTCATAAGGGCCACATGCCACTCATGCTTTCGTGCAGCTCCACAGTTAAATTCAGTCTGCTGGACGAGGTCTTTCAGCTCTGCTGCGCTCTTAACCTGTGGATAGATTAAGGCCGTTCACCACGGACTTGATTTAAGTATGCCTCCAGTCTAACTCACTGCTCAAGACTTAATTTTCTCCCCATGCTGTCCCATAAATCAATGACTAGCCAGTTGAAGGAAAATATTTTCAGCCTGGCAGCAGTGAATAAAAGTGCCTGAAAGAGGCAGACCGACTGATGGTTTCTTGCTAATATACTGCAGTTACTCTAAATGTCCTAAAATTAACATTTTCTTTCCTTCACAGTTTTTGCTGAATTTTCTTTTACTTGTGTCATTGACCTGACGAGTGCCTTGGAATATGATGGCATCATTTCTGGCTTTATGGAATTCTACCAGAAGACAGTAGGTGTCTCATCCTCACAAATTACTGATGACTGTGACACTAACCCAGCTAGATTTCTAGTATTTCTGAAAATGTTCTAGTGATGTTGTTTGTGGGAAGTTTTGTTTCTAGTTTCCAGAATGTTCTTCTTTAAGGCAGGACTGAGTTCTCTAAAGGGACTCTTCTGAATGTTGCATTGAGAACGTCCTTTCTCTGTTATCATGTAACATTGTGAGAACATATTATGGAAGAATGTTTTACAGTCCTCAAAATATTGCAGGCAAAATGTTCCGCCTTTGTCAATATATCATATTACAGTAATGTTTTAGAAAAACAAAAAAAAAAAACAGTCCGTCATCTGAAGCCTTAACATGTCTAATGTTGTTTTGGGAATGTTCTTTATTTGTTATCACGCAACATAATCTGACAACATCCTCCACACATCCTTTGAATTGAACTTTGCACTTAAAACATCACGTCTTAATTAACTTTTAACGTTATATGAAATTACATAAGAAATATCCTAAAAACATTCTTTGAGCATTAAATGAAAATGTTTTTTTTTTAATGTATTACCTGGAATTTGTGGGTAATGTTAGCCAACATCGTGAAAACCTTTTCTCGCTTGCTGGAAAGTCAAGATTGTACGAGCAACAGTGGAGAAAGTTCTACTCTAATGTTATCAAGCTAAACACGTTGAATACAAACTGACTTCATTGTTGAGCAAAATCTACTTGGACTCATTTTATATGGTTTCTAAGTTTTTGTACCTTGCGTTTGTGTATGTGTGTGTGATGATACAGTATATTATCAGGGGACTTTTAGCTTTGTTGCCAGCCATGTTAGGCAAATGTGTGTCATTACTGTACTATATGTATTCATAAAGTGTCTGTGTTTCAGGGAGAACCCTACCTGGGAACAGCATACGCCATCATGATGTGCTACTGGGATGGAATAGCTCACTTTATCATGTACCTGGTGATGATCAGCAAGATAACTGACAGGTCGGTGAAGTCAGTCCAAGTCACGTCATGCTCGTCTAACTTGCTCTACATCGCCTGTGTCAAAATACCACATAGAGATTTACAGTTCCCTTTCCAAAGCAGCAAACAAACAAACATCAGGCCATGTGAGCTGAATGTAGCAGGAATAAATTTCAGTCCAAAGATGAAAATTTTCTGCAGCTTCAGTCTGATTACTATTCTTGCATTTGAACTACTCTGAAAGAAATATCAGTTGAGCAAAATGAAGTGTTTCACCTCTGAGATTCATGAAGTGCATTTGTCACATAAAACCCACACAATAGCCTGAATAAAGCTGTGTTTTTTAAGAAAAAGAAAAAAAAAAAAGACAGCCTCCTCTAGAGCGAGTTAGTCATAAAGCGCAGTCAGCAGGTTCAAGAGTTCAGAGCGAGCGCTGCCTTGGGACGCTCGCTATCATGGAAATTAAATCCTCTTTTAAACAATATCAGCCTTTTTTTTTACAAGCTGAGAAATTTGTATGGAATGGAATTTGTGTTCTGTGTGGGACAGATGTGGAAGGAGGTCAACATTTATTTTAGCTAACCAGCAGCTTGAATTTGATCATATTACTTTCTATCTCAACTGACATCTTGTTGTTTTTTTTTTTGTCTCTCTCCAAGGAAAGCCTACCGTACGCTGGGCTTGTTCTGGGCCGGCTCTTTGTGCGCCAATATGAGTGTGTTTATTGCTGGAATAGTGGCAGGTGAGCCTCATCTTCAATCCCCCTTTCAACGGTCCCATGATGACAGGCTTTAATCAAGTGAACATCTGCCCTGCCGTGTAGCATCAGTGTCACAGTTCAGCCTGCCAACAGAACACACTCGCGCCCCGTGTTCCGCCTGCCGCCGCAACCCACAGAACAAAGCAGAAAGCAGACTTTAAGCATCTGTTGTTGGCATTTCAAACCGCATACATATGTGTCACGAGATCAAACCCGTCTGCAGGCAATGTGTTGTTCTCTCTGTTGTGTCATCACAGACATACTGCACTGTATGCTTTTGCCTCAAGTGTCCCACAGAGGTTTTAATAGGAAGTTTAATTACCGACTTACGCTCGGATGTTTGCAGTGAGTGTCTGTGCGGTGGAGTGCGAGCTGATAAAAGTGTCATTCTTTCTCTGTCTGGAAGGTAAATACGGGTCAGAGATCCGTCCAGCCTTCTGGCTCAATTTTCTCTTTCTTTTGATGCCTGTGTGGGGAGCTATCTCACTGTTCACGAGGCCCAAGGACAGACCACTAATCGGTGGATATAATGTAAGTCTAACGCATGAGTGATCAGACCTTGATATGAATGTGTGAAAGATTTAGAGGTGCAGTGTTTGCAGAATGTGTTTAATCTGCGTAATATACGTTCCAGTCTATATAAATGTGATCCAGAACAGGAAAGATGAGCTAATGTTTACATTGCTGTAGGCAGTGTCATAGTAGAAATTTGTGGGGTGCTCTCCTAAATCTAAGACACCATTAGCGTTTGTTTGCAGGCACAGGCTACAGTGATTTAATACATTTTATTATGATATGTCCGCTACTTTCTTTTTCAGTCACATTATCCGGTGTAAGTCAGTCTGAAGGGTAATAATATAGAGATGGATGTATCCCAAGCACACAATTAATGTATGGATTGGACAGCTGTTATGTTGTTAACCGTGGTTTAGTGGTCCATCCAACCATTTCCTTCTGCTCATCTGGGATTGAGGTGGCCAGACTTCTCTCTCCAGAGCAACATTTTCCAGTTTCCATCCTGAGAGAACCACAGTTCTTAGGCCAGATGAGATATATAAACCCTAGGTCTACCACAGGGTGCCTGGAAACCCTCCAATGGAAGACACTGGGAGACATCCTGATGGTTGTAAAGGAGCAGAAACTCCTACCTCCTCCTCCAAGCTCCTCCTGTTTCTAATGCTGAGTCCAGAAACCCTAAAGATTGACCTAATTTCTGCAGCTTGTACCTGCTGTTTACTACACAGAGCTCCTGACCGTAGGTGAGGGTTGGAACGTGGACTGACTAGTATATCGAGAACCAGCTGAGCTCCATCTTTACCACGACGCTGCTGACGCTGCACAATCCATCTGTCCCAGTCCATTTTCCCATCACTAGCGAACAAGATCCCAAGAAATTTAAACTCCATTGTTTGGGGCAACAACACCAAGGGAGCAATCCACCAGTTCTGGCTGAGAACTATGGTGTTAGACTTGGAGGTGCTGACCCTCATCCCTGCCACTTCACACTTGGCTGCAACCTGCCCCCCCAGTGTGTGCTGAAGGTCACAATTTAATGAAGCCAACAGAAGCACATCTGCATAAAGCAAAGGTGTGACTCTGAGGTTCCTAAACGAGACGCCCTCCTCACCCCACCTCCTGTCCATTAGTATCACAAACAGGATCAGACACAAGGAGCAACTGTGGGGGAGTCCAACACCTACTGAAAATGTGTTTGAGTGGTTTTTAATTCAGCCATAAACTTCTGCAGTCTTATTTGAGTTTTTCAACCAAAAAGTTTTGACAGCAGACACAAAGTGAGAAAGTAGCAGGTGAACATAGTGGAGCATTTAGCTGCTAATGAGACAGATATCTCCTGCAGCACACTCGAGGTAAAGGAAAAGTGAATATTGGACTTACATTTGTCAGGTTAATGCTGCATTAAATTAAAAAGCTGCAATGTGTCAGTGCTGTGTGTCTGTTTCTGGTTCACTCAAGTGGCCACATGATTAGTAAATGCAGATTTAACGAATATGGAAACCTGGAAAGAAAAGCCTCATTCCCACGTTTGTTCATTCCACAATGAAACCTTGACTAACCAGCTCTGTGCTGTACCTCATGTTGATATCTCACCACAGGCTCAGCAAGCTCAGAGCATGAAGCTGATCTGGCGTCCCTTGGACCTGATCCTGGTAGTGCTCCTGTTGGCTTCCATGGCCTTCACCATCCTCAGAGGCTTGGTGAGTATATCACACTCACAGTGTTTTATGGACAAAGTTCCAGGGAGGGCTTAAAAAGTATATTTAAAAATCATATAGGCTGAAAGGCTGGACCTGCAGAATAGTTTGATGGCTGCTGTCGAGGATGCATTAAACTTAGCCATATGGAAATGATATATGTTTATCGTCTAAAATAAGTTTTTATTTTTGAGAAACACTACTATTCACTTTTATACCCTGAGTTGGATGATACTGCTCTCATATTCCTGCTGTAAAATAAGCTTACTGGATGCTGGAGGCAGGTTCCTGTTTATCGTCCAAACATAAAAGTTGTATCTCATGTGACTCTCAGCAAGACAGCAAATAAACATATTTCCCAGTGTGACAAGGGCAGGGAGATGTTCCAGTCTATGGTAATGTGTGGTGGTAGTTTGTCATGTTGTCATGTTGAACTGCGAAGAACTGCTCTACGTTGTGTTTCTGTTATTTTGTCCACTCTCTGCAGGTGGCTCTGGACTCCCCACTTGAAGCCTGTTCCATATACCTGAGGCAATATGAACCCTACCTGAAGGATCCTGTGGGCTACCCCAGAGTCATGGTGAGCCTTTATTTTCCTCTTTCAGTCTCCACAGACTGAGGAAAGTCTCCGGTTCGGTGTCTGCTGCTGCTACCTAAAAACTCCTCTCCAGTCTGTTTTGAATAACAAGCCACATAATGGACCTCTGCTTTCATGGATATCACTTTGAGCGTGCTGGAAGCTTGCCCTTATCTCCTCAACTCTTTGAGCTTGCAGCTGATTACAGAGTCATTTCTCATCATTACAGCAACAATGAGCGTGGGTTGAGAGGCCAGCGCATCTTTGTCTCCCTCTTTCATTTGCTTAAGATGGATAACAGATTATTACCGTGACTGGCACTTGGTTTTGCTTCCCTTTTTATTTTCTCCCCGTGACCCTACGCGGCTGTGGGTTTTGTTGTGTTTTGTTGGGCGAACATGGCTCTGTCAATAGGTTATCCAAAGACCTTGTCGGGGCTGCAGTCCAGGCACAATTGTGAGTCATTGATCAGACAGACGAACCGCATGCTGAGAACTTGATAAGCTAATCCCTCGCCCAAAGCCCCCCATCAGCATCTCACTGGGCGAGAGGTGGGTGTGTGCGCAGCATGTGAAAGTATGTCTCGGTACTCAATGTTTGCAAATTGGTGTGTATGTACGTGTGGGTGCGAAGAAATGAAATGAACTTTGGTTTGTTGCACAACGTTGCGCAGCTTCTGCACCCGCCGACCTCCTCATTCACTGATGATGATGAACGATATGTGACAGATTACCCCGACAGCACTAAAAAGACATTTCAACAAAAGACTGAAGGGCATATATGATTGGCTTTCAGGCCCTGAGCTGAACTCATTAGAATTCATCTGGACCTCAGACCGAGAATGAAAAGAAACCGTTCTCTGGTATAATTTGAGGGGGTTTTATAAAGTGGGAAACTGGCTTTCATGCACCAAATATTTTAAGTTGAAGGTCAAGACAGTCTCCATAATGACCCTTGTGTGGAAGTGGTAATTTGTGCTGAGGGTGCAAATTTATGTTGGAGAGAGTGCCGAGCCGGGAAGCTGCACGATTCTACAGTGTTGTACTTAAAAACCATTTAGAAAGGCTTCATTTTAATGGCTAATTTTACTTCTTTATACTTTAGCAGAGGATAATGTACTTTTTACTCTTCTACATTACTAAGTGTATATAGTTAAACAGCACCAGATTAAGGCGATGCCATAGATTCAATCCTCTAGAAGGAACAAAGCTGAGTACTTTTGATGCTTATCTACATTCTACTTGTGATACTTGTTGTGTTTTGCTTTATTTTAATGGCAAACTCCAGATATTTTCCCATTCTGGTGGTGCTACTTTTATGCAGCACATTAAAAAGTGTCTCTGTGCTTGTATTTTGAGCTTTAAGCAGCCCTTTTCTGTATTCAGTGCGAGTAAGGTGAAGTGTGTTGTGGGCCAGAGGAGAATGAGGATGTACTGTATTAATTGTCTGCCGGAGTGTTGGTCAGGGCTCAACAACAACATCGACTGACAGTGATGGAGGTGTCTTTTAGCGCTGTTAGGCACTAAATGCAGAGCCACATACACTATATTATACACCCACAACTCGTCCACTGTATGTCACTATGGAAACACAGAACTCTTGTGCAATGTAAAATACACTTCCAGATTAAACTGCGAAGAAAGAACTACATTTTCAGTTTTGCTATGATATTAATAGTGTTGCATTTGTTGTTTTCTAGATGCTGCACTTGTTCTTTTATGGACTGCCCCTGCTGGGTGCGTTTGTTTACGGTCTCCTCAAACCCGGGTGCACGTGGATGTCGGACTGGACGATGTTCTTCGCTGGAGCCGTGATCCAGGTACCGTACAGTCAACGAATGAAACTGGCTCCGAATACATAGTTTAGTTGTTGCATACTGAAGCGAGTTGCCCCACCGGTTTGTAGCACTGCATTAATTTCCTGTGAAAATTGCTGCCTCGGATTGATTAAAGTTTCCATCTGTGGTTTATGTTTAGTAGAAAGAGGTCTGACACGTGTCACTGCAATTAACTCCTTGTAGTGAGCTTTCATCCTGTTCATAATGACCTGGACCACATTCATGCTTTGAAGCATTTTCTCTGTGATAAACAAGCTTGTGGTGCTTTTCTTTCTGTATTGATCTGACAGAGAGATTGGAAGCACGAGGAGAGAAACTCTATGATTAAAGCCTTGTTTCACTGCATATGAGGTTGCAGACTCCCCATCTTCTAAGTAGCCAGCTCCTTAGGTCTGTACACATCCTGTGCAGTGGTTTATCTTTCCTTGTTAAGAGCTTTTTCTGTACGAGAGTTGGGATTAGTAGACTAATAACTGTGAAAAAAAAAAAAGACTCAAAGTAACCTTTCAAGTTTTTCCTCTGGAGAGTTTGCGGAAAGAAGCATCAAATGGGCTGTCATCAGTGTGAACACAGACACTACAGAGAAAGATACTAGTGGAAGCGTCAGCGCTGATACGTGCAGTATACAGTACTTCTTCAGTCATCAGTCTAATCTCTACCTTGTTCTCCTTCCAGTGCCAGTGGGCCCACATTGGGGGGTCCCTCCACTCTCGTACCACGGCTCCGTTTCGCATCCCAAATGATGCCTTCTGGTCGGTGCTGGCAGCTAACTTGCTCTATGCAGCCACTCCCATTATGGTGGCGCTGCGGGTTCACAACGACCCCTATTTCTTCCTGAAGATCGCTCCCTTTCCCGGGCAGACAGGTTTGCCCAACAGTGAGGAGAAAGATACCAAGTATAAAGAGAAATGATCATTCTTAATCTTCTCTTACCTTTGGAGTTAACTGCTAAACTAATGAGTAAAGAGCTGTTTTATTTCAAATGCCTTGTTTTAAAATGCCAAAATACAAGACTATTTTGCTCAACGTCTTTGGATTTTGTCATTTTTTTAAATTGTTTGCTTCCAACACTTTAATTACTTACGCCATGCATAAACAGTGACACAATTAATTGGTCGGTGGGGTTGTTATGTATAGTAATGTCTTAAGCCATGCCAGGAAGATGACTGCATGCATGGCAAGGTCAGCCTGTCGATAGCCAATTAGTCTCGTGGTCCATAATGAATTTTGACCCGGACATTTGTAGTAGCCCAAGGAAGAATCCTATTGATTTTGGTGATCCACTGATTTTTTGTTTAGTGCCACTATGAGGTTGTCATTATTGGTTTTTAGTAAAATATTTCATAACTATCGGATAGAGTGCCATGAAATTTGGTTGAGACGTTTGTGATGCCCCCAGTGATTCCCCAACATTTCCTCTTGTGCCACTGTGAGGTTTGACATATTTAGCATCCAGTGAAATGTCCTGACAGCTACTGAATGAATGTTCATGAAATCTGGTGCAGATATGTGTGATATCAAGAGAATAAATCTTAATAACTGACATTATTCTGATGTTTCAGCTAATGCCAAATTCAGGCAAAAGTTTTCACTTTTTCAGTGCATATCTCAATATGTAGTCAGTAAAATGGCACAAAACCTGGCACAGATATCCCCAGAGAATGAGGCTTAAAATCACTGGAAACAATATGAGTTTTCCTCTAGAGCAGCAATGAGATTGACATTTGTTATTTTGAGTGAAATGCCTCAGTAGCTACATGTGTTGGATGGACTCCTGTGAATTTGTAACAGACATAAATGTTCCCATTTAGGATGAATTGCAATAACTTTGTGATCCCCGAGTTTTCATCTAGTGTCCAATATTTTGGTTTATGATAGTAGACTGTAAAACATGGATGTTACCTCAGTGTCTGAAAAGAGAAGTCAACGCAAAAGTGCCTTAAACGTGCATTTCCCCAAATGACCAGCAGGGGGCGACTCCTCTGGTTGCATAAAAAAATCTCCGATTGTATGAGAAAATGGCAAAACATCTCCCTGGATTTGTTAACTCAGGAAGGGTTGTCCTAGTGCGTTCACAGGCTCAATAAATAGTTTCAAGTCTGCTTCAATACATTGGGATGTTCATTTAGTAAATTATGGTCCCATTTAGTGTAAACAGATGATAAAGCAGCGTATGCTTAGTGCCCATGATGTCAGATCCATCCTTTATTCATCAGTTCTGGCTCCAAGAAAACAAGATGTAAATTTCAAAATGAAGGCTTCAAAACAGCAATCTTCAAACCTGTGGATGATGTCAGTTATTGACATTCCCATCAGCCTCAGCTGCCCTAATGCTGATTAGCCAATATTAAAATGCTAACAGGCTAAATTACAATGGTAGACATGGTAAACACACCTGCCAAGGACTGACATGTCTTATTCTTTCTTCATTATTCACGGAACCTGTTCGCTGTTCCTTTCAGCACCTGGGTGATAAAGGAGGAGATAAATGAGCATTAAAGCACATCAGATTTTTGAACCTTTTCATTATTTTTTGCCTCAAGGACAGGCTGGAACAGCATGCTGCCGAGGTGTCATACATGGAGAAGTGGGATGGAAACAATGTGCGGGTTGCACAGAAAGAAAAGCGTCATCCAGATAATTGGAAACAATATAAATATCTGCAGCAGCTCATGCTGTCTCAAAAAAATAAGAGTAATATAGAAGTTAACTTTTAGACACTGTGTTTGCAGTCTGTAAGTACAAGGACATGTTCTATGTTAATACAAAATCACAGACACTCTGCTCTGTGTGCAAATCAGACTCCAACCAGACACCGACACCGTTTTAATTTATGATGCATATTTTAAATTTATTCTTACAGACACGGAGCACAAGTTTCCCCGTCACACTTTTTGTTTCTACACCTCTGCTGCTTTTTCAGTTCAAGATGTCACCCAAAAAAAACCTAATGAACATGCTCGAGTTTGCAGTATGACAGTGACTGATGACAAACAGCCATGAAGATAACAGACAAATCCAACTGCAAAATACAAAAACATAAAACTGAGCCAGAAGAGCTTTAATAACTTGCCGCTGCATGTTCAACCTCACAGAAAGTGAAGCAATTTGGAGTTTGTGAACACAGATGGAGCAAGAATTATAGCGGGAAATTGGACATGAAACTTTGTAATATCTTCGCTCAGTGAATGGTATAACAAGGTCTGCAATTTGGAGTCTGTGTGTGTGTGTTTGAGGCAGAGACAAGAAGGAATCAGTAGATAGTTTAGCATATCAAAAAACTATAACTTTAAATCTTCCCACAGCTACAGCTTAATGGCAGAACATGCCATATATGAAACAGGTAGCTGTCTGCTTAACTCCACAGTAAACACATCAGCTGATATTTTATTAAAACAAATAAAGATTCCATAACATGCCAACAGTTTGCGCTGCATCCTGCACTACAGTCACATCAGCCGACCTGCTTTACTGTAAGAGCTTTTATTGACAGCTGGATGTTTAGAAGAGGTGATTGCATCGCTCTCTGAATTAGTTTATAAATCAGTAAAAACATATTGACTTTGACAGTAAGTGGCATCTTCTGTTTTACTCATTAGTTTTCATAGAAGGGCAAATATGATTATATATCACACAAGTGATTCCACTCAGGACTGTGTGGGCAATTAAAATTAACCCTCTTGTCGTACGATTAAAATATACAGAATGAAAATGCAGCATGCGCTATTAGAAAGGATAATCTACAGGTCGAGACCAGATCGGCAATCACAAGTCAGCGTGTTTCACGTTTGTATTGTGTAGCGCCACAAATCTGCGACGCGTAGAATTAATGAAGTTTTCGTAAAATGTTGTCAAACTCTTTCTCAAGACTTTAGTGAAGCTGAAGGACATTTTTGGGTTACGGGATCGTGTTGTTGGACGCCTTCATCCAGAGCTGTCTGAAGCAATTACGACATGACAAATGGTGGAGTTGTGCACATTTAAACTACAATCCAAACTGGCTTGCCACTATCCAGCATGCCAACATGTGATTTGAATAAAGCTGCATTTTCTGGTGACCTTTCGTAGTCATTAGTCAAAGGAGGGGCGGCTTGACTTACAGCTAGAAGATCCCGAGTCTCCTGGTCGACTGGGAACTTCCTATGTGGAGTTTTGTGTACTCAATACGCCTGTGGAGGTTCAGGTGCTCCAGTTTCGTAGCAGTCCAAAGCCACACTTGATAGGTTAGCTGGTGAATCTAAAATTGGCTGTAGGATGGGCTGGAGACCTGAAACCTGTCCTGGGTGTAGCCTGCCTTTGGCCCCAACATCAACTTGGATGGCCTCCAATCCCCTGCAAGCAGGTATAGAAAATAGATGGATGGTCAAAGGAGTGACTGATCCTTTAAAGCCTCATCTGACTAAGATGTGGATTAACTCAATGGTTGAGAATGTAGCACCAGTCGAACAGCACAGAACATTTCTACACAATTGGTTAAATTTAACCTGTTTCTAATCAAAACAATAGAAATTAGATTTGTAAGTTAAAAAAAAAGAAACTCATTTGCATTTTAATGCAGGGGGGCGAGCAAAAGAGTGGCTGGAGATCCAAGAACAACACAAACAAATTATCAAAAGGAACTAATCTGGAGGAAACCAACAAAGAGCACAAAAACAAATCTGTTGAACACAAAGAGCACAAAGAAGAAGTAAGAGTGGAACGCAAGAGGTATGTTAACAGAAAGAAAGCAAACTGGAGGTCAAGAAACAGGTGGAAAACAGGCAGGTTGTCCTAGAGACAGAACATGATAAACTGGCAAAGACAAGACTATTTATACACTAAGAAGTGCTTTAGGAGACAAGGCACAGGTGACTTAAGAGGCACAGGTGAAACTCATGAGGGCTTTTAAAGAGGAGGGAAAAACAGACAAGGGGCCGAAGTAAACACAACACTGACAGTCGATTTTTCAAAATAAAGCAGGAACTAAGAAGGGAGGTGGACAAACAGAAGGAGACACAGGAGGCACGGAAAAGAAAAACACACAGGAATGAATCAAACAAAACAAAACTAGAAACCAAAATCCCATAAACCATGATCATTTTTGTTCAGAGTTTGGTGTCATCAGCTCAATCTTAAGCCCCTGTTTTGGTGAGTTTAATGTTACAGGAGAAGGTGGGGCGCTAATTTTCTCTGTGCTGCTCAGTAAGTAATGCATCGTTCTGGTCTGCTTTGTTACCATCAGGAAATTATAGGATGTAGTCTGACATAAAAGAACAAATCAATAGACTCTCTAGTGGGGCTCCAGGGAATTGAAAAGGGTGAATTTGAGTCAAAAAATGCACTAATTCTTGGAGTTATAACTAAGCCCGATCTTAACACACACACTTATATAATTCAGTGTAATTTACACATCCCGGGCCTATCACAATCTCCAAAGTCCACTGGGAATAAAAGTCCATAAAGCCACTTTGATTAAAAGAAGAAAGATGCTTCAGAACTCGTCTGAGAATCACCACATTATTAAGGTTTTTCTCTTTTTCTTCAGTATCAAAGTAACCCAGTGTCTGTACATTCAGCCAGGGAGCTGCTAATAGCAAATCTGGTATACTTTTAATGATGCCAGTTTGCTAAAAATAGAAATAATGTAAAGAAACATACAAAAGAAAAAACAGGGCATCAAAGAGAGTATAGGTACTCTGATGCAGCTGATGTTAAATAGGCCCAAAAATGGCTTATATGTTGGCGGACTTTCTATATTTTTGAAAGACAAAAAAAAAAAAAATTCACACCGAGCTGATTAAAAAAAAGGACAGGCAGCTCTTTAGGCCTCCCCCTCCCCCCTGCCCTCACAAAAAAAATAAAAAATTATCTGTGATCCTCTTAGAAATACAATAATGTCTCTCCGGATGGGATTTAAATTACAGGAGGACCAGAAAAACAGAAGGTAATTGCAGCTGTAATTATCACCAGGGTAGGTGTGAAAAATTACCCACAGACTGAATGGGTTTAAAATCACTCACCAATGCAGGTAATTTTAAATCCACCCTCCACCTTTCCCTTAGAGAAATACTGTAAATCCAGTCAGAAAGGAGTTTTAGTCCACTCGAGGGCTAATCAGCCAGAAGTGACAACACCTATGGGGAGTTATGGGGCCTTTACAACACAAGCTGCAGTGTTTGGTGCAAACATGATTTAAAGACGTCCATCCTGTGGACATGCTGAATGTTATATAACCGCAACATTTGGATCTGTCGGCACGTCAGCCCACAAGTGTGAAATAGACATTGTGGGGGTTTGAGTAGGGAGACGAGGCGACTTAATAACTCCACAATATGCTCACTATTTCTTACCCAACACCACCGGGGCCGCCACAGATCATTACTCAGCGGCTGAGTGGCAAGGATGTGCCGACATGTGCTGCAGAGGGTAATGTATCCTTCAACAGAAGCTCTTGTCACTCATTCACTCTGGTGAGCATACATTACTGCTGCCTACCGCCAGCCTATCTCACTTTTTAAAAAGACAGCTTTTCTTTCTCAGTTAAAACAAAAAAAAAACACAAGACATGCTTCTGCCATTCTGAATTCCGTCTGATCCCCGGCTGCCCAAATTTTTTCCAACAATTCATCCCCCTTCTCTGCATACATTCCTTGATCCTCTTTGTTTCTCTTTCTGCTGATTGATGCCGCCGCGCTCTCGCTCTGTGTGGGCGGCTCAGTAAGTGGTTTACTGCCGCTCTCATCATTGTCTTTTCACAAAGACATCAAATGAGTGACTTATGATTGTGATGTTTTTGTTTGCATAAACAAGCACACTTCAATGACCGCCGCGACTGAATGGAAGAGGTTCCTATCACATTTAATTAGAAGAAAGACCAGTGTCAATATTGTTGGTTTCTTAGCACGAAGCGCAAAAGGCTGATAAAATGAGGGAAAAACTGATTATCACCACCAACGTGTAATGTAATGTTCCAATTCTGAATCCGTCTGCCAAACATTCTGAATAATATGACGCTTTTGGATGCAGTTCAGTCGCATGAAAAGACAGCGTTTTCTTGATAAAAGGGTTATTTATGTGGTTAGATAAAGCTCTTTCAAACAACAGTGTAACCCTTCTCTACATCAATAGCAGTAGCCCACTCATAAGTAATTATCCCTCCTCCTTCGCTGAGCAATAGGCCAACAGATAGGCAGAGAGGCAGACTCATTTAATTCACTCTCCCTCAGCAGCATTTCCATGCTGAAGCGTGGCATCGCTGCCGCTTGCACATGCTAGCAGCGCATTCTGTGTGTGTGTGTATGTGTGTGACAGAGGCTTTAAATCAAATGTGGCCGCTCCAAACAGCTCTGTAATCCCATGATGGGAGTCACAGGGGATCTCTGCTGCAGATGTCTGCTCGGCTGTGCAAGGCAGCCCTGGAGAGTTGAGGGAGCTGTGGCTGTGAAAAAATACATATAAACAACTCACACTGCAGGATTGGAGGGATTACCGGCCAGGTATCGCTTTATAAATCTCTCCTGAATTCATGAATTTGTGACACGGCTTCGATTAAAGTGGCAGTTAATTGATGGAAAGTAAATCTCGTGGAGTCATGCCGTTATTTAGAAGCTGGATGAAGTAGTGATAAGAGCTAGTTTGGCTTTAGGAAAGAAACCTGGATGCATCAGGTAGGTGCATGGACCAATCTGCTCTGTTTGGCCATTTGCAGTCTGTATATTTAGTTAGAACATCTATCCATCCATCTATTCATCCATTATCTATACACCACTTAATCCTCACTAGGGTCACAGGGGAGCCTATCCCAGCTGATTCAGGGTGAAGGCAGAGGACACCCTGGACAGGTCACCAGTCTATCACAGGGCTACACTTAGAGACAGACAACCAAGCACACTCACATTCACACCTGCAGACAATTTAGAATCACCAATTAACTGCAACGTGTTTTTGGACTGTGTGGGAGGAACCCGGAGAGAACCCATGCAGAAAGATCCCGGGTGTCCCCACCGGGACGCGAACTGGCGACCTTCTAGTGGTGCTACCAACTACGCCACCCTGCAGCCCCTACTTAGAACATGAAATTTAAAATTACAATTTGGAGGCTAGTAGTTAAAAACGTATTTGCTAGGGCGACCACGTTGAGATGCTCAAATGATACTCGAAGTTTACTCAAAGATGCTTTATAATTTCATCACATTTAAAGTATGCCTCCTCCAGGACAGGACCAGGACATTTTCATCACTTAATAAAAAAACAACCAGGACAGACAGGACAGGAGGAGAAAACAGGACATGTCTCGGGAAAACATGATGTTTGGTCACCCTCATATTTGCATGCATCAACAGGTTGAAAAGCTGAACCACTTTAAAGCTACATTCATTGATTTTTGACCAACATTTCCATCCCCACCCTTCCACACACCAAGGCACAAAAAAATCCCTACTCTGACTGCTCCTTTTTTCTTGATTTTGTCTGCTTTTAAATTCTCAAAATCCACCTGCCGAAACATTGCTGACAGACATTTCTTGCCCATGGTTGCTCTCATTTCATTTTTTATGCATTTTATTAGAGAAAATTACCTCCCTCGTAGGTAGCAAGTAATCTTAAACAAATCCTCTGTGTTTTAACAGTATTGGAATGAAAATTGCCTGGAGTCTATTTCTCGACTTGTAATAGATTTGTAGGAGGATAATCTTTCTCTTCTGTGCTCTGAGGGCTGCAAACTGGAGCAACTCTCATGCAAAAAGCCTCGTCTAAATCCTACAGATACGGGGCGCGGAATATTTTGTACATCTGAGTGTAACCAATACATCATTAAAGACCATGTTAAATAACAGCAAATTGGCTGGTAATGCTTTTGGTAGCAGCCAGCTGTTGGCTGAGACCTGAAAGCAAGCTGTCAATGTTAATGTCGTCGACCTTGGATTTGTCACTCTCACAAAGCGCCTCTTCATTGTCTGTGTGCTGTTTTGTTCCTCTTTTGCTGAATCTCATGCTGATGGGGCCGTGATTCTTCAGGGAGAATCTGGGCACATGTCTCAAACTCGGGGAACTGCTCTTGCAGTGATGCCACACAGGACTGCAGTGACTCAAGCGGCAGCACAGCGGCTGACAGATCCTGTTCGCTGCTCTACGTGACACCGCGAGTCAACTTAAGTCTCTGCAGCACAGTATGAAATAATGTAGCAGTTTCTTTTTTTTTTTTTAAAGTTTAACAATACAGCCGCCTTGTGCTGGGCGTCCCGTCTCATCTCATTTTCAGCTGCAATCATCTCAAGGGCCTCTCTTGTTTCACCGTCATGCTCAGGGAAGACTCTTGTACCGTCTGAGCCGTATGCCCATATGGTGCTTAGGAGACACATCACCGAGACTATTCCTAAACTCCATATTCCATTGATGAGCGGATGAAGAAGCATGCAGGTCTGCAGAACCTCCTGAACAGACTCGCCTTTGTGCAGCTGAGTCTGACAGCCTCGACACCAACAGTATTCAATGAATGGGCTACACAAGCAAAAACTGTGCTTCTATGAGAGCTCCTTGACCATTTACTGACACAGTTCCTTTCTATGACTGTCCACAGTAATTGGAAAGACCTGAAGCTAAATCTCAGATTTTCAGCACAAATTCACCCTGAACTGTAAAAACAAACAAACAAAAAACACCAAATGTTTTTTTTTGGCAGATTTTTAAAAAAAAAAAACAATAATATTTTTGAACAAATTACTATTGTTTTCCTCGCTTTGTTAATATACACATAGTAATTAGTGAAACTACAGGAAAAAGTATTCACTTCATTGTTAACCTTAAAAAAAACAACAAGATAAAACGAAATAATTTTGTACTTTTACAAATTTGCTCTTGTATGTTTTTTTTTTTTTTTTAATTACACTTTTTTTGTATATATTATCAGCAAAAAATATAATTGTGTGGCATATATTTGCTGTCATTTGAAAGAAAATAGATTTTTTTACTGTTTTTTTTACAGATTTTCCCTGTTTTGCTAAATTCTAAATACAACAGCACAATAGTAATTTGTTCTTTTACAATGTGTGAACTTAAAAGTGCTGTATTTAAATCAGCTAACAAATATTATTATTTTAAAGATGGTTTATTTGCTGTTATTTTCACCATTTTAGCAATTTTTTAAAAGTTGCAGAATGCAGCATTCCAACGTTTAACATATTGTAAGTGGCATCGTTGTTGAAGGTTTTTTTTTTTTACTGATTTTTGCTACAGATATTTAAAAATTTTATTTATTTAATTAATAAACATATTTTTTATTTATCATCATTTTTTTAACAGTGTGAGTCCAGTTAATGCGTACAAACCCAAAGCAGTCATTTGTACTGTAATAAACCTTAACATTAATGTAAATACATTAGTCACTTCCTAATAATGGAATCCACATGGTTCATGATAATAAGATGCATACAGCATTCCTATTACATCACTGCTATTATTCATGCATGTTAACTACTGCACCATTAAAGTTAAAGCTGAAAGTGCATTCATTCTGAATTTTCTTATTCTATCTCAGCCATAAAGTTGTTTGGGTGAATTTGATTTGTCTTGAATAAAAGGATCAATCTTCATCTGCAGTCATAGTTTCAATACTGTAGCTTCCATTATCTCATTGTCCTTCAAAGTTAACAAGATGAACTGAAGCAAACTCTGCACCAGTCGAAGCAATAAGTGACTCTCTGATGGGCTTCAGTGATGCACAGTAAAGATATGAGCTTATCCTCAGCAAATAAGTGCTGCGTCACAGGAGGACTGCGGGACCCACAAACACCGGTGGTTCCCCTGCAGTGCGAGAGAGCAGCGATGGGACTGGAAACAGAGAGAGAGAGGGGGGTAGAGGGAGGTGAGTGCTGCTGCAGAGCAACGTTTAGCCTGGCTGAGGAGTTAAACGCTTCACAGCGGCACATCTGCTTCATCCAGGCATTAATCCTGTTGAGATAGCCATGGTAAGTTCAAATCACTTCTGTGCTCGGATAGCGTGTGCCTCTGCAGCTCTGTGTGCTGCATGAGAACTGCAGGGATGATCATTGGACTAACCTTGAGAGAAATGATGCAGCAGGGCTGTTTATGGTGTGCAATGTGCATGTAAAATAGCTACTGCTTTGGTAACTCTGCTTCACTGGGGCCTGAATACATGCTCAGACTTTATGTGCTGCTGCAGCGCTGCTTCATAGGATGCGATTATTGGCATGTGACACTGACAGTGCAGACTTCTAGCATCCAGAAGCAGCACTTGGCTCCTTTATTTTGCTGTTGCGATGGTTTTATTCCTCTGACAGTGAAGCGGAATAAAAACCTATGGATCCCAGCATGTGTTGAAAGATGTATTTTTGCAGAAAGTATCTCCTGCAACCAGCCGGGGATCCATGTGATGCAGCTGGTCTGTCATACTGGGTCAAAACACACACACATCTGGAACTGTATGGCTGTTTGCACTCTCCCATAACGAGCAGCAGTAACATCCAAGAAGAACTCCAGCAAATTATTATTATTTTTGGGTCCCAGTCCAAGGACACTGCTAATAACAGCCTTTACATAAGTCTGACGTGTACCATAAGCACCACGGACACTAAGTTTGCCATTTTTCTTAAGTAATTGTGATGATTTTGTGTTATTCATGGCCTCATACAGCCATTTTCTTTACTAATTGGTCTCCACTGATGCAAGTCTGCCCCCCTCTCCCCATCAAAACTTTCCAAATCTTTCACTGCAGACATTCAACACTACAGCTAAAACAAAAACTGCCAAACAAGCTTTAAGTTTACACTGTCCTGTGAGGGGCTATCTCTGCTTTTCATGCTGTGCTGTGACTCACAGCTAAAGCTACTGTATGCAGCAGGCTGCTTGGTTATTTTATAGCCACGGCTCTCTCACAAACCAAACACAGTCAAGTCAGCGAACTATACTTTCTTCGTAAAACCCAAAGTAATCAGTTGTCTGCAACTGTTTGCTGACCAGCTTCACTGCCCAGAACGGAAACACTTGACTTGAAATCCAAATGCAGATGTTGGCCAAGTTGCATGGCTTAAACTATGTGTGTGGTTATAGTCTGCTATTTAATTCATTGTGTTGTACATACAGTGAGAACCCCAAGAATTGTAATGCCACAGTTGTTCTGGCTGTTACGTTATTTATAGTATTTTCCAACACCTGAAGATGTCAAGCTGTTGTACTTGTTATTTCGTCTGCTATTCACCTTTTTTCCCCCCAGCTTTAGGGGAGCCTGTAATTCTTCTATTTCTCTGATATCTGTCCTTTCCTGCAGTTCTCCAGGCAGCTTCGACCTCTGATCTTTGGGAAAATGTCCTTTGCGGTGTTCATCCTCACCTCTGCCCTGACAGTGTCCTGCCTGTCCGCTGACACAGACAAGGGAAGGAGGAAAGTGGTGCATGTTCTGGGTAAGGACGCTCTATTCTTGAAAGCTGCACATCGGTAGAGCCACGAGGTCTTTGTGTTCACTGATCTGAGCTGGAATCTGCACATAAAAGATATGTAGATATGGTGAGAATGTTACTCACTTGATGTGCATCAGGAGTTAAGCTACTGACCTTCTAGAGACATGACTGCCTTTATTATCTGCAGTGTAAAGGCTAAAAGAGATGTATTTGTTCGTGATTGAGCTGTCCAGTAGATATGGTCCTAATATTTTGTCCCAGATCTTTTACTAAATCTTGTAAATGGTTTATATGGTTGGGTAGTTCAACAGCAACATCACAGTTTCAGACATTTACTATATATATTTAGGCTTTTTATAGTTTTTTTTTGTGTGAAATTACAGTTACTTTGGAGAATAAGAAGCTAATAAGTAATTGAAACAAAGAGTAAATCACACTGAAGAGTCAGGAGCATGTGGTAGCATAAAAATAAAAGAAACTAGTTTTCATATAATGGTATGGTTAAGTTTCTAAAATGAAAAGTGCAGAAAGGTTAAGACCGAAACCAATGAGAACTAATTTGATTGGTTGATTTTCATTCACTGCTATCCATTGCACTGTTTCCCCCACATTCTAAAATCCTATTAACTTTTGCTAAGTGTTTTCATGAACCCACAGAGAAATAATTAAAAAAGGAAATGACTTTCAGGTATTTTTTTTGTAAAGGTTAAAGTGGATGTAGTTGTTTGTCTAATAGAAGATTCTCAAGTGATTGAGCCGCCCAATAGGCAGGGTCCCAATAGATCTTATTATAAAACTTGTAAATGATCGATATGGTTGAGTAGTTTAAGCTATACTATATTTTTACATGACATTTACTGTTCAGATTTTAAGCTTTTATTAGGTTTTGGATGTGAAATATTGACAAACAACAGATGCTTTGCAGAAGAAGAAGCTAATAAGTACAGATACAGGGACAGCGCAGTACAATATATCACTGAAACGACTCGGAAGCATAAAAGTGAAAGAAACGACTTTTCATATGATGCTGAGTTCATAAAATGAAAAGTGCAAGAGACGTCAGCACTAACCCAGAGTAACCAGGAGGACATAAACCCTCCCCATCTGCCTGTCACGTCTCTAAACCTTCATAAAACGTTAACGTGGCGAAGCTCGTCTTGAAATCGGCACACTGCAACCCTCCAGCGTCGGAAACTAATGTGTTCAAAGTTTTGATTAAACACCACTTGATGCTTTCACGTCTGATGGTGATAAACAACTTTGCAGAGAGCACTAAGCAGTGACAGGACTAATTGCTGGCTGGCATGGATAATTATAGGTGCCTTTATCTGGTCACAACATAGCAGAAACCCTCTTGCAGTGGCTCATTAAAGGTTTTAAATGTTTACGCCACACTTGTTGCACTCTTTTGGTTGCCGAGGCGCACGCTCACACCCAAACAGCATCTGAGCAAACGTCTGCCAAAAATGCAAAGCAGGCCTTGTTATTATCCATTTGGATGAAGAGGAGCGTGGCTGCCATTAGTCTTGGGTCATTTTGGCGAATCGCTCTCTGCAGAGGTTCGAATTTTGAAGTGGATAATCTGATGATAGGTCCAGGCAGGGGAGTGAGTATGCTGCACACTGGACCCTTTTGTTGTGGGAAAAAAAAGAACAAAAAAAAGAAAAGAAAAACATTCACTGCTGTTGATATGCTGGATTGTTCAGGCACTAATGTGACAGCGCAAGTAAACAGCTCACGCTTTATTAGCTGCCGCTGATTCAATTTTGCAGGCGTCTCACTGCGATATGCTTCACAAAGACAATCAAAGATTGAATTTTACAATTAGAGCTACAAGTATTGGCAATGTCAAGGGTGATTGCAAACACCATTACAAGGACTAGACTGCACATACAGTATTTGCATGATAATGGAGGATTTCTTATGCACTTATCCGCTCATATTTATCACATTTAGTGTTATTTACTCTTAATTTAACAAGATTGCATAACTCAGAATGCAGATTTCTGGTTGCAGTGCTGTGTCAAATATCTCAACATCAATCCTTCCCTCAGAGGATGACACCGGAGCTGTGATTGTGCAGACAGCTCCCGGTAAGGTGGTGACACATCGCGGTGGCTCCATCACTCTGCCCTGCAGATTCCATCATGAGCCCGAGAACACTGATCCCGCTCGCATTCGGATTAAATGGACCAAAGTGACAGATGCGCTGCAGTTTGAGGACGTCTTTGTGGCACTCGGAAGGCAAATTCTGCATCTTCACTTCTCAGTCAATCTATCTTTAACCACTGTTGCAATCGATTTGAATGTTTCTCAGTTGTGGGTAATTGATTCGATTGGCTGATTTGAATTCAGTGATGTTTATTGCATTATTTTTCCCAAACATTTTGAAACCATACTACTTTTTTGTAAGTGTTTTCATTACCGCACTGAGAAATAATTAAAATTAAATGAGTTTTGTGTGATTTTTTTTTTTAGGAGTTCTCAATAATTTTGCTTACAGCCACTGTTTTTAAGGGACAGAAGTGTGCATGAAATCTCTCCAGGCAGCAGCGGGTGTTTGGATCATACCGAGGCCGAGTGTTTTTGGAGCAGGCAGGACCTGGTGACGCTTCAGTCATCATCCAAAATGTCACGCTGGAGGACTACGGACGCTACGAGTGTGAGGTCACTAATGACATGGAGGACGATACAGGATTTGTCAACCTTGACTTAGAAGGTCAGGAACAAGGGTTTTGTTGAAATTTTGTTTCTGAGGCTCATCAGGCTCTTGCACTGCATACATTCTTGGCTAAAGATGATTTATAACTGTACTGCCTTTCACTCAGTAGTTGATCCGGTTCTGTCACCTGCAGGAGTGGTCTTTCCCTATTACCCCCGTGATGGGCGCTACAAGCTCAACTACCACCAGGCTGAGGATGTGTGCAAGCAGCAGGACGCCATCCTGGCTTCTCATTCTCAACTGCACAAGGTGAGTTCACACATGTGGACAGTCTCTCCTGTTCAAGGCAAATTAACCTGCTAGACCCCTTTAAAAATCATTTTAAAAATGCCAAAATAAGAGAATTTGTTCAAGCCAGAAACTGTAAAAATAGAAAGACTCGTCTGGTTTTCAACTTTTCAAGGATCTTCTTGTGTGACATGTCATCCATCCATCCATCCATTATCTATACACCGCTTAATCCTCACTAGGGTCGCGGGGGGGCTGGAGCCTATCCCAGCTGACTCAGGGTGAAGACAGGGGACACCCTGGACAGGTCGCCAGTCTATCGCAGGGCTACACTTAGAGACAGACAACCAAGCACACTCACATTCACACCTATGAACAATTTAGAATCACCAATTAACCTCAACATGTTTTTGGACTGTGTGGGAGGAAGCTGGAGAACCCGGAGAGAACCCACGCTGCACAGGGAGAACATGTAAACTCCACGCAGAAAGATTCCGGTGTCCCCACCGGCCACCCTGCAGCCCGTGACATGTCATTTCATCAGAAAATGTAACCACATCTAAACTTAAAACTGTGATATTTTATCAAAATCCTTAAAAGATCTGCCAAAAAAAAATGAAGAGGGAAGATATTGTTTCAAGATATAACTCTAACCAACAGCCACAGGACAAAAACTCAGGGATTTTGCAGCTGAACTATGTTGAACTGCAGGCTGTGTTTACAAGGAAAAGATAAGAGACAGATAGAAGGAAACAAATTAAAAATGTTAGCAGTACAATATTTGTAGTATGTAAAGCCACTTTTTAACAATACTGCTAACATCTAGAGACACTCGGAAAACGTATTGCACATGGTTATTCTGGCCTTTTTTAATATTTGTAAAATAACTTATTAAATACATCCAGCTTCAGTTTTTCTTTTATTATGATTTATGGCATTATAACTGCATCATACTGCACTACTAGAGTTCTCTCTACTTCTAGCCATGGTTGGGCCATTTCCATGAGAGTGCAGGACTTTATATGGCAGTAAAGAAAATGAGCCCACAGTGAGTAAAAATGTGATAGAAGCCAAAAAACAAACACCTAGAAGCTGCTTAGGTGTTAAGAAAAACTGGGATACACATCACACATCACTGGCCTTCAATAGCACTTTCATTTATCCGCCACTCTTTTAGTCGTAACACAACATTTTCTTGCTGCAGTCCTCAACCATAAACTTTTAAAGAGTATGTATATGACTCGATCAAAAATTTTACCGCAGGCCGGTTCTCCGAATCTAAAAGGTGGTAAAGTCAAGAGTAATGTAGTTATGTCAGAGGAGATAAAAACTAATTCTTTCTCCTCTTAATAATGTCTTTAATCCTCCTGTATGACCCACTAACCCACATTATCTTCCTCCACAGGCCTGGCTGGAAGGACTGGACTGGTGTAATGCTGGATGGCTGGAGGACGGCTCAGTCCAGTACCCTATCTCTCATCCCAGAGATCAGTGCGGCCGCAAGGACACCCCGGCTGGTGTCCGTAACTATGGCTACAGGCACAAGGAGGATGAGCGCTATGATGCTTTCTGCTTCACTTCCAAGCTCAATGGTGAGAAACAGAAGAGATACGTAGGCTGGCGGCTGCAGATGTGTGCACATGCACGCGTGTATCTGAAAACCATCGACACTTTGTGGTCCAGTAAAAACGAACATCCAACCCGGTATCCTGCATCTTTGGCTCTTGACTGAAAGGAAAACAAAACACTGGCAGAGCTGGATTTTTTGTGCCACTGTATAGAAAGAGGACATATTATGAGTGTAGGACTGGGGGGAAATGAGGCCCAAGTCTCTGATCTGTGCCTGTGATCTTACAGGCCTAAGGCCACTGGATTTAAATCAGGCTATGTTGATTCAGCCCTGCTTGGGCCACAGTGTCCTCTGGGCGCCGAGCATCGCCTTTCATCTCCCAGCTCTTTGATTTACATCACATTCCCGCAGAGAGTCAGCACACGCCACCTTCAGGTTTATAAGCCCAAATAAACTCGGGAAAGTAGGGATCTGCATTAGTTTTATGCACTACATTTCTGCTTAATGGCAACCAGCAGCTGGCTATCTTTGCCAAGTAGCTGGAGGAAAACTGAATCGACCAAGTAGCATTTCTAAAGCTCACTAAATAAAACTCAATATCTTTTTGTTTGTCTCATGCAAGAAATAGACAGTTCTGTGAATTGTTTTCAGTTTTTGCACAAATTCAACAAATCATGTGTAACATGCCCGAGAGTCAATCTTTACATCTGTCTGTCAGGAAGAAAGTGAATGAGTGTATCTCAAACTGTTGAAGTATTACTTTAAAAAGAAAACCCGACAACATTCATAAAACATATTTTCATAAAACATGGCTGAAACTCTGCATACTCCCCTTTGAGGTTTGAAAGACCATTAAAACCGCTTCATGCATTCCACATAGTATGCAAACACTATATGACTTAGATTAAAAGTCAGTGCTTGTCATTTGCATCAACTGTTTTGGGATATCCGAAACTGGGACAAAAGAACCAGAGCCTTTCCTCAGCGAGAAAAAGGTAGCATGACAGAAACCTTAAACGATTGCTCATAGCTTCCCCTGTGTGTTAATTACTGTGGACAGTCTGTTGTGGGCAGGAGGTTTCAGCAGTGGTCTTGACCGATGCTGTGTCTCAGGCCAGCTGGAAGGTATTTACTGAACGTCCCCTGGGGGAATATGAGACAATATTCTGCCTCTCTAATAGCCACCAGTCACATAAACAAGCACAAAATCAATAGCTGAGCCAAGTGCAGAGCTGAGGTTGCTGACATGATTTTCATAAACAGTTGCTTGGAGAAACCGGCAGCCCTTTATTCTTAGTTAGGTTCTTTATTCTTTGCTTCTTTCTTTGGAGAAAACTACCTTTTGATTCATCTCAGTTCAAACAATTTACCCAATCAGGATACCAATTTCTTTAACACTGCCAGGCGAAAAAGTCTCCCCAGAGGTGAGATGAAAGCAAAAATTGAAGCGTTTAAAGAGTAATTCTGAGTTAGAGTTCTGTCCGCTGACACACTATTGCCTTTCAATTTTGAGTAGCTGCCCGGCCGGTTGTTGGAATGATTTGATATTCTGAACACAATCAGGCACAGAGGCCAGAAAAACTGAGAATATCTACCCTCGGGGCTCGGCTTGTCTCTGGGGCTTCTCTCTCTCTCATTCCCTTCCCTTTTGCCCTCCTGAACAATGCACTCGCAATGTTTTTTTTTCACCTTTTCACATGTTCTTACAACAAACACCATCTCCTTTCCTCCCTCTCTATATTTCCCCGCAGGCAAAGTGTACTTCCTCAAACGCTTTAAGAAGGTGAACTATGCGGAGGCGATGAAGGCATGCATTCGAGATGGTTCGGTGGTGGCCAAAGTGGGTCAGCTGTACGCAGCGTGGAAGTTTCAGCTTCTGGACCGCTGTGAAGCCGGCTGGCTGGAGGACGGCAGCATCCGGTACCCCATAGTCAACCCCCGTTCTCGCTGTGGAGGATCCCAGCCAGGAGTCCGACACCTGGGCTTCCCTGATAAAAAATTCCGCCTCTATGGGGTCTACTGCTTCCGCGAGAACAAGGACGAAACCGCAGGTGGTACTGGAATGACAAAAAGCCCTGCAGATAGTCTGTCAAGGAGGAAGAGCAGCAACAGCATCCCCATGAATGCCACAAGGGTGATTTAAAGTAAAAAGACTGAGAACAGGAGGGGGGGATGCAATTTTAGATTTGACTGCAACTGTCGCCTAGCAGCCAGACTCCATTCATCGCTTTTAAAGTAAAACACTCACAGACAAGATGTACTCATTTGCAGATTTGCCAGAGAGAAGAAGCGAGGCTGTGTAAAATTAAGGGTGACATCTTTATTAGGGTGATTTTCCTTTTCGTCTCCAGTCAGTCAATCATCTTAAGGAGCAAGTAAGCGAGTATGTTAGCACATCTGTCGCCTGAAAACTGAAAGATTCAACAGCAGCTTGATCATCACTCAGGCACACATCAGATCAGAGAGTCTGCCATGAATATTCTTGTTTACATGTGTGTGTGAATCATATTTTGGCCCCTGTGCGACTCCTGAGCACTGAGCTGCAGCCTGAGCCAGAATCCATCCCTGTGCCAGGGTGAAAACATTCATTACTGACTGAGATGGGATGATCTGCCTGGCTGTATGGAAAAAATCCAAGATGCCCTGTAAGTTTGGATTGTACCAAGTGTAACTGCCTGTATCTGGGTGCCATGCCTGGTTAGCAGCCCTTTGGCACAACGCGCGTCATTTTTCTCATTAACTAAGACCTGGCAATCTCATCATCAGAGCTGAACAGGCCAACTAGTTAATATTGCAGTAGCATTAAAATAATAATTGCACTTTAAATACATGGAGCTTTATTTTATGGTAGAATCCTAAGCAAGCATGAGTCATTTGGCTGAGAGTAGTTGCTGGGGCTGAACTAGCAAAAATACCAAGCTACAATAATTGCTATTTACCTCGCATACTGCATTTATAAGGTATCTAAGCCACCAATTGCACAATTGTCAATGCGACATGCAGAGACCTTTATTACAGAGTATGTTTGCAATTACTGAATGGATGGATCTTCTAGAAGAAAATAAAAATCCTGACATTGTTGATATGAAGAACATGTGTTTCAGTGCAATTTTTTTTTTCTAAATGAAGAGATCTGTCTTAATTTAGGTGACAAGTTTGAGTAACGCCATGTTATGCCGGCAAGATCTGTAATTCTACTTATGGTAACAGGTGAATATTCATCATTTACCATCAAAGGCTGTTAGCATCCATCCATCCATCCATCCATCCATCCATCCATCATCTTCCAAACAGGGCGATCCTGGTGTTCCTCTCCAAAGCAATATTCACCAGTTCCTTCTGGAAGATCCCAAGGTGTTCCCAGGCCAGATGAGATATGTATTCCCTCCAGTGAGTTTTTGGGTCTACCTCAGGGTCTCCCGCCAGTTGGAACTTGCTTGGAAAACCTCTAATGTGGAAGGTACACCAAAGGAATCCTAATCATATGCCTGAACCACCTGAGCTGCCACCTTTTGATGAGAAGGAGCAGCGACTCTAAATCTAACTCTCCCCTGACGTCAGATCTTCTCACACTATCTATGAGGCTGAACCCAGCCATCCTTTATAAGAAACCCATTTCAGCTACTTGCATTAACAATCCCATTCTTTTGGTCAGAGCTCAGGGCCATAAGTGAGGGCTAGAATGTAGAAATGTAGACACACACCCACATTACTGCACATTACAACCCCAATTCATCTGTCCATCTCACGTTTCATTTTCCCATCAAGATTTCAAGATACTCCTTTGCTTGAGGCGCCAACTCACCTCCAACTCAGATGGAGTGATCCACCAGTTTCTGGCAGAAAACCATGGCTTCAGAGTTGGAGGTGTTCAGTCTGCAAAACACCCCGCTGAAGGTCACAACCTGATGAAGCAAACAGAACCACATCATCTGCAAAAAGCAGAGAAAAGACTCTTAAGTTGCCAAACCGTCACAAACAGGTTTATGAACAAGGGGCAACCTTGGCAAGTTCAACAATCACCAGAAACATGCTTGACTTTGTGCCAGGAATACAGACACTCATATTCTCACACTCTTATTTACCAGCACTAAACACAAAGTACAGCTATGGGAAGCTCATTACTTTACAGATACTTGGCCATAAAACGAAGCAGACTGGTTCTAAAAATGGCGACAGACTAACAGTTAAGTAATCACATAAATTATCATAGTTTGTCATGAGAAGAGCATGACTTTTAGTACCCAGTTTTATTTAAATCTATAGAAGAGTTGTCATGACATTTCACTAAAAAACTAAATTGTCAGCCTCATGGTGGTGCTAGAGGAAAAGGCAGAGGATCACCAAAGTTAATTGTTTGGCACACAATGAATGTCTGCACTAAATTTCCATCTAATACTGGTTTCAGTCCACATCAACGTGGTGGAGCAACTGACTGATGACCAGTAATCAGATAATGTCAGCCATGCAGTAAAATGATAGTAAAACCTACCTGAGGTTCATCATTCTCTGTCTTTAAAAAGGTGAATGTAGAGGACGCATGTACACATCAATCAGCTGCAACATAAAAACCACTGACAGGTGGAGTGAATAACTTTGATCATCTTGTCACAATGCAACGTTCTGTTGGGAAGCCTTGGGTCTTGGCTTTTATGTCGATTTGGCAAATAACCATCGCTGTGTGTGACTGAGATACAGGTAATTTGAATTACCTTTCTGAAAAACAAGACAGACTGGTATTTACTAAACTGATGGTTTCTTGAAATGCAGTTGCATACAAATGCACAACCCAATACATTGTTACCACAGCAACCCCATAGCGCCACCTAAAGGCCAGAACATGAAATGCCAAAGAACCCCTATCGATGTATTCTGCACCAATAGTACACCATCCACGTTGTTCCAGACAAAGCACACCTCTCTATCAGCAACGGAGGCAGCCCCAGTGGCAATGCGCCTCACGACACCCCAAAAAACTGCTGAAGAACTGCTCGAGGAACACCATTAGGAGTAAAGGCGTTGACAGCTCCGTGGTCAAAACAACAGCTTTGTTAAATTTGAGACTTGTAGCTGAGGTGAAGCCTTATCTTCCTTTTAACGACTTCGAAAAAGTTATTCATGTTTTTATTACCATGTGGCTAGACCATTATAAATGTATGTATGTGGGTGTAGAGATGTCATCCCTTCAGAGTCTGCAGCTGGTTCTCTGAAGAGAAAAAAAGAAACCATGATCACTCAACTCCAGTATTGGCTTCCATCACTGGTTTCCTGTCCACTTCAGGATTGATTTTATTGTTTGTTTTTTAAAGTTTTAAATGAGTTGGCACTATTTGCTTAGCAGAACTCCTACACTCGTTGACCAGCCAGATGCTCCTGGGTGTTCCAAGATTTAGACTCAAAAATAGAGGCGATCAAGCCTTCACGATAGCTGCTCCGAATATCTGGAACAGTTTATCTTTCCATCTGAGAACTGCTCAGACATTAATAACTTCTAAATCGCTGCACAAGACCCACCTCCTTTTGTTGGTGTTTGATTCTAGCACAGCCTGACAACCTCACTTCATCTATTCCAGTGTTGTTTCAATAACAATTATATTTAGCATTGTCTTTCAGGCATTGTGTTTTATTATTAAAAACTGAACAGCACTTTGGTTCAACACCTGTTGCTTTTAAATGTCCTTTTTAAAGAAATTTTACTTTTTCTTGGTCTTGAGATTCCTCAGATCTCAATCTACTCAATCTGATCAAGCATCTGCCACAACAGGGACCTACACAATATTTATCATTTTAATCCTGTGGCTGGTCGGTGTATATGTCACCTGAGACTTAAGATCCCTAATGTGTCTTGGGACATTTTTTTTGTAAATCAATATTAATAATAAATCACTTATATGAGAAAGTTTCACAGTTGGATAGATAATGAATGTTTCATTCTGGAGTATATGTGCTTCTCTCTGCCTCACATCCATCTGAGTGTTTGCCAGAGAGAGAAACTGCTGAGCAGCGAACGCGACTCTGAGTGGGAGCATGTTGGTGTTGCGCCAACACAGCAGAACAAACCATGTCATCGTCATAGCAACTGCTAGTATCTAATTAAGTCAAGTTCATGGCAAGTCCAACACCAGGAAACAAATGCTGTGAGCTACGAACTTAAGCTGTAAAAATAAATAAATAAAAAATAATCGTGTGTTAACGGCAAATTGACGCCTTTTGTGCTGCTTGTTAAAGGTTGTAAGAACAAGAAAAAGGCTCTGAGATGACCTCCATGATCAAAGTTGATGATTATAAGGATTTGCTCCCTCCAGCCCCATTAGTTTGTACGACTGTGTGAAATTAGAGTCACAACCACTAAATTAATAAGCAAAGTCCTACTCGATGCATTATAACATTTATAATTTATGGGGGACTACTTTTTCTGCATTTTAGTACTGAAGTAACTCTGATACTTTTAACATCATCTGGATGCATGTTGCAATGTTAACGCATTTAAAATTTAAATTGCACGGCATTTAAACTGCAAGCTCCGTCTTATATAAGAGTAAGGTCATTGTGAATCGAAGTCAGTGCTTTACATTTTGCCAGCCAGCTCTTTGGTAAGCGGAAATGAGGCATATTCTTTTCATTTCATCGTTTCATTAACAAGAAAATTAACAGCGATAGTAGACACACATCAGACCAGCTGAGAACTCAAAGAAACCAACAGAGTCCACAGATGCTGATCTCAAAAGGCGAACGAGCTGAAAGTCCTCATGAGACAGAACATTAAAGCTCGATAGAAGCGTCCTAACGGTCCCTTTATTCAATAAACATTTGACATGAAGACAGAAAGAACAGACGGTTAGAAGGATGGCACAATGACACAGGCACTGTAGAAAAGCGACTGAACCCTTCAAACTAGTTTGCTCAGAAGATGACAGTGCTGTCTTCATTTCGTCAGGCCTCCTTATCCTCGCCTTTTCTTGTGAGCATGAAACGAAATTAGGTGACCCTATAACAACAGAGAACTGCCACACAATAAATACAGAGGGACGGGACGGCGGTGGCTCTCATTTATCAGCCTGTGACAGAGGTCAGGACTGAGATAGAGGCAGAAGGGAGGGGTCAAATGACAAAAAAAAATGACACAAGGAACAAAATGAAACAATAGCACGACAATATAGTGATAGGAATGAATTTGAAGGCCCTGCAAATGCTGTGGGTGCATCTCACAGGTGTTTGCACTTAAGGCTCATTATCCCTGCACAGACTGATTGATATCATTCTGATTCTCCTGATAGCGTTCCTTCCTAGTGGACAATTTCCAGTGGTACAAAAAATATTCACCACCTTGGATGTTTTCTCCTTTAACATCAAATATTTGTCAATACAATATGGCTATTTCTGAAAAGAATCTACCAAAAAAGACTCAAACACAGGGTTGCAAGGTGGCACTGTTGGTTAGCACTGTTGCCTCGCAGCAAGAAGGTTGCCGGTTCGCGTCCCGGTGGGGGACTGGAACCTTTCTACGTGGAGTTTGCATGTTCTCCCCGTGCACTGTGGGTTCTCTCTGGGTTCTCTGGCTTCCTCCCACAAAGTCCAAAAACATGTTGAGGTTAATTGGTGATTCTAAATTGTCCGTAGTTGTGACTGTGAGTATGCTTGGTTGTCTGTCTCTAAGTGTGGCCCTGCGATAGACTGACGACCTGTCCAGGGTGTCCCCTGCCTTCGCCCTAAGTCTGCTGGGTTGCCTTGCTGGGTTGGCTTTCTACAAAGTAATGTCAGTTAATTAAAATTGTAAAATGTAAAATAAGTGATTACATAAATATTCACCCCCTTCAAGTTAGTATTTAGTAGCCAAAATAAGAGCATTAAGCCTGTGTGAATAAGTCTTAATCAGCCTTGCACATCCTGAAACTGCAATTTTACCTCATTCTTATGTGCAAAACTGCTTAAACTCAGCCTGCTACAAATTTTCAATGGGACAAAGGTCTGAGTTCTGACTTGGCCACTCCAGAACAATCATCTTGTTGTCTTGAAACCATTTCCTTGATGCCATTGTCTTGCTGAAAAACAAATCTCCCAAATCACAGTTCTCAGGCAGACTGCATTAAGTTGCATTCATTGTACCATCTGGATTTACAATCCTTTTACAGTCTGCTACCAAGAAGCCCTCATCATGATGCTGCCACCATCATGCTTCACAATGGGGATGGAGTGTTTGGTGTCCACCCAACGTAGTGTCTAGTCTGAAGGCCAATTTTAATCTAATCACATCACAGGTTATTTAGGTTGTTTGCATATTGCTTTAAAATGTCCTTCGTATTGTTCAACCTACAGTTTCTCTAACTCACAGTCTTAACCAGTGGAAACTTTCCTTTCTTGTAATTTTAGGGTAAAGGAAATGACTTAAAATCTTGAGCTCATGGTCACGTAAAACTAAGTTATCAACCCAGTTTCATTCGATTAGTGCAACTTGAATCTAGTGTCAAATCAATGAACAGAAAATTGAGTTTCAATTACACAATATTAAGATGATGCATTTCCACACATCATTATGTCAAGACAACTCATCAAAATAATGTTTGCAACTTAAAAGGTTTACTTAAATCAATAACTTTGATTAATTTTTCCGGCAACCATGCATTTAATTAGGTCGTGAGTGACTTTTTAGAGTGCGTGAGCTGAGATCACAGACCGCCTGTATAGCATTTTAAAAGACTACCCTGTCATAATTAAAGCTATTGGAGACTGTGTACAAACAGAAATCTGGGTGTGACAACATTTTAATAAATCAGTGTGTGTCTACAACCTCCTGCAGAGACTGAAGGCTGCTGGAAACTGTTTTGACTGCAAACCTTTAACACCCCATGCTGCTGCCGCCTCCTCTCATCTGCTCTCCAGATGAGGCCCAGTTCATCTCAAAGAGCCTTTTGTCACTTGTTAGTCACAAGTGCAACTAATACCACTGATGATGGTTCCTCTCTATTTGAGAAACCAGTTAGCGACAGTAGTCCAGTTAGCACGCATGCACAATAACTTGACCCTGTAGTGCAGCCACATTTAATATTATTAGTCGCACCCATGCTGTCGTACTCAACATGTCAATAAATATGATGTAAAAGACTCCAGTGACCCTGTGTTGTACCCAGCTTTGTCATTTTTGCATCATCTTTGACAGCACAAAAACTCAAATAGAACAGTAGAGGGTAAACACAGTCCACCATACAGCACCCAGGGAATGATTTCAGGCACAGCCAAAGACTCTGGTGACCGACCTTGCAGACCTTTTATTCCACAGTAGACATTCTGACTTGTCAGAGAAAGCACCGCCATTAATATTTAGTAATAATACCAGCTGCACTCCACTTAGGGATCCTGCTTCCGTGCCTGCTGGTTCCCTGTCATGACTTTCTGGGAGCTTTTAATGGAACAGAACCATCATTAATTCCACCTTTGCTTTCCCTTCTGCGACAAGTCAAAATGTCTGCAGCCCAAAAAAAAAAGGTTCATTCCTCCGCACACCTCCACCTTAACCTTATCAGAGGTGTAATTAGACACTAAGTGAAAACACCTACACGGATGTGCAGGGCTTTTAATTTTGTGAACATTTATTAATAAAATATATGCTCATCATAGATCTACCGAGTACAGCCTTACAGTATGCCCACGGTGTGCTGGCTCAGATTCTCACATAATAGGGCAAAAAGAAGATAATGAGAAGACCTGACTTAAAAATGGTTGTTCTGAACTTCAGCAGACAGCCAGCTTAACTAGCTTTGAGTCACTAATGACAAAAATCTGGGGGAATAAGGAGAAAGCACTGGGTTTGCTAAATAAAAACAGAGAAGCACCTCAGCTTCAACGTGTCCTGCTGCTGCTGGTGGTTTTTAAACTAAGCAAACAGATATCACAACTTCTATAGTCCGAATCAGACCAGAGCCTTTCAACTTAGGCCTTCAGCAGGTGATAACAGAGCTGATGAGTGAAGCTGCTTTATATATGTGTGTTTCCAACATGCACAAAGCATCCAATAGGTTAATTTTTATCACTCAGTAATCAGGCTCATCATCTGCATCACCTGTCTTGCTGCCCATCTTCCTTGCTTCTTTCCACCCCGATATCAGCACCATCTTGTGGTCTACTTCAAAGCAACACTGTTTTATTCCCCTTTGGGACATTTCTTTGTTAATGAAAATACAACTCCTAGATAATCCAAATGAAATCAAGTGTATGTTTAACAAAAATACAAATAAAAAATCCAACATCTAGCTGTTTATTTGTGTATCTAAAATGCATATCATTTGCAAAACTTCTACATTTATGTTGTTTAAACTTCTCAATGCTTAAAAAACAGACTCCAGATAGTTTGCCTACATTCCAGAACAATGTCTCGCAGAAGAGAAATCCAGATATCTCCTCTTATGTGTTCTTAAATCAGAGTTTTGAGGTGTTGCTTTTTCTACATACATCGAGCCACGCTACGCTTTACCAGCAGATGTCTTCATTAAATCTGTGTATCCCTTCTCTAAAAATATCTGAGAATGTGATTAATTTGTCGAGCGTGTACGTTACAAGGCTAAGATGAGAGCGAACCAACGCGGAGAGATTATCCCCTCAGGATTAAAGTTTTACTCTGCATCAGACCTCAACATTGTTATGATTGAACACACAAACAGACTGCACATCCATACAGCTTTAGCCCATGGGAAATAGCTTTAGAAATTACCCCATCTCCCTAAACGATCTCCCTTAATGCCTTATGCATTCTGTGCGTAATTCGGCTGGATCACGCCGCTGCTGGTGATACATATTATGCATCGAAAGCAGTTGGTTTGTGGAGATGGGTAATTGGCCAAATTGTGAGAGGTTTCCCCCAGAGTGAGGGGCATATTAAACAGGCAGCCGAGTTGAGTTAATTGAAAGTGTTAACCATCTAATGGAGTGCACCGCGGCTAATGAATGGGAGAGTTTGCCCTGTCATCTATAGATGCCGCTGAAAGAAAAAGCAGCGCTTTAGTTTCACTGCTGTGCAGCCTCCAACTTTTCCATTGGCTGTCCTCTTTGGTGTGAGCTGTCACACATCAAGAGTGGGAGTCACACTGGTTAACTCACTGGGTTCTTTCAACTATCCCGGAATGGGTTGAAAGAGAATAGCAGGAGGTTAATGAAACAGTTCGAATGAGTGTGTGTGTGTGTGTGTGTGTGTGTGTGGTTAGATGGATGGATGGATGTGTGTTTGTGAGTCTTTTAGGAAGAGATGAAGGAAAGGAGACACAAAGTCAGAGGGAAGGACAGAGTGAAAGGCAGCAGGGAAAGCAACACAGAGAATAAGAAGTGTGGAAGGGAGATAGGTGGGAAGAAAGAGGTTTGGGGGGGAATAAAATGAAAGCAGAAAGATAAGACGGAAAGAAGGGGGAGAGGCTGAAAAAAACATCTGGAATGCAGAATGCTGGGGAATGCAGGAGAGACTCGGGTATCAGGCCCGGCACCGGCATGCAGAAATTGGCTGGTCAGCGAGCTATTGTTGTCCTGCTGGGGAGTGAAGGGATTGAATGGATCTAGAAGTACACAAACTGCAGAACCTTATCTCACCTCGACCACAAACGACGCCCACATTTCACTCCATGGCCTGTGTGCACTTTCATTTTTTAAGGAACCTCAAGTGACTTCCTGGAGGGAGCCGGCGTAGAGAGTTCAAACTTCTGACCCTCAAAACTGTTGAGATATTTTTGACTTGTTGTGTGGATGCAGTAATACTTTAGCAGCTATATACCTTCTATGTTTCTGATTTAATATTTCATTTAACGATAACCTTGACGTCCAGCTTGGACTCGCACAGAGTAAAGGAGATCTAAAGATAAAGTATTTCCCCAATACTCAGAGTACGCTCACTGAGTCGGTATTGCACCTTTATAACAGAATTTTTTTTTTTTTTTTTTTTAAGAAAGAAAGATATCAATGCTACAAAACTAGAAGTATCGTCTTTTACGTTATTAAAACCTGGCGCCTACATTACCCATGATGCAACTTGAGTTTGGCCAGACTGTTGGGTGTGTTATACCAGCAGCAGCAAACATACCCCACAGCTAGGATCATACAAAAATGAGAAGCAGGTTATAGAATAGCAGTCTGGTGACCTTAGCACTTTTTAACCCCAGATGTTTTTTTGTTTTTCAGATGTGTAGTCTTTGGCTGGACTTGGAGCATCTCCATCTGGAGCCACAAAAGGCTTTATACATGTCAGCAGTAGTGCTCTCCAAGACCTGGAAACACATTTTGATGTTTCAGAGGAGACTACAGGTGAATGGAGTCAAACTTTTAACTAAACGATATCAGCCTAAACATATCCAACTGACTACCAACATGAAGGTTTTCTGAAATTTTAGGTCTATCTATGTAAACAAGGTGTTATCCTATTAAATATTGTATGTTTAATTAAATTTAATTGAATTTCCCTACTGGGATAAGTAAAATATTTTTCATTTTCATTCATTTCATTTTCATTTTCATGTGTCACATTGTAGAATTATACATGAGACAAGTAAGTAGACGTAAAATAAGCACCTAAATGTGTATTTTTTTGGCCTTTGTGCCTTTATTTATATAGTGCAGTGAGAGAGAGACAGGAAAGTAGGGGAGAAGAATGGGGGGAAGGACGTGTGGGAAAGGGTCATGAGCGGGCTCCGAACTCATGACCTCCACATTGGGACTGTAGCCCTGTACATGGGACGCCAGCTCTACCAGGTGAGCTATAGCAGCGGCCCATAAATGTGTGTTTTTGACATTTTCCTTCTATTTGTCGGAAAGGAATCATGCAGCAAAAATACTGCAAAATCTCAACCTTGACCAGCATATGAGAAAACAAGGCTGTTTTCTGTGCAGCCTCTCCTTTACATAGATGAAGGTCCTGAATCAAGAAAGTGTATTCAGTCAGTAATAGAAAGCAATGCACAGGCGATTCATCAGCAGCATGTTTCTAAAGTAAAAGTTCTCTATGTAAAATAGTTCCGTCAAGAATGTTACGCTAGATGTAGGTTTAAGGTCTATTTTCTTCATGAAAGTGTCTCTGTTCAGTATTTTTGACACAACCTGCATTGTGTTTTAAGAAAAGAACCTTTTTTTAAAGCTCGGATTAAGCGGTGTTTAGATGATGGATGGATGGATGTTCGCATTCTAATGTAATATCTAATGTAAAATAGTATGACTTTTTGTTAGAATTTAACAAATGCTTCTCTAATTATGTGGAACAACGAACCTCCAGAACTATACTTAAGATAAATCGGAGGTTCTTTACTTAAGTATTTTCATTTCATTTTTATTTAATACATTTATTCTCCTACAAGGGAGAGCTCAAGGAGGAAATATTGCACCAAAGTGTATTTGAGCTGCAGTTGAATAAAAACACTGTTTAGAATATATCTTACTGATCTTTCTGCTTTGGTGATGACAGTTTACTATTTTGGATTTTATCAACTTGAAATTACATTTTGTCCCTGTAAACTGATTTTCTAATTTCAGAGAAAGCGAGAAAATTAGGTTTACCACTGCCTTAGAATTATGTCTCCTTCAGCTCAACTGCAATTTCCTTCAGGTAGGATTCCCTAAAAGAGCAGCAAGTCTAATGACAAAATCATGTTTTACATTTTGAAAAGTAAACATGAAGGATGGAAACTTCAGGTTGACTTTCCTTAAAATTAAATTGCAGCAATGCTCATTTGAGAGGAATCAAATGTTTTAAGTATATCTCACTTAAACCAGTAGCATTAATATTATTTCCTAACATACTTTGGATAAACGCAATTGAATTGTGTGCTACCAGTTAAAGCAGTCTTATATTTATATGTACATTTTTTATTTTTATTTTTTCCTGTCTTGTATATGTGTACCTATGTTGAATGCTGCTACCAACGATGTGAATTTCTCCACTGTGAGATAAATAAAGGCATATCTTATCTTATCTTATCTTATCTTATCTTAGTTCTCCTTTTTTAGTGCATTCATGGAGGTATAGGTATTAATATGAACAAAACACATGATGAGCTTATAAAACATGCTGCACAGTTAAAGATTAAACCACCCAAAAGTATATTAAATAACTTAATGAGAAATAAAACAAATCTGACTTTACAATATTGTTTATATTCACTCACATGGGACATTGCAGGACCGTCACTTGTAATGGAGTATTTTTATTTGCAGTATTGGCATTTTTAGTTGCATATTTAGTCGTATTCTGCAAACTAAATAATATATTTCAGATTTACTCATGACAACCTGAGATGCCCTCTTCACACAGATGCAGGTACATGCATATGTTGCATCAGGTCCAAATGGGTTAACTGCAACATTGGAGCAGATGTACTTGGTTACTTTCCACCACTGATGAGAGATGTGCTAAAACTAGCTTAATAAAGCCAGATTTCCAGATGATCAGATGGAGTCATATAACGAAACGCTGCGCAGTGTACACACAGCTGGCAGAGCAGAATGCACGGCCGACGGTGTATGAAAGACCTGGCTCGGGCCGACGCTTTCGCTGGCTTCGCTCCTCGGCTCTGACTCATGCACACAAACACACACACACAACTGTAAAAGAAGCTGTTAGCGAGCTGACGCGTCGCCATCTGCAGTCATCAGGAGGGGCGTGAATGCAGATTCATGGGTGTAGCGACTCAACAACCTGGCTGCAATAAAGATGAGGAAGATAAACGGGGTTAAGATGCACATTAATCTTTTTTTGATTCGCATAAGCAGCTTGGCGCGCATGTGTGTTTTTCGCCCGTAGCCTTTTTATGTTTACGCTCGAGATAACAGTAATTCTGGAAGATGCGGCGCGAAGGGTTGAGTAAGAGACTGTCAGGCCTGAGATGATGCTAAAGCCCTTGTTGCTTTTCATAATCTTCCTGAACTTTGGCAGCGTCATTAAGCGATAATGCAGGATAATGCCAGAGATCCCCATCGATTCGCCATGCCTGCCAGATGAGCCCGATATCGACCCAAGAACAAGGTTATGATGAGGAGTCTTTCCATGCCTCTAATTTATCTGCTCATCTCAAAGCCAAGTCGCATTAACAAGAAACAGCACAAATCTGGACTATAAATAGTGTCGTTTTTAAGCCGTTTCATTGCTTATTATGAGAAAGTTCTGCAGGAAAAGATGCTTGGGTAAGTTTTTCTTCGGTTTAACGGACGCTCGCAGTGCACAGGTGCATGCTGGTTGTTGGGATCCAAACATTTCAGGGCTCGGGACATAATGTCAGCGATTGTTTGGAGTGCCGCTCCAAGTGGCTGTAACAAATCTCTCGCTGCTGCACAGCAACAGAGGAGAGCTGAAGGTCATTTTCAGCTGCGAATTTAAGACAAACTCCCCGGTAAGCAGCCTTAATGAGCGCTGTCCTTGGAACCCACCGAGCTGAGCGAAAAACATCACTCAGCCAGCCAGAACAGAGAAAGAGGGATGCAAAAGAGATGCTATATTCAGTGTGATTGATTGTCGACGGCAAACAGAACCCGGCAATGTGGCTTCTTCCGGTGTTTCGGAATAATAATGAAATGAGTGAGTCACATATCAAAGGAGGTGAGAGACACGGGAGGCAGGAAGATAGAAAGAAAGAGAGGTTGTGTTTTTACAGGAGACGGTAGCTGTGAGGGCAATGAAACCATCCACTGATAAGAGAGGACTCATCAGAGGAAGTTCAGGTGAACTCAAGGTCTCCGAGGTCAGACGGCGCAACAGTAGATGTATTCACAAACTATTTGCTGCCAAAACAAAATCGCTCTTACCCTTTTCTCCTTCCCTTTTTGCCCTCTTTCCTCCTTTCTCTTACCTTTGATCCCTCTCACTTGTCTGTCTCCTCCTTCCTCTCCCTCTCTTCCTCCTACGCTTTTTTCACTCGTGCCGCCGAGGGATTCGCCCTTGGCAACGTTACTCGGTTGCTTCAGCCAGAGCCGAGTTGGAATACAAAAAAAAAAAAAAAAAAAACAGGAGCAAAAATTGTATTAGTTTAACTCATATCTTGGCAATGGAGAAAGTATTTTTTTGCCTCCTCCAAAGAGATTTGGGAATGGATCTCGAAAAGCACATGAAGGTCAGAGAGGCGCAGATTGTTCTCCGGCGTAAAAAATCGGGAGCTTAGAGCCAAACTGAGACTCTCACATACAAAGAAATGATGATAGCGAGCGATGATGCACTGTGCTGGCAGAAAGAGGAAAGCATGCGTTCACTTTGAATTTTCAGGCATGAGAAGCAAACTTTTAAGAAACTGGCTGATATAATCACTCCGCTAAAATGGATGTGTAAAACAGAGGAGACTGCCCTCGAGTTAAATTTGTTTTTCAGCACTTCATATCTTTTGGTGGGTCTTCCAGTTGCCCGAGGTTTTGAACTTTGATGTTGAATGTTCACAAATATTCCATCAAACCTGTCTGTCTAGTTAAATTTGCTTCATCAGCACAGTAGTAAATATGTAAAACCTCTAAGGGCTTCCAACTAATAAACTCAATATTGGAAAAACTAACACCATGCTTGTGTCTCAAGTAACAGCTAGTAGATTGTTAGCTTAGCATAAGGACTGGAAATAGAAGGAAACAGCTAACCTGGAGCTTTCAAAAGGTAAAAAACTTCCTCCACAGCTCCCCATAGATATGTATAATAAAGGCCAGATGTCTCGTCTGCCACCCAATGGAGTCGCACGTCCACACTGGCAGCCATCTTGCCACAGTCAGCTCGCTCACCCATAACATTGTGTTGTAGTGGTGCATGTACTTTTTAAATAACCACGACTTGCTCAATTTCCACCAATTTTCAAACGGTTTGGTTTGTCATAAATGTCAGAGGTGGAGTTATAACACTGCACTTATGGATAATTATGTTACACTTTCGGTCAAAAGTTTGGGATCAGTATTATATATATTACATATTATTATATATCATCATAATTTGAATTGTAGCCACATTAATAATGTTTGTAAGAAACCAAACCGTTTGCAAATCCGTCAAGATTTCAGCGAGATCACTCACCTTCCTTCACGTACCAAAGATTCCGCCAGAGAGCTTGCCTGTGGCAAGATGGCTGCCAGTGAAACTCCGCCTGAAGACATCTAGCCTTTATGATACATATCTATGGTCTCCCCTGTTTCCAGTATTAATGCTAGGCTAAGCTAACCAGCTGCTGACTCTAGCTTCACATTTCCTGTATGATGTCAGAGTAGTTTCTATGCTTATTTAAAAGTTGTTTTCTGCAGGAGAGAACTTACGGGCTGTTGTAGGGTGGCCTGAACCTTTGCACATGTTTCACCTGCAGGAACCGAATCCGTGAAAGCTCCATCAGGGTTGTTTCTGGGGAGAAAAATGTGTCCACCATGATGTAGATACTTCAGAGCAGCCCTGAAAAAAGTGCTGTGTGGGTCTCCAGGCTGATTGGCTAAAGCTGAGGAAGACATTGCTGATTGGTTAAAATTGGAGAAGACGCTGGTGATTGGTTAAAGTTGGAGAGGACAACGTTGATTGGTTGAATGTGGAAAGGACAGCAAGTGCCATTTTTTCTGTCCTCTATCCCTTTCGAGCAGCAGTCTTCTCTCAACCATCGCCCTAAACTTTTTAGAATTCCCCTTTTCAGGTAACAAACCCTTCATTGTTCAATATCATACAAGCTCAAGGAACTGGAGTTATGTCCAGTAATTAATATTTGTTGAGTTAATGTCAAAACTGTCAGATCCAACAACGCAGTGGAAACAAAAAAAAATGCAGAATAGGAAGCCATTCCTGTAAAAACTTGTGTTACTTCATGTCTGCCCCAAGTTCCTTCAATAGAAAGGCACCTTAACTCTTAAAAAAAAAAAAAAAAAGCAAACAAGCACATTCACCTCATGCCCAGCTATTACTTTTAATGCATTTAATATATACTAGGGTTACAAATCCCAGCATAGAGGGCATCAGTTAGATTCTAACTAATGACCCAAATTTGCTGCATGGTGACTTTTCACTTAACTTTCCCGTCTCTCTAACAACAGAGATTAAAAAAACAAAAAAATAAATAAAAATGCATATAACTTAGTTGAGTACTGACATTTGTCAGCGCTGTGGAGATCAATCTGGTTACTCAAGGCTATATGGGTCAGACAGAAAACATTGTGCAACATCATTTCTTGTGCATCCTCAACGTTTAAATCTCAAGTACATGAGGAAGTATAGCATTTCTATTATAAACTGGCGTCAACAGAGCAATGTTGTTTATCACTGTATTGAATTTCATGGTTTCACATGCTTTTTCATGGTCTTTTTTTGTTAAGATGCTTTGGAGCAGTATGAAACACAACTTTTATTGTTACTGTATTGGATTTAAGTGTGGGCAATGTCTACTGAGTGTCAAACAAGTATGTTGTTGTACATCAAATGCAACAATGGAGCATGTGTGAGCAGAATGCGCATCGGTGTAACACTGACTCCACTGTAAAACACAACATCGTGACTGTAAAAAGCTTTAATCAAATAATTACAGAAAAAAAATGGCGGAATGCACGCATTGCCTCATTTTTCTGCAAATGAAATTAAATGTCATCAGTACAAAAAAACCCCCAAAAAGCAAGGTTTAATCACATACAAAAACACTATGCACACTAACTTTCAATAAACTAAGCATAAATAACCACTCCGACCAAGCTGGTAACGGATCCAAACAAGGGTTTCCTTTAATGATCATTTGTCTTGTAAAGAATATAATACAGTGACAGGACTGGAATTCATAAGAACATACATCAATAAATATGGATAAATACTCGTGGGCCACATTCACACAGCTTTACGCGAGCTCGGCTGCTGTTATTTTGTGCCTGTTCGCGGTCGGCATGGACGCACAGACACACGGCTCGCTGGAGTGTTGTGCAGAGAACAGAGTCAAAGAGGTGATGTTTGTCTGTATGGTAAAGCATCACCTCGCTTCCAGCTCTCCTGCAGAGTGTTGACCGAAGCAAGCGTCTCGGTTTTTTTCCGATGCAGCAGTTTAAAAACAGCAGCGAGTTAACAGGAGGAAAAAGAAAGAAGTAGGGATTTTGGATCTAGAGAGGCTGTGTGAATATGGCCCAGAGAGGCTAAGCAACAAACACACCCAGAGTTTAAATGGATTTTTAAAAAAAGAAAAAAATCCTTAGTGTTTGTATCACAGAGGAGGAAAAAAAAAATAGAAAAAAGGAGCGTTCTTTTTTTTTTTTTTCATCTGTTCCAGCTCTGCGTTTGTCATTTCTTCATTCTCCCACTGTGACACGTCTCCATTCATCCATCCATCCCAACAGAATACAACCGTTTCCCTGACAATGATAAATTGTCTCAACTCAGTATCAGACAGAGACACAGTATTATACAAATACCGCTAGGGGGGTGCCTGCACAGTGAAGAAGTGATGCAGCAGGAAAAGATAAAGTTTTTCCAAAGTCTGATGAGATGGAGTTAAGACGAAGAAGAAGAAGAAAAGGAAGTCAGGGATGTAAATGATAATCTGAGCGTTTACACGGCAGAGCGCACACCTGAGCCGTTCACGAGGGCGCAGAGGAGGAGTGCTGTGAACTATGACAGTCTGTTTTCCTATCATTTAGCGGTCGCTCGATGCTATTGTGCCGTCAATGCCATCGACGGACTTAATAAGGAACCCAAGACAGACAGCCTAATCATGAAATCAATAGTCTGTCTGCGTGTGAGTGAGGAAGGACAACAAGCCTCCACTGCTCTTATCAGGCTGTCATTACTGACGAGTGCCGGCCTTTAATGCATCGGGTCTCTGGACGGCTGGTACGGTCCACACGGGAAATGCAGATTCTCAGTTTTCTGTCACAATGTTTGCAAATAGATCCAAAACGAGGCATCTTTACTCTTGCACACAAATTGGTCATACAAAACTTTTCTGTCCTACATGAGTAGTTTATGCATCATTATTTGCTTGACCTGACAGTCGGCTAAGTCATCCCCGCGACCAAGAAGAGCGATTGTTCATCTTCACAACCTTAACTAGGCCTGTCAAGCCTCGGATTCCTCCATTTTTAAGCTGAGCAAATAGGCCTGTAACAAGGGTGATACTCTGCATTTAAACTCCCTCTCTTGTCACTGAACTAACCCCTAAAAACTCATCTCCATGCATCAAAGTTACGTTTTTTTCAATGAAAATCCTGTTTTGAAATGGCTCCACATAGTCCTTCCCTCACCCCACTTTACCTGGCACTGCAAAACTACTCAATGCGACACATGTTGGACCCAGAAATCGATTCCAAAATAGAATAATGACACAGAAAGCTTCATCCTACAAATATTGGTTCTTTAGGCTTGTTCCATATGAAACCCTAGAAGTCCAGCTTTTTGGCATCAGTTTCAAGGTCCTTATTTTGCTTCAAGCATCCCAAAAAAACCCCACATTGACATATTAATATGGTGAAAAAGTTGGTTTTTAAAGAGTTTGAAGAGTTTAAATGGTAAATCCAAAGCCAGGCGCATTCTTAACTACATGTAGTTAGAGGTCACTTCCTGTTCCTGGATGCTGTGTTGGGCTGTTCGCGGTTCTGTCCTGCTCTATTGGATTAGAGAAACTTTAGTTGTAGCAACAGCAGCATTTCTTGTGTTGTTTCTCTTGCAACATTGTTTCATTATTTTCAATTTCATGCTTAAATATTAGATTTCGGTGTGAAATTAGGATTGTATTGGTGTTTATGAACGCCGCTGCACCCTCTTCCGTCGCACCGTGTCAACCAGACACCTGCTTCCAGCTCTTGTTTCATCTCCGCTGTACTCAGCTGTGAGCAAGACGAACGACTGGGTGACAATTACAAAAGGTGGCTCAGCCTGAGAGGAGACCTGCTGGCTGTGAAGATGTTCAATGGTTTGCCCCGCTGCTCTCCCCTCAGGCACGCCGCTCGCTACTGAGCCAGGAGAAAGGTGGCAGGAGCCTCCGTTAACTCACTCATCTTCATAATTAAGACTCGCAATTATAAGGCTTTGTCACTGTCTGTTTGCCTGCCCTCGGGGCTCCGACTAGAAAGCCTGACGAGGAAAAAAGGGGAGAGGAGTGGAGGAGATTAAAAGAGGTGGGAGTCAAAAAGCGATAAGAGAGACAGACGCAGTTTGAAGTTTCAAGCGGCACAAAAAAAAAAGACAAAAAGAAAAGAATGTGTGTATTTGAGAGTGCTGGGAAAGTGAGAGAAAGGCCTTTAAAAGTCCGGTCAAGTCCCAGAGGATGTGGCAGAAGCCAACTGTTCACTTACAGACACAAACACACACACTCACAAACCAAACAGACCTCTTTATGTGCGGTCTATTTTACTTTTGGATTCTCCAACTTTTGACAAAAAGGCAGAACATTATCAATGAAAATCTAGCTCGTTAAAAAATGTGCATACATGTGTAAATTTTTTTTTTTTAAAGTCGTAGGCCTGATAATCTCTGCAGAGGAGAGTGACAGAAGTCATTTTTAAACTTCAAAACAGTCCGATTCATTAGTTTTATCGCCACTACTTGAATTTTAATTTCATTTTCACCAAATTTGTCTCCTCTGGATCTCTGTTTTCCAGCTTGAATCCACTTCCTGATCACCGTATCTGGCTGTGTTTCAGTCCTGGCACACACCCGAACCTTTGCACAACTGTAATTACTGTCTCTGGGCGTCAACTCTGATTTGATTTACTGTGAGACGGGCTCCTGTCTGCCCTTTCATTCATCCACCTGTGGTCAATCCATTTTCCAGGAAAAGGCAGCGAAAGAAAAGAAGAGAAGCTCGCGTCAGCTTGACATCTAGGGAGCGACAGGGGTTTGACGGCCGTGACAGTTGTCTGGGCCTCCCGTCCGTCACCTTATACCTTCCCCCGGCTGTCCGTCAACCCTCCCCCTTGTCATCACGGCTCTGTGGTTCTGCAGATAATGCAACTTGTTAATTAGGCATGCGGTAGATTAATTAAACTGATACCGAGGTGCAGGTTCACCATTCTTCTCCGTGCACGGGAGTGTTGTCATTGCCAAGGTGAGAGGAGACAAACAAAGGCAGGGAATTAATGTGCACGGGATGGATTTTCTTACCTCGTGTGACTTTAAACAGCCTGATCCCGCTTTCTCCCTTCTAAGATAGGCTGCTGAAAAACCCTGAGTGTACTCTTTCCCCAATAAAGAGCAGCTTCAACTGCATTCTGGTGTGCTTATCATCCACTCGTTTTCTATAGTAAAAGAGGAAAGAATGCCGAGTGAAGAAGATGGATGAAAGCGCAGAGGTGGTGAAAGAGCATAACAAGATGGAGACACATAAAAGATAGAAGTGCTGGAGTCAGTGTTTGGGGCGTAATCCCAGAAGCTCCGACCTCAAGTGCCGGCTTTAAAAAACAGCAATTTAACCCGGCAGTAAAGGGGGAAGGAAAAGAGAGCAAAGCGCTTACTCTATCCGTCTCAATCCCCCTCTTTAAAGCAGGACACGCAGGAGCAGCGAGCTCAGGTGTGAACAGCTGGGAGACTGTCTGCCCCAGAAATGGCGAGCCTTAATCTCCACTGACCTTTTCTCTCATCATCCGGTTGGACCTCAGCCACTGTCAACGTCCTCAGTCATGAGCACACACACCGAGATGAACAAGAGCTCAATGTGTCCTCTGCCTCATATTCATCCAAACACCCTGTTTACACAGCTTTGATTCATGGTTTCAGAGTCGGCCGTTATCCACCAAATATCCGACCCTTCCTGCTTCAGACTGAGCAGTGTAAACTACAAAAATGTCCGTCTTGAGTCCTCTGATTAATCATGTTACATAGCAATGGATCAAACGCATATATGTCATGGAAAAGGAGGATGCTTGTGGTGACAAATCTGGAAAAAACATCAGTTTCCAGTTCACCACATGGCATTTAAAAAAAATAAAAAATTAGTTTATAAACCCCGAACTTCCTTTTTTGACTCACTTGTCTCACCAGCCATAGTGAGCAGCTGTTTGCAGCAAAAAAACTTCTGATAAAGTTAGCGAACGTCCATTTGCAAGGTGGCCGTCGCAAAGTGCACAACTTCAACTAATGCTAGTGTTGCTCCGTATGTGCTGGATGTCTAAAAAGGCAGCTGTTTGCCAGAAGGTGATAATATGTCAGTGTTGGGTTCACAGCTGGTTCTGCTTATCTCAGTTTACTAAAAAAATTAAATAAATGAATGCAGGTTTCAATCTTTAACATTTTTTCAACAACAGTTGGGGAGAGAGTAGTTTGCGAGATTTAAGTTGGATGCAACAAACTACTTTGTGCAACTACATGGTTGATTTGCAAGTTAGATTTAAGATGTGACTACAGGCAAATGTTAGATTTTGAGATATTCTGCCTCCTTTCAGAATAATGGAGAGAAACTTGTAGTGCAAAAACATAATCGCCTTAATTTAAACGATCAGCTGGGGAACTTTGGGTTCAACTTTTAACCTGTAAATACTTTTTTTTTCTCAAAACCCTGAGCCATAAATATCTACTTCTGTAGCACTTACAATCACCAAACTTTTAATCTTATGCCTGTCTATATTCTGAGGGTTCTGAGGGTTATATCATTAATTCAATAAACATGGCAAAAAATGGATTTTTCCCCTCCTGCTGTTGAAAGTAGATTTTGGGTTTGTGGCATAATAAAACGAGATGTCATAAAATCTCCAGTGTAAAAACCTTCCGCTGCAACAAGAGTGAAATGAAAATCCTCAACTTCATCCAGTGTCTAGATTTCAGTTCTGAAAATGTATGAAAAATTGATAAACGAATATCTCATTTGCATATATCAGCAGTGGTGTAGCACAAAAATTATTGTCTTAATCGAATAGGAAAGGTTTATGATGATATCTATTGGTTACATCTTTACTCCCTTTACCTGTGCTCTCTCCCTTTAAAGAAATAAATTCACTTGGTTAAATAAATATTGATTTTATGATGATAATAAACCGCGACTGTCTAAGTCACATATATTTTTTGACACCGACTTGCCCGCCCTGACCTTCATATTGTCTTCAAGGGAATCCAAGCAATTAACAACATCCCAATAGCAGTCTCTTTAAGAATAATACTCCGAACTCTGCCTTATTCTCCCCTGTTTCGATGTGCTGATACTCTTGCGGAATACATGATGAAAAATGCAGGAAAAGCTCCAACTTAAAGCAGAAAGAGAAAAAGAACTTCATCCTGCTGCATCACCCTGATTAGCTCACAGCAACACCAATGCAAATTGTGGGAAAAAAAAAAGGAGACGTTTCTGAGCTGAGTTGAGACAAACCGACACCAAACTCTCACGTATAACCTTGACAACGACAGGTTGCCGAGCTGTTTGTTCGACACTTGGCAGAATGTGTGATGGGATGCGTTTTTTTTTCCATTTTCCTCTGGNGGAGGGGGAGGGAGGGGGTATCAGCATCTGATCTAAAGTAACCGTCTTACACTGACAAGAAGATACAACGCTAACAATCAAATAATTCAATTACATCTGATTCAAAGAAAACTCAATTAAATCTGTTTCAGAAGAACTCAAGTGTCGCTTGAAGTCAAGTACAATGTCTTACAAAGAGCAAAACCAAAAGCAGCAGAGTCAAGAAACAAACACTGAGTATTTGTAAAAAATAACTGTGTTCAACAGACAAAAAGGCTAAAGTCAACAACACGATGTCTTCCTTGACTCCTCTGATTTCGATACGGCATTTCTCAGTGATGTCGTCCCTATTTACAGTTTGTACTATAAACCGCTTCTCTCCGAAGAATTTTCGATGTGGATCTCGAAGGAAAATTTTTTTCTTTTTTCTCCAAAAACAGGTCAGCATAGCCCCATGTTTCAGGTCATCGTTGAGCTCGAAGGGAGAGTAACTGGGTCGTAAGAAGAGGAGGGGGTGGGAGGTGGGAGACAGACAAGACCGGAAAAAGTAAAAGCGGGGGAAAGGAAAGTAAAAAGGGGGAGTAACAAAGGGATGTTCGTTATTGTCCTGGTGACGCCTGGCAGCGCTCTGGCAGGCCTCACAGTTGATCGTGATGCAGGCTGACTCGGAAGAGCCAGGGGTGGAGCTGATGGCGGGACAGTGTAGTGCAGGGCCAGGGGGGAGGGTTCGGGGGAGAGGGTCGGGGGAGAGTTTTGAGCTGTGAAGTAGTGTTTGGGGGTAAAATGGGGGACGACAGGGAGAACAGGCAAACTGCAGTCGGCAGCAGAGGAGAGAAAAAGGAAAGGGTGGATGTTATTTTTTGGTTCAGAAGTGGGCGTGGTTGTGGCCCTGGCCCGGCTCTCCTCCTCCTCCTCCTCCTCCTCCTCCTCCTCCGTGGTGGCCTCCATCTCTGTGGCCGTGCTTCTTGTGCTTCCTGCGCTCCCTCCTGCCCTTGTGGTGGTGGCGCCGGTAACGGTGGGCTCGTCGGGCTGGTGGAAGGTGGGGGGAGAAAATAAAAAAAAACACACAAAAGAGAAAAGGGCAGACAATTTATTAGAGAAGCATGTCAGAGATGGAATAAGATGAAAGACAAGAGTGGAGAAGTGATGTAAGAGGGGAGATGAATCAGCGACGAGCATCACAAAAGCTTCAGGTAGTCGGAAGGGGAGGTGAAACTAGGTAAGAGGCGACGAAGGAAAAGGATCAAAAAGCAGGAAGGTCATGTTCTCTGTGAGATGGTTTAACTGTTTCCACCACTGAGGGAATCTGTTTTATCTCACATTCAGTAGACCGGGCGCCTTTAGCAAGGGCACACTGAACTAGCCACCCACTCACAGGCTCGGTGTAAGCTTGTTCCTGGGGTGTACTGCCAAATTAGATTGCTCCGTCCCTTTTCTGGGTTTGCCAACAAAGAAATGTCGTCTGCAATGAATGATAACAACGTTATAACTCTGGGCCATAAAAACAACTCTGTCCAAAGATAAAGAGTCATAAGCAAAGGAATTTTTATCACTTTGAACAGAAGCTACATTATTTCAGTATTTCATCATTACTGTCACACTGTGAGCGGACACAGAAGTGAAATACGCGGCTCGGGTTGCTGAATATTTATATATATATCAACCCTTTGTATGTCCTCTGAAGAAGCCAGAAATTATGGCGATAAGTTATAACATGAATTTCATCAATTCTGACAGTCTGAGTCACACTTGGTGAAGTTTATTTAAAACTCAAGGTGTAATAAAAGGAGCTGATTTGAGATTCTGCGGGGTAAAATAAGGGGGAGTTTCTCCAATGACACTGCAAAGTCATCATTTCATGCCATCTAGAAAAACTGATTTTGTGTTATTTTACTTTCTAGCACACACCTATTCTATTGCATGAAGTGTCAACCTGTTGTAAAAATTTGTTTTGAGAAGTCTTAAAGAGGGAGAAAGAAAAAAAAAAAAATCCCACCTCAAGCGTAAAACACTTCAAAGGATGCTCTGCCACTTCTAAGCATGCACAGGGGGATTTAATTCAGGCTGCAACCACCGTAATCTTTTTTTTTTTTTGCTTGAAGTTATTAACAATGAGAGCACGAATGGGAAGCCTGAACGCACACGGTGACAGCAGCTCCCGAGGGCGGTTCATATAGGAGGATGGGTCCTAAAGTGTCACCGATATACGGTTTTATTTTTAGCATTGTTAATTCTAAAAATAAGAAAACCAGAAATGTGGAAAATGACCCAACAAAATGGAAAAGGAGCTTTAAGTCTTGCTGTCTGTGGTCCAGCTCTGTGAACACCCTGCTGTGTGAAACTCACATTTTATGCAGATGATTTTGGGTCGGTCCCACTTGCCGTTGGCGCGACACTTAGCAGTGGGCACATGGCGCTGCAGGAAGCCGTCGGCGCACTGGTAGCGCACCACCGAGTGGATGTCATAGTGGGAGCGCTTCCGACCAATCAGGAAGGCATTATCCACAGTGGGGGGCGCTCCGCAAAGCACTGTAGAGGCAGAAAAGCACAGAATTTTAATCAGGTTGTCTGCCCTCGTTTGTTTACATTCCCCGCTGCGTGATTAGTATATATTGAATAAAGGAGGACATACATGACTTTTAATGGAATTCACCTCATCAGCCTGCCTCGCTAAAACATTCCAGCGTCCCTAATAAGTTCTTTGTGGCACCGCAGGAGTATAACTTGGCCCAAAACACCTCTCAGAACACCACTCACAGCTCAAAAAACCAAAATGTGGATTTTAGTGTCTGCAGGACAGAGTGTCTGTCCAAGAGAGTGGGCGCCTGTCAAAGTAACACGGCGTTTTAGACACACAAAGAGTGGAGGCAGAATCAGAGAAATGTTTACACAAGCTGAGATGGAGGGAGGACTGACACTCCGGTCAGAGACTGACAGGGTGGACAAGCCTCAGGGAAGCGCTCAAACAACTTCACCGATATTTTAACTCTCCTGTCAGGGGTGCCAATCTCCTCTGGCGGAGGCAGTGGGCGAGTGTGTTGCTACTTTGGGAGTTCCTGATAGAATTCCTGCAGCTGGAGCTCAAACGCCTTCTGGTTTTTAACTTTGTGTGCATCAATATTATAGAAACAGAACGTGCTGCTACGATGCAATGTTCTGCTGGGGAACTGGCACTGATGTGGATGTAACTTTGACATGTAGCAGCCATTTAAACAGTGTTCCTGACCAAGTACACCCCCACCGTGGCAACAGCAATCCTTGACAGCAGCAGTATCCCCCAACAAGACAGAACAGCACGCAACACCCCAAAACTGCTCAGGAACAGATCCCATTCTGAGTAAGCACCAGAACAAGCCCAATCCGTGGTGGCTCCACCTTAAAATCCAGGAGACCCACAGGATATGTTGTTGCTGGACTCCACAAGACTTTTACAGAGGTGTTCATGCTGCAATGGTTCAGAGCTGGTTTGGCAACACCAGGGGGACCTACTCAGTATTAGCCAGATGGTTTTAATGTTGTCTTTGATCGGTGAAGGTAAAGAGGCTAGCAGGAGACTGTTAGCTGTAGCTAGAAGCTACAGCGCAGTGGTTCCCAAACCTTTTCCTTATCGTGAGGTAAATCTATGTCCTAGCTTTACCAGATTTTCTTGCATTTTTTGTTATTTTTTGGCAATAAAAAAAATAGGTCACCAATGAGTAACAGTTAGGGTTGTCCTGATCAAGTTTTCAAGTCATTGCTGACACCAGTTTTCTAGATAATACCATAATACGAACTTTAAATATAGTAGATTAGCTGTAGTACCGGGTTGCACCACCAGATGGAGCATCTCAGTGTTTACTCCTGCAGCAACCAAAGGAGGCGGGGCAGTAGGCACTAGCACTGAGGGGATCTGGCAAGTAAACAGGCACCATGAGCCAGTGCACATATATTAACTTGTGTCAGGAGTAATTAAGACAATATTCCTACATCCCAGTGTCATATACAACGGTCACTTTCATTGCCTGTATCATGTATCGGCAGCTTTACCAGCAATATCAGTGCAGGACCACCAAAAATAGAGCTGATTTTATGTAATAAATGTTTAATTATTGTCGATATTGAAGCACATATCAAGTAAGTTATTAAAATTTACTATTAGCTATTCGCTAGTAATGGTATTTTATCAGGTTTCGCCTTTACAATTGTGAAAATCACAGCAGCTTTATGCCCTGATCGCATTATCACAGTCCTGCACACCAACCTGACTGCACTCCCAAAATGAGCTCTAAGTCCTTTCAAAATGAAAAGTAAGAGTCAGCTAATAACCTCAAGTATTAAGGGTCAGAGATCCTATTTTGCCAACACCAAAAACCACCATTGATTCCATCCTTGAATGTCATTTACACACTTCAGGGCTAAAAGCAGTCAGGAGAGGACTTAATCAGCAATCAGAAAATGTTTACAATCCTTCTTAATTCCCTTGTCCTTGTCCTAATACCTCTTAAATTCTTAATAAGGGAAAGCAATGTCATTAACTCTGATGAAAGGTTTAATGCCACATTTACAGTTTAATGTGTTGTGGAAGGAAAGGGGCAAAAAGCACTTCCCTGCTCACTTGAAACGATCACTGACTCGGCACAAATGGAAGGCTAAGAGGTAGTTCTCCATTAGCCTTCACCTATGTACGCTGCTGAATGATTTCTCACAGTGGGGGCAGGCTAAGGCAGACGGCACTGAAGTAGGGATGAAAGAAAATGTCACTAAACTCAGAAAAATCAAACGGAGCCACGATTTTACGGGAGACGCTTTATGTCGGAAAAGGCCTTTGTAGAAAAAAAGCCTAAAGGACGTACAGGGTTGCTAGCAAGATGGGGTTTTTTTTGGGAAAAAGCCCATAAAAATGTACTTTACAAAATACACCAAAGGCATTACTCAGCCTTTTAAGCTGTGGCTTGAATTGTTAAAATACACGTCTGGAGTTTTGTTGCTTACATGCTGAAAATAGATGCAGAAACTCAGGAGCTCAGTCCTTACTCCTCGACATCTAGGATATAAAATGCACTCTATGTAGAGCTGACTAATGACACAGCTGACTTAAGATGTTTTAAATTACTCAGCATTATGAGCTCCTCCATGCAGGTTGCATACGGTACAGTAGATCGTGCATGTGCGCCGTAAACAGCAAGTTTCTCGAGATATTTTCTGCGCCTTTGTGCCTGTGTGGCATCGGGCCGTCAGTGTGAGTTAGCAGAAAAGGGAAAAGCTGCAGACAGTTAGATGCTGGTTCCTCTCAGCACTCCTTTATGGCCTCAAAGCATCCACACACCTACCGGCAATCACGTTAGAACGAATCAGAGAGATACCAAAGTGTGAGCATTGCCTGCAAAATACCACTGGGTGTAAGTCTCACACAGCACAAATGTGGACAAATTCTGTGTTGTTTATGAAATAAATTGAAACGCTCGTTTGTGTGGATATTGTCAGTGACAGCTGCTGAGACCTACTGGTTTTGTTTCACAGGATGGAAAAAAACAACGAGCTTGAAAAAGCTGCCACTGAGTGTAGTGCATCTACACAGTAAAAAATAAATAAATAAAAATCTGACAGGAAAAGTGCCAGAGAAAGTACGTTAAAATGGTGGAATAGTGTAACATTTAAAAACTGTTAAAATGGTGAAAAATAACAGCATATATTGGTAAAATAATTACATATTTTTTAGCTGATTTAAATACAGCAGAATAGCATCATTTTACAATCACAAATGAGTGTTTTGGGCTATTTGGTGGTAAAAATGTAAATCAGTATTTCTGTGATTTTGCTAGATATTGTCTATCATTGACCAAAACAGGAAAACTCTGTAAAAAAAACAGTTCAATTTGAGTCTTTAATATATGTAATTTTACTTTCAAATATCAGCAAATATATGTTCAATAGCAATACTTTTGATGGTTTAAATACAGTAAAAAAAAAAAAGGAAAAAAAAAGATTTTAGATTTGGCTATTTTGTACAGTTTTGGTCTGTTTTTTTACTAGGCAATATGTAAACTTCTTTTTTGTCTGTGACTTTATTAGAAAATATCTGTAATTTAACAAAGCAGTGACAATCTGTAAAATAACAGTAAATTGTTGAAAAAAATATATACTTTTTACATTTTTTTTTTTTACAGTGTACTCTTGCATTTTTTCATGCTAGGGGGTAGTTTTACCTTTACAATCAGGTTGTTGTTGTTTTTTTTGCATAGGTATAGGTATCAGGTAATTAAATCAAAAGACAAAAAATCTGACATAGGATTCTTCAAACTTTATTTGAATCAAATAGCTTAGAAAGAGAAGAGAAAACAGACTCCACTTTGTGTTTTCAGCCCGTTTAGGACACGCACGCCTTTCCATGAATCTGATGGCATGTTGGCCTCCTGTCTGATGAGCAACCTGGTCAGTCTTCTGAGAAAGTTGTGATGACAATCACCAAGTAGAACCTACTAGCGTTTAACTTGCAACAGGGCACAAGTCTGAACTGCATTGTCTCACATTAACAGATGGACCACGCAACAGCGATGTTGCGAGGAGCAATTTGGGGAAGGTTTTCTTTCGCCACATTTGAGCACCAATACTGGTCCAAAAACATCACAGAGAGGAACATAGGGTTCAAGCCTAAGTCATTAAAAACTGTCCAACAATTTCCCATCTATTCCAAAGTAAAAAGTCAGACCAACAGGGAAGATTAATAAGACGCACCAACAATAAATGCAATCAGGAGCTGAAGTTTAGTTTGTTGTTTCCAGCTGTTTGTAGGAGTTTATGAAATATCTGCAGCATCAAACAGCAGCAGGATCCATGTAAGCGCCTTCAAATCTAGAAAGTTGCACGCATTTATAACTAGAATTGTAAATTATGCCTGACATGGAGACAGGATCGATCAGGATCTGTTACATAATGTAATTACAGATAGTTAACTTTGTCTATGCATTATTATGCGTGATGCAACCTCCACTATCATGACTTCATGAAGCTGTGACCAACATTAACATAAAAGTGATGATATCTGAATGACAAACTATTGTCACTTTAACAGACTGATGAAGTCAACAATGACACATATTCCATTACTGAAAAGGGCTTTTTGTCAGATTAGAAGTTTAAAATCATTACTTTACATTAACATTACATTTTACATTTGCTCACAAGTTAAACAAACAACACAAACTCATCGATCAGCTGCGCCGCCCTCCTGCGCAGCCATTGTGAGTCATCTAACTCTAAGTTTACTTCCCAAGAGGTTGAACTTTCCCCCTGACTTTGAGCTAAAGAGCAGTGTAGCAGAGCGAGAGAGCAACTCCTCGGAGATCTGGTGGCAGGTCATGGCCTCGTGAACACACCTCCCTGTGGAGGATGTAGCTGTCTGAGAACAAAGTCTGCAAAATGATAAGGTGGCGTCCTGTGGGGCAGTTTGGTGGCTGCTCAGGTGGAGGCCTACATCTTCTTCTTATGTTCTCTCCTTTCTGTGATGGAACAAATTCATCATCAGCGCTACCAAATGTATCAAATTACTATACTGGAAAATGTATACATTCGCTAACACGTCAGTCCTTTCTGTATAAAAACAGCATCCATTTGAGAGGCCTCCACTAACACACATCTCATACATAACTGAAAACATGCACGCTCGCTGATTACTCATACAGAAAAATGGTTGCCCCCTTTTATTTAAAAAATACCATTTCAAAAATGGCACATTACACACCAGTGGACACATGAATTGCTGAAGGCACTGACAACAGCCTATCATTTCCCCAAAGCGCTCTGAGTGTCTGCTGAGAATGTCATGCAAAATTAGATTTCCTCCCTCTGTGCATAATAACCCATCAAAAATAGTGGAATAATTTCATAATACTTACATGCCCTGTTGTAGGTGAATTTCTTCTCATTCTCGCCCGAGGAGCTCAGAGGCAGACGGCTGTGTGACGTTCCCGTCATTGTAATCCGAATGTAAATGTAAAACGGGGATCTGCGCTACTTGTTTCCATTTTTTTTCTTCATCCTTCCATATATGATGTTGATCCAGCAATCAAACACTGCTGAACATGGTGCAATCAGTTCTACACAGTGTGTCATTCATTCTTATTAAAGCTATTCACGCCATGTGTCTACATTTTTTATACCCTTATGCAGAGGTTCAGCCGGCTGCATGGCTTAAGCTAACTTTTTTTTCCACATTTTCTGAAATATCTAAGTAGAAAATCAGAGATGTGATGAAATCAGCAGCTTTAAAGTGTGTGATTCAGGATTAGAGGCTTGTGCAAGTTCCCTCTGCCGTCTCATCAGGTGACTGTCTCGCCTCTTTTCCTTTAAAAAATGAAAAAAAAAATCATCACCATCTGCACGACACGTCACCTCGACTGCCGCCCCCCCCTCCTCCCGAGGCGGCTGATCAAGGTGTCCGATTGGCTTGTGTGACGAGAGGACAAACGGATCGCATGAGCTGTGATAATTAGAAATCAGCTGGGGAATACTCAGCATGGAGCTGACAAAACTCCGCTGATAAGACAAGACAGTACTTGGGGTTTACTTGGGGTGAAAAAAGAGGCTGACGGGGAAGCAGAGCAGAAGATGAAAAGATGCCGCTGATTGGAAGTGACTGATTAAGGTCAGAGGTGGGCAGGATGCCAGGGACTAGTGACAGTATGCATCAGAGGTGGTGCAACACCTTTGCTTGTGAGGGAAATAGCTTCTGTTTCACACGAGAACAGAGCAGGAGCGGTTTAGGATTCATGCTTGTTGCACGAGGCTCTGAGAGTTACCTTCTCTGTGCTCTGTGAAGCACAAGAACTTTGCTTCAATTAGGATAATGACCATAAATACGGCTTTTAAGCATTCCGTGCCATCATCTGCTGGGGAGGTTTGCTGCATCTGTTGTCGTCCCTTTTTCTTGTTGTCACAAATATAAAATTGATATAAAACTTACTATTACCCAACTATTAACTCCATCCACTGTCAGCATGCATGTCTAAATACATTCTCTGTACAGCATGAGGACTTCTAAATCACGATAATGACCATCAATAAGAGCTTTGAGCATGTCATACCATCAACTGATTTTTTTGATCTCTTTTCCTGCTATTTTCCCGTTTACTGTAATTCCCTAAAAACTCCTGCATAAATGTAGAATTCACTGATTATTACCCAACTAATAACCTCACCTACTAGCAACATGCATGTTCAGATGGAAGTCTTTTTTTGATAATCCTGTCAGAAGTAAATAAAGTTTATTAATTGTAAGTCTACTTTACAACTGTTTCTTGCAAAGTGTAGGAGTAACCTTTAAGTGTGAGGAGCAATAAAAACATGAAATAAAGAGCAATCCAACTTATTTATGATGTTTAAACATGTACTGCACATAGTGATAATATTAGAAGTAAAATAAGGTAATGGAAAAAAAAGCACTGGAAAAAGTCGTGTAGCGTTGAATCAAGTGTTAAACTCTAATGCAAATAAAAGTACAGCATTAATGATATATATACATACATACAGTGCTTAACAAATCATTAGACCACCTGTCTAATTTGTTAAGCACTGTATATATACAGACCATCCAGCATCATGAAGTGACTTTAATGCACTCAGCTCTCGACGTTTTACCATTTTGAACAGGAATGAGGAATTTCAAACTGAATGAATTCCACCTTTTTATACCCAAATTTGAGCCACTGGGCTTCTCTGAGAAGTCAGAAATTAATCAAGCACAACATTCAACCACTAAAACTAATTGTTCTCTTCAGGAATGCAAGTAAATAACTATAATTTGACATTTTGTTCAAGAAATAATAATGTGTTTTAGTATTTTTTTGTGTAAAACAGTAATGGATAACAATAATAATTAGATTTTAGCATTTAAAACATCATTTTGATTAAAGAGCTTCTAGATACTGGTGTATTAACCATCACAGAAACATAAGAAATGATTTTGCTGTTAATTTAGAGCACCTGTGGCATAAACCTTAGATTGGGTGTTGGTCTAATACATTCGTTTAGCACTGTATTTGCTTCAATTAGCGAGCAATACATTTTATTACGCTCACTTCATTGTTTACTACTGTCTCTGTATTGCAGTTTTATCTACAGTCTAACTTTCTTTTATAAGTAAAAGCAGCATTTTTGTTTTTATCTGTCACTTAAGTCCAAACTTTCCCTGTTAATAGGTTTGATACATGCAGGCGCTGATCTCCTCAAAGCTCCAGGGAAGTCGTGACAATGCAGCCACCAGCATCCTGCTGTGTCCCAGTATTTCTCTCAACCAGCCACCGATTCCTATTTATATGTCTGTCTTCTCCGCGCCGGTCATAAGTCTGACCTGTATGCAAATGTGTGGCAAAAAATAAGCTCTAACAGGCTCTCAGAGGAGCGCGTAGTGACCCAACTCCAGCACAAAGACCAGGCAGCTGCAACAGGGGACATGAAGAAGAGGTCGCAGCATGTACAGGAGTTTAACCAACCACCAAGTTTGTTCCCGGACATAAAGCGGGAAGCGTTTTCCGCCTCAAAGACGCGCTTCATCCCACTGAAACAGAACATTTGGCAGAGGAAATGGAGCCGTGGTGTGAGCGCTACGTGGAGAACTTCGCTAATGCCGAGCTGGAGCGTGATGAAGAGATCGAAGACAGGGAGCGGCTGAGTGCGACTGTGAAGTGCACGGGCTGATTGAAGAGGCTCAGTGCTAATCTCTTCTACCGCTAATGTAAAGTATGACACAGTCTGGGTGTTCACAATCATCCCGGAGGTTCGTACATGTGCTGTCAGATTCTGCGCTTTAAGAGAAACAGGCCGCAACACTTGTGAGCTGCTTTACATAAAATAAAAAAAAAAAAACAGTCTCTGGAACATTTCATCACCTTTCTATCATGATTTTACTTCAGACTGCACAGACTAGAAGCCTGACAGCCGAGGGAGGTTGTTTCTCCTTTGCCCTTCTCCTCGCTCTCCCTCCAGTTTTTTAACTGCCTTTTTAAAATCTGGTACCCCTCGCTTCTCGAAGCCTCTTTTTCAGCTCCATCTTTTTGCTCTCTGCCTCCTGAACTCGCTGTCAGTCATCTTAATCACCTGTTGAAGCCACCGGAGCGCCCTCTCCGTCCACCTCTGTGCATCTCACCTGTTCCCTTCTTGCAGACGTAGGGCAGGTTGTAATTGCAGGGCACGTCGTTCCATTTGCCGTTCTCGTGAGCGATCATGACCACGCAGTCTTCTCCTCCGGCGAAGAAGTTGTCGGGCTGATTTTCCCGCCAGTTCTCGTATTGCTGCCACGTGAAAACACAGACACCGAAAACCTGAGAAACCATTCTCCCTCCAAAAAAGCATTAACAGAGATGATGTATTTGAATTAAGGCTGGGACTTTAACGCGTTAATTACGATTAATTATTACAGAAAAAATAACGTATTTAATGGCATCTTTCTCAGTTCCCTAATTTCTCACACTGTAGCACACACTCCAGTCGGTAGGTGGCGGTAACACACCAAAAGTTCGTTTGCAGACGTGAAGAAGATGCACAGGACAGCGCACAAGAAAGTTTGGTAAACAGTGACGGAAGACGAGACCGGTTTGTATAGTTTGTTGGGTGGAAAGTTGTTTTTCTTGTCAAGGCCTAACGCTACGTGTCCACAGGGGCGATTTTGCTAAAATTTGCCAAATTTGCATAAAATTAAAGTCAAATCGACTTTATGCAAATTAGGGCGACGCAACGCCTCGTCGCTCAAAACTCCCCACAACGTTCTAGGACACAAGAGGGGCGTTTCACTACACAATGAACGGCAAACAAGAAAAAGCCGGATCCTGTGGACACGTACTGAGAGCATGGTTGTGTGTAAATTGTGCGACAAAGAGTTTTAAGACAAAACACATTCAAATTTTTAATATTACAGCTACAACTGTACTTTGACTTTGCACTAATCTGTGAACGTAGTAGAGAGATGAAAAATAAACACTTTAGTTGTTTAGCTTCATGTATATGTCTGCTCATTGATTCAGTCGTCAACCAAAATGTGTTTGAATTGAAAAAACTTTGCTTACTGTGTCAAATATTGCTATTTGATAAAAATGCGATTGATCACTATTAATGAATTACCGTAAATTCCGGACTATAAGCTGCTGCTTTTTCACATGCTTTGAACACTGCGGCTTAAACAATGATGGAATTTTAATGAATTTATGGATTTTTACGAGTTTTACGAATTTACCTCGAGATAAAAGTGACATTGAGAGAGACAACAAAAGAGACACTGAGGAAGTGTGTGACAAAGTAATTCTGAGGCTGTTCAACTCCGACACTGAAGAAGACGACTTTAGTGGTTTTAGTTTGCAGGAGGAAGATGAAGATCAATGACTTTTTCTGATAGGCTACTGTATTTTTTTAACGAGCCGTGTTACAGCCACTGTTTGGAAATTTTTTTTTTATGGGTTTGTGTATGTTACAGGTACGCATTTAATTAAAAGTTTTAAAAAAATCTTGAATTCATGTTACAACGTGGACACCTGCAACTTACAGACAAGTGCGGCCTCTATATGTACAAAATTTGTTTTCTTTTTAACGTTAGTGGGTGTGGCTTATATTCAGGTGCGCTCAATTGTCCGAAAATTACGGTACAAAGCCTCGAATTAATAAGATTTTGTTTTTGTTGTTTCCCACCACTAATTTTAATATATTGATACAATTTGCAATATAACTTCTCTCAGTTTCAGTATCATGTGTAACGTGCAATTTTCATGTGCAATATTTCACATTCATGCACAATGTTGTCAGTGTCATGTATTTAACACATTTTTAGGCGCAACACTTAATTTTTATGTGCAATATTTTACCATCATATGTGATATTTGGTATGATCTCAGCATCACTGCAGCATTACATTTTATAGTTCTACTCGAGCCTTTTTTAAAAAACTCACTTATTCTATTTCTCTAATGTATCGTACTTGTATCTTATTGCTTTTCAACATTGTAGGTCCTGTATTTCTTATGTCATTTTCTTTTTTCTCAGCAGTATCTCGCACAAGAATTGCCATTGTGGCTTCATACTTCACTGCATCAACAGCTGACTACGACTCAAAACAGCTTGTTCCTCACCAGGTCCATCTTGTCAGTCCACTGAAAGTCATCCTCCACCGTGCGATCATTTAACCCGACCCAGGTGTTGTCATGGCTCAGACCTGAGGAAGAAAAAGAAGAAGACGTGAAAATCAGAGGCATGTAAACAGATTCACACAATAAAGAGATATAGTGGGCTCATTCCACCTCATTTCACCAAATTTTAAAAAAAGTTCACGTCTGACCAGCTTCAATTTGACAGATTTTTTTGCTTTTTTTTTAAAAGTGTTGAATTTTTATGATACCACTTGTCATAAAATTATTTGAAGCACTATGAGTTGGAAAACCAGATTTTTCTTTTAGTCCAGCAACAATATTATATAACTCTTCCAGTTGGGACAATATGTGAGCGGCTTCATCTATCACACCTGCTCTACCATTATCCTAATACTGGACATAAATGCAAAAAAACCTAATTACATTTTCTTTTTGCTCAGAAAGTATGCCTCTGACGGGCAACACATTCTACCTTGTTAAAGCTCCTATTGGTGCCAATCACAGGAAGAAAATCAGCCTCTTAGGGTGAAAAATGAAGGTTTTATGTTGGAATATCAGAGTAGACAGTAGAGTAGATCATATTAGCACCATCATACAACTGGTATGTGTTTTCTATTGTACCATTAAAGACCATGTCAATAAGACTACAACATTCAGGACTCTAGCGACACTATTTCTCAAGTTACGGCACTTCAAACGTTGCTCCACAGACTGGAGTGAAGAAAAGGATGCAAAAGTAGACATGACTGGTGGGGTCAGTTTTTACCACCTGTCCTTCACTCCTCTTTAGGAATTTTTAACTCAAACACTGACCCTCAACTCAATCAATATTTACCACTTTAAAAAAAAACTGTTAAATTGAAGCTGGTTGAGTGTGGGGCATTTGGTGAATTGAGGCAGAATGACCCAGTGTAATAAATTACACAAAAATAGAAAATAAATATGTGGCCAGAAGCTCTCTGTGCATGTGAAGTGACACTTGTGCATCCATCATGTTGCATACTATCCAAAAAATATATATCCATAAAACAGAACAGGCAATGCTGGAGAGGTTAAAGCTACGATGACTTTTATCTCCTTGGATGAAGCTCCAAGAACTGCTGGATGCAACCAACACTGTCATGAGTCCGTTCACGTCTTTCAAAATGCCCACATAGGCTTCTTGAAATAACACAGGCTTCCCGTTCTGAAAACGAACCCCTCATGACATAATCAAAGCTCCTCCAGAGTAACAGCAACCAGCAGACAACTGTTTCAGTTTAGCAGCTTCTTTCCTCTTCCTCTGGTAAACTTCCCCTTTGGTGTAAAATCAATAGAGCGCTCTTTAATATTACATATTGTTCTGCTATTCTGCTCCGTCCAGCAGCTTCCACATATGAAGTCCTCAGAGAAGAACAACAACAGAGGTACGCCGCTTCTGTCTGCGATGCACCGCTGATGAGATTTTCGTTTGTGTGAAAAGAAATTTCCCTAATGGATGTTTTGGGTTAATCTGGTTTGTGTGTGCGGGGGCGTCCGTGTGTGCACTTTGGCTGGGGCGCGTGCTCGAACGTTACTGTACGTAATGGAATTTCAATCATAGTGTATCTGATTAACATCATTACCAGGCCCATTAATCTTCCTAATGGCTCTGATCCCCTTATTGCTGGGGTGGAGACGTCCATTTTCGAGGCAATTAAACACACTTTTTGGTAACTGGGCGCGTGTAGAAGAAAGACGAGTGCTAGATGGATGGCACTGCTCTGGCATCTGCCCGAGACAGAAGGTGGATCCGGGATTATGGGAGCTTGCTGCTGGTGAACTGGCGTTATTACAACACAAGTGGCTGCCAGGAGAGCGGGGTTGGGGGTTTGGAGGGGGGGAAGAAACGCTAAGAATGAGGAGATGAAGGTTTATGAGGCACCAAAGAAAGACTGAATGGATATTAGCCTGGTAATGCTGACTGGCACTAATAAACGGCTCTCTGTGGCCAAATATTTAAGTCCGCCATGAACATGAGTGCAAGCTATCATTAAAATATAAGTGTAGCAATGTTTCACTCCTCGCTCGTGTGCCAAATATTCAAATAGGATTGCCGAATAATTCAGTTTAACATGAAATAGCAGATGGGCTGGCTAAGCTACAGAGGAAAGCAAACATTAAAAGCTCATAAGTGACGCAACCACAGCAAGACTGTTGAAGAACACTATAAAATCATTACCAATTTGTGTAACTTCAAACTCATCTGACACACAAATCCCCCCGCAATTAACCCAAAAAGCTAATATTGATCTTAAAGTGCACAAATCTAGTGTATAAAGTGTATTTTTGTAAATCTTTCAAGACAGTTTTACATCTTTTATTTCATTTTTTACAGAAATCTACATGAATTAAAGCTAAAATCATGTCTAACACTAAAGAATACCATAAGGACATGATAAATTTGTGTAACTTTAAACTTATCTGACACAACAAATTTATTAAAAATGCACATATTCATTTCTAAAGACCCAAATCTAGCCATGGTAGTCATTCAGTTGTAGTTTAATAGATCTTTCTAGACAGTTTCACATCTTTTTTTAACAGAAATCCACATGAATTCTAACTAAAATCATGTCCAGCACTTGTCTCCTTTAATCCAGTTTCACGATATTGACACTTGCATTTACTTCCCTTGACACAAAAGCAGTTATTACAAGCACTGTTCACCGCTATCAAGACAAATCACAGCCGAAGAAAGGATATAATAGTATATTAAACGTCCCATCGCAGACACTTACATCAGAGCCTGCAGCACCGTTTCATTGCAACAAATGGTGACACACATTAATTTAGCTGAACAGACTCCTCGGGGTATTTTTCCAGCGGGGCGCGCAATAAACTCCTTCAAGGGCTGAACCCCAAAGACATTTATCACCGAGTTACGGAATACACATGAGGCAAGAGGTGCCGTCACCAAGTATGCTAATGATAACGTAGAGGAGAGTCTGTAAAAGCAGATGAAGACATTATGACTATGAAGGAAGGTGTTCTCTTGTGCTGCCTCTTCATCTGCGCTCGGCCTCGAAACGTAGGAGTCACTTTGATCATTTGGCCAAATTACAAGTTCAGTGTTCGATAAATTGGGTCATTTTGTTAAGGTGGACGGCTTTACTGTAAATACAACAAAACACAGGAGCCTCGGCTACTGTTTCTAAGATGATGAACCTGGTTACATCAGCGAAGCACCAGCTTCATTCGACCGTCACGATGAGCACGTCGTCATGCTACGGTTAGCATTTAGCTCCGAGCGCCGCTGTGCCGAAGCAGCAGGAGACTGTTAGTCTCGCTACAATTCAAATAGGAGATTTTTTTATGCCTATTAATCTTTGCACATGCTCCAACTACACTGTAAAAAGTTATTTTTAATTTCAATTTTAAAAAGGTTTTGAACAATTTACTGTTATTTTTTTTAAAAATTGCGACTTATAAAATAGATTAAATACAAAAAATATGTAGTAAAATCACAGAAAAAAGCATTCATTTACATTTCAGCTAATAAAAAAAGAATGTTTTAACCTGTTTAACTTGCCTAAATATCAGAAACTGTCTATTAAAATCACAGAAAAGGGTATTAATTACACATTAAGCGTAACGAAAGCAAGCCAAAACTGTACATAAAAACCATATGACAAATCTGTATTTTTCTAAACAGTATTTTTTTTTGTGTTAAATCTGTAAAAAAAAAAAAAAAAAGAAAGAAAGAAAATTAAGAAAGGCAAAAGTTCCATATAATGCCTAAATAAAAGAATGAGGACTTCTATAATCGTTTATTTATTTATTTTTCTAAATCTTCTACTTAACTTTTTTTTTTTCTTTTTTAAACAAAATTCGATTGTAAAATTCATCTATATTTTGCTGTATTTAATTCAGGAAAACAATGTTATTTTACAGACATTTGGAGTTATTTGAGGAGGAAAAAAAACGGTATATTAATGGTTGAAAAATAGTAAATAATGTTTTAAAACTATTTGGTACACTTTTCATGTTGTGTTAAATACAGAAAACATCTACTAACATCACACAACAAAAGTTTAAATTTACATGCTGACTATAAAAAATAAAATAAATAAAACTGTACATCATGTTCACATCAAAAATCTGTATTTTTTCTAAATATTTAGCTGCTCTTTTTAAACATATTTGACCATAAAATGACTTTTCCCCCCCCATATTTATTTATAAAATTGTTATTTTACTGATATTTGCCATCATTTGAAACTAAATGATGAAAAAAGTCTAACTTTACATACTTTCTTTCGTTTTAAAAGTTTCATTTACATATGTATTCCTCTATTTGTAAAAAAAAAAAACAAAAACAACAAACAAACAAAAAATACAAGACGAATAAAAAATTTGTACTTTTATAAATGTTAAATATAGTAATTTGGGTTTTGTTTTTTGTTTTTCTCAATGTCTAAATGTAAAATCACACTGTTTAACTGTATTTAAATCACCTAAAAACATCATTATTGTACAGAAAATAGTTTTGACAGTTTTTGAAGCTTACATTTTTTTGTTTCTGGCACCTTTCCTGCCAGATTTTCACCATTTCTTTTTCAGCTTTTTAGTTTTCAGACTGTAGCAGTCACCGAACACTGCAGAAAATTTACTGGACTTATGAAACCTGAAATGCCTGAACTTATCTTCTTCGCTTTCCTGTGATATAAACGGACAGGAACAACCACTAAACAGCATTTCCATCGTCCGCCCTCGCTCCCTTGTCTCCCCTTCACCCACCTCTGATGAAGTTCTGCTCGGCTGCACTGTGGATGCTGGCCAGGTGGCCGCTGTGCTCCCTGCAGTCCTTCTCGGCGTCCTCCCAGGTGTGTCTGCGGCTGAAGTACCTGTAGCAGTGGCCGTGAAACTTCCTCCACGTGTGCTCGCAGCCTTCGGTGTCTGCAGCGGAAGGATTTGGAAAGAGAAGTGGGGGGAGGTAATTGAAAAGGACGGTTATTGATCAATTTAAAATCCACGTGGAAAGACAAGTGTGGATTTTTTAATCGTTAAACACCCACACTGTGCAGCACAGACAAGGATGCAGGAGGATTTAGGATTAAAAAGACCATTATTCTTTGAGTGCTACTTTCTGTACCCACACACAAGTTCCTCCTGTCTTGTAGCAAACAAGATCTACATACTACCTTCCCCTCCGTCCCTCTCATCTGAGCTTTTCCTCCGGCGCCATGTTGCTTTAGGTGCCCTCTGTGACATTCCTCTCTGCCTCCATCCCTCCTATTCTCGCTCCTGTCTGTGTCTTCTCCTCTTTGATTTGTGTTGGACTTTTTAATCCACAGCAGAGGGAAGCCGGCGAGACAGCTTAGTGCAGTGAAAGGGCGTTTTAATCTATTCAAATGACAACAATCCTTAGAAATTGCTTCCAGTGTGCAGTGCTCGCTTGGTAATTAAGCCCTGTCACAGTCCTGTCAGCACAGTGACTGTCCCTACATCCCCTTCCTCCCTCTCTGCCTTCATCTCTTTCATCTTTCCCTCCCGTCATCTCTCCGGGGGTTAGTTGTGTGACTGCGAGTTGTACATCCCGAATGCAATGTGAGCGTGGCTTTCAGTTTCCGAGCCGCCGACGGATGCTGGTGTGCAGATGTAAATGCGTGTACAGTTGATGCGGTTCAGGCTCGATCTGTCAGCCGGGGCCGCCTCCCGTTTCCCCCCGTTAACCCCTTCCCTCCTCTCCCTCCCTTGCAGCGTGGGGATCAGGGAAATGGCCTCAGCTTCTCCCCCAACAAATCTGAAGCGACACCGGTAAATTGGGCAGTGCAAATTGGGCCGTATGGGGCCCTGCTTAGTATGCAGAGAGATGCAGTCTTGGCCATCGATAGAGGAAAGGAAGAGGAGAACATTATGAAAGCTTTTCTATACAGTGATATGAAATAAGGGCCTTGAAACCTGCACTTCTTCATACTGTCGAGCTCTCCTCCATTCAGACTGTCGTTCAGGGCCATTTGAGGTACACTGCTGTGAAGTGCGGTGACATAATTTCCCTGAAATGCAACGTACTGGGTCATCGTAACGCCGCCTCCTCAGGTGAAGCTGCGTTTTATCTCCCAGAGTGTAGTTTGGCAAAACTCACGAATCAATACAAATTTGCAGCTTAAGATATATTCCTGTATTTTCTCTCTCGCAGCTCAGTGCATTAGCTGATCCAAAAGCTGTACGTAACCTGAACAAATGCCTCCAGTGGGTGCAAAAGTGACTCTCACTCACGACGAGGAAGAAAACTGCTCAGCGTGCAGAAAGCTCCTCAGTGTGTCCAACATGTAGTCGCATGTTACTTGTGCTTCGAGGGTAATTTCTGAGTCATGTCATACAATCAAGCTGTCATGTCGAAAATCAGACAGATGAATGCGTGTCGGCTGCACGAGGAACAGAAATGAGGAAAGGACGTAAATCCTGGAGGCAAGTGTCTGTCCGGTTGTATCACTCGTAAATGTGCAACTCTGCACCGTTTGGAATTCATCATGCATCCCCTGCTCCGTTTGTCACGCCTTCATCCGTCTCCATATAGCAGGTGCGATGGAAATGGACAAGCCTGTCTCGCAGAAAATTTCGCTCCCATACAACTAAACTGCATTCTCATTTACGTTCGGAAAGAAACATATTCTCCTCCAGGAAAGGTGCAGCTATGATGTAGTGGGAAATACATCCAGGTTGAAAGAGCTGCAGAGTGTGTGTCGGGGAGGACGGAGGCTGAGGTTTGCAAGTCGAGTTGGGCCGTTATTCAGAATCATAATCAGGTTTATTGGCTTAATATGTGTGTGCACATACGAGGACATTGCTCTTATAGACAATATAACACACATGCATTTAAAAAAGTAACAGATTACAGAGGAAACATGAGTGTTTAACTATGAGATGTAAAGATTAGTGCACGATACAGCTATTACTAATAAACCTTACATACATTATTTCCACGCATATGATGGAATCGTGAGTCTCAATCTTTGTTCACAACGATCATATATCGAAATCTCTGGTTGTTGTGGTGTTCACTGCCCTGTAGTGCCAATCAGAGGGCACTTAAGTCAAATGGTAAATGGTAAATGGTCTGTACTTATATAGCGCCTTTTTCTACCTTAGCGGTACCCAAAGCGCTTTACAAAGTGTTTCGCATTCACCCATTCACACACACATTCATACACCAATGGTGACAGTCAAAGTCAAAGATGTAAGCTTTGTTTAGTTCACTTTAGTTGCCATTTACTGTTTGGTTAGGTTTAGACACCAAGTCAGCATGGCTACATGTAGGAAAATGTCACACCTTGGGTTAGAAAAACTCGTTACACAATGTTATTGACATGTCTGAAGCTGGGGTAGGTTCAGGCAACAGAGCTGCTTGGTTAGATTTGAAAAAAAAAAGCTCAATTTGCTCAATTTTAAAACCTAACTACATGTTACAAGCTTGGAAGGCTTTAGGCAACAAAACTGCTCGGTGAGGTTTCAGGAAATGGCACAGTTTAAAAAATCACCCTTTCACAACACATTTCAAGCTTCTCCTCCATTTTCTGGATTCCCAGAGTGATGAGTCCCGTCCCCTAATGAATAATTACTTTGCTGAAAAGGAGCGACAGTCGAGCAATAACATGAACAGCAAAGATGTGTTGATTGCAAGCATATTTCTGATGCGTCACAAATGTAATCTGGGAGAAAGTTTACCTCGAAATTTAATTGAAAATGCAGTTTAGCTGTATGGAAATGTAATTTTTATGAGACGGGGCTGAAACTGAGTCCTACATAAAACAGAATTCTCGGCGTTAAAATGAGTTACAGCTACAATAAGGCTGGATATGCATCTGCGGTTTCAACAAACACGCCTCCGTGCGAATGAGCATCGAAAACTGTCAGACAGCAAGAGCCGGCATTAACCGCTTGATCAGATTCATCTCCTTGTTTACTTTCTGTTTGATCAGACAGCTGCTGATTCATATAAATATGTGACCAATTTTACATTTTGTACAGGAAAAGTTCTTGAAAGAACGTTGGAGAAAGCTGCCTTAGTCTGTTTAAGGATTTTGTGGGGTGAAAAAAAAATGTTCCTATTTCAAAGTGTGGTGTCACAAAGCTTTTGTACCAGTACAAAAACCTGGTTATGGCAAAATCATCAAAACATTTCAAATAATATCCAAATCTCGTCACAGCTAAGCACACGTGGGCTTAGGAGCCGGGCAGGATGACAAATTGCCACCTCACAGCAGATTTACTGCTGAAGTGGCTTTAAGGAAGATTGACTGAGCGAAGAGAGATTCCCGCTTCCACAAGACACGGATCAAGCCTTATTTACAAAGAATTCTTAGCGCTTTCCTACATATAAAATGAGGTTTCACACATCAGGAAAATGTCATGTGTCTGACATGAATCCATTTAATAACCATAAAGGTGCATATACAAAAAAAAAAATCTTCTCTCACAAACTGTAGCAGCAGCAGCTCGGTGTTTTGCTTGACTCCTTAACTTTTAGCAGACGCATCCTGGGTCCCTAATAAGCACTTGATGACTTGTCCCCTATTTTATGCAAAATACAGCAAGAAAAATATGTTCTATCTGCACTAGGAAATGATTTTGTTTGTCATACAAAACTTTACCACTTGTAGTACCTGTTGACCTTCAGGTCACATAATGAGCGGGACTTTTTTTTTTCTGCTCCTGTCCTTATTTGTTTTAACGGTGTTTTCTCAGCGTTGCTGGAAGTTGCTCTCACAATTATTCTGTAAATTAAGTGGAGGATTGCTTCATTATTTTTGCCTGCGGAAATTTCTCCTGGTAGTCCGGGGATTTCATCTGATGACCTCGAAACACGCTAATGACATGAAACCCAATTAGCCATTTTACCAGCGTCGGCCTCCTGGACGGCTCGGCGGCTCTGTGGTCTGAGGTGCAGGGGTTTAACATCGCATTCGCACTTCTGTGTGCATGAGCTGCTCATTTTTAGAACAGATTTCCATTCGCGGTGCATACCAAGAGCTCTCAGCTGCTTATAATTCTGGATGTTGGTGCCGTGTCTGTCTTATGGTTGTAACAGTTCAATCACTTGATATAGAGATTTGAAGATTCCTTGGAGAGTTTGCTTGGAGAGAAGTAAAAACAAAAAAAAAAACTTTACATATAAGTTCTATTGACAAAATAAGAAGCTCTAGTTAACCTAAAAATACCTTAAACTTGCCGGAGATCCTTGATAATAAAAAGAAAAAAGAAAGAAGAAGAAATCTGCCGGCTGCTTTTGTGTTCTCAGTCAAATGTATTCTCAAGAAATGTTTACTTTCACTAATGATGCGATGGAAGAAAGCGCGTCTCCTGTTACAGGGTGTATTAAAGAAGCAGCCCACTCGGAGCACAGTGAAGTTTATTACACAATTAAATATTAATATTACAAGTTTAAAGTAGGTGCAAAAATAATTTGTTTCTATGCAGGAACCACTTGAGACTGTATACAGTGTAAATCAAGCTGTGTCTTATCATTTGCCGCTCTGCATTCAAATGAAGATTTTTTCTTTCAATAATGTGATCTTTTCCCCCAAACTAATTAAATTTTGCATCAAGTATTATGCAGCTTACAACTCCAAGGAGACCATACAGCTCTGAAACATCAATTTAAAAATTAAGTAAAAAAACATTCAGATCAATGAATTCTCAATTGCCTGAGCCATAGTGTATGTCTGTTAGGACACTAATGGACTGGTAACCACTACAGAGTTTTGCATATTGCTTCCCTATGTTTGTTTAATGAATGCTGAAATCAGCTTGTGCTGTCAGACCAACACAAGCCCTGTGAGAAAAACGCTGCCTCTCATTCATCTGAATGAGGCGGTTCTGTTGACACAGCACCTCTGGGCTCCGGCCAAACAACACAGGGTCGCCCAGGCCATAAAAAAAAGAAAAAAAACCCAAACTTGAACGTGGCTTAACTTTTGCTGCAACGCAACCAAGCATCATGCAGCAAGACACAATGCTGATCAATCAAACATATGCAAGTGCACATCCCCATAGAATTACTTTGCACTGCATTAAGACGGTTTTCTCTGTGATTACGGCAAACTCACTGCAAATTCTGCTTTTGGACCTACTGACTGGCTGCAACTTTCAATGTATATGTTTTCCCTGTACCTGCAAGGTTTTCCTCACAGTCCAAAAACATGCATGCATCGTGAGTTAATTGGTCTGAATTGGTTGGAGGTGTGAGTGCCAGCGTGCATGGCTGTGTGTTTCCCTGTGTTGGCCTCGCGTTGAACTGGCGACCTGTCCAGTGTGTTCCTCGCCTGCAGCCATCCACAACCTTCGACATGAGGGTATAGATAATGAATGAAAAGATGGAGCTCGTCAATGTGTAAAAAATAAAACAGGTTCAGACATAACTTTCCAGAGGTATGAAATCTGTCTTACAGCCTTGATAAATTGCTGTTTTGGTGCCATCATACTAATGGATCTATGAGTGTAATTCAAAAGGTTCTCTCATGACACTGATTCTGGGACATAACTGTGTACTCTGAAGCCTTATAAGACTGTCAACAAAAACTCAACTGTTTGGTGTCATCTCTTCGCAAGGAGAGAAAAGTGTCAAGCTGCAGCATCGTTGCTATAGAACAATGTTTCCGTCCACACAGCACAGGTGGCTTCTAGAAGTCAGACGGTGCCGGTTGGATGAGTAACAGCGCAACAGTTCAAAGCCACATTTGGCTGCTTCTGAACCTGTGCTCTGTGGATGAAAACACTGTTCTGGAACAACAGCACACCAACGCGAAACTTTCCTCCAGTTTTGTCTTCTGTTTCTTTAAACATTTGAGTTTCTGTGGACAGTGATATGAGCTTTTATAGAGTACAGTTATGCACCAAAATGGGAGTTAAGCCCCTTGTATTGTTGAAATACCATCATATTATAGGAATTTCAAGAACTGCAGCGCCTGTATCTCGTCTTGGTATATGCTTAGCTTAACTACAGCTTTTCTGAAACCAAAGTCAGCCACTTGCATGACCCCGATTAGACCTAAAAGCTAAAATAGGAGTGGATTAGTCCACACTGAGCATTGCCATTTTCAAAAAACCCACTAATGGGAAGTGAAGAAAATGGTATTTTCTGATCTTTACCCTCACATGAGATGTAGTGCACTCCGCAGCCATAGACAACATGCTTCCGAACACAGAGAGCAGATTAACATTAAACCAGCAGCATCCTATCTCTGGTCCTCTGGGAGCAAAATCGGCCACCGCTGCCGTCATTTTCTCCGTTGACTGCCAGCTTACTCTTTCGCTCCATCATCAGACCTGGTAGCTACCTGCTCAAAGTGTTTGCCCACATGGCAGCGGGTATATTGTATTAGCATCCGGAGTGGGTCCAGTTTGGCTCGTGGAGGTGGAAAAAGGGTTGTTATCTACAGGAACAGGGACGGGAGAGTCAGGGTAGGTGTCACACACACACAGAAACAGGAACCACACATATGCACATATATAAATTAAACATACAAGCCGTCACTGAATCACACGTCCTCTGCTGTGGGGTCCACACTGGCTGCTGGCCCGGAGCCTGTCTGTGTACGAGGCTACTGCTGGTCCCAATAAAGCCTCAACTAATGCTTTTAAACAGGAGCTATTAACTACACACAAAAGTGCAGACCAGGTGCGATTTCTAGACAGGATTGATATGCATATATTGAAAAAGAAATCGTCCAAAAGGCAAAAAAAAAAGTGAACTAAGTGAGCAGGGAGATGCAGAGTGGGAGGACAGGAAAGAGTGAGACAGAAAAAAAGACAGTGAAAAAGAAAAACAGAGAGCAAGACAGAGAGATGAGGAGAGAGAAAGAAAAAGGGAGAGATCAAAAATAAACAGGCATGTTTTCTCCCCCTCAGATCTTCAACCTAGTCTCTGCTGATTTCTGCTCCCACTCGCTGACAGTGAGGCTCAAAGCCCGACATCACATCAACCTCTTCAAATATTTAGACATTATTCAAGTCGTCTTCTTTTCCCCCCGTTTTCTCCCTCTGTCAGGCGGAGGGAGAGGCGGGGGGTACATTTCAGCGATTAATATTCCCACAGATTTTAGTGAACGGCAGTTAGGAAATAAAAGGCCATACACTTCCAGCTGACTGATTGGGTCGTTTATCCACATCACCAAGTGATATTTCTGCTGCTCGGCTCTTTTAGATCCCCTGAATGATGAAACGGCATGTGTTTGCATTCGCGTGCATCGGTGTGTGTGTGTGTGTGTGTGTGTGTGTGTGCGCGTGCTGCCATTTTGCTTCCTCCCTGTGTGACTCTTTGAAGGCTGACAGCTCAGTGTGCCATTTGCAAAGAGGGCAGATGACAGGAGTCCAGAGAGAGAGAGAGGGGAAACGAGCGAATCTGCTGATAGCCGGCGTCCAAAGGTGAGAGTGTGACAAGAATGTGCAAACAGCTGAGGAATTAATAACGGTTATTACGAGCGCAGCGTTGATTGATGGAACATTCTAATAGTGTGATTCTCACAATTAGGAGTAATGGATGTTACAGTAAAACAGCTACAGAGCAGCAACATGAATGACTGATGCCGGTCTGAACACTCATTCCGCATAATTATCTCATAGATGTGTCTTGGCAGATTGATGCTGATGGAGGAGGCAGAGGTAAAAGAGAGGCCAGTTCAGGCCTTTACAGTAAAAAAAAAAAAAAGGCAGAAATTCACACAGCAAGTTTGGTTTCTGTGAGTGGGCACAGCGTGTAATTAGCATAAGGAGAGGACAGTGCAGACATTAACATATTGGTGAATATTCACTGTCTGCATCTTTGGTAGTATTCTACTAAAATGAGTGGGAACGTAATGGTCCTAACAGCTGATATAAAACACACATAAGCTCGCAGATTATTAGTGAAAAATGAACAGAAGGGAGTACACCCCTGGGCGATATCTTTTAAATGTCAACTGATGTAAAACGAAATCGCCTCTCAATAACTGAAACATTTGTAAGTTGACGAGTGGAGGATTTCCTCTCATGAACAACCCAAAACAGATACTTTAGCAAGATTACATGAAAATAAAGGTCCTTAAGTGGAAAGAGCAAAAAAAGTCAATACACCAGTGATGTCTGACAGATGAGCTGAAAACCCTGAGATCATTGAAACAAGAAGTGAGCACACATGATTTCCAATTAGCCTAATTGCATGAACATCATTATAAAATAACCTGTGAACATTGACGCTTTTGGACCTATGGGTTGTGTCTACGCCTCATGATACCACATGGGAAAGATCTGCCAGAGGAATTTAAAAATCTGATTGTGAGACTTCACAAAGATGGAAAAGCATACAGGAGGATTGATGGCCAACTACATAGCAGCTGAAACTCACTCAAGAATGAGCCACTGTACTTATATTCAGAGCTGAAGTGGTCGTCCTTGGCAAATGATGCCACGGACATCTAGCCTGATAAACAGATGGGTAGGTGCTTCAGACTTAGTACATCAATGAAATCAGAGTTTGTGACAGCTCTGACAGTGTGTAGGGCATTTTGTCATGAGCATGTCCTTAGACACCATCAAAAATAAACCCTTGCTTTGATACAAAACCGAATTTTTGCGAACACAGTGAATGCATAGTCCTGACAGTGAAGCACGTGTGAGGAGATGACGTTTATAGATGATACCATGACTGCCTACAGATATAACAAAATACAGGCTGACAAGATGACTTCCAGTTTGTACAAATTTGGCAGAAGATGAATATTCCAGCATGACAACCATCCAAAACACACTGCCAAAATCTTTGGGGTACGAAAAGAGAACATTCGAGCAAGTGAAGAGCAGCTAAAAAAATGTCTCTGAGGAGCTGCTGATCATCGCTCCAGAAGTTTGTGCAACACTAGTATCCTACATAGTAAGGAGGATTATTGTTGAATTAATGACAAAAGATTCGAATCTCAGGAATGAAAGGAAATTAGGAAACGGCGAGCAACATTTTTTGGACACATCATAAGGAAAGAGATCCTGGAAGTCACAACAGGAAAAACTAATGTGAAGAGAGGACAAGGCAGACAAGAGAATGAAAATGATAGACGGACTGACATCACGGCTACACATGGAACGGGAAACAGTCACAATTCAGAAAGCAGAAGATGGGATTAGATGGAGAGAAATGATCACCTACGTTGAATGGTATGGCACTTGATTGACTGATTAAATGAAAGGAATCTTGACTTTTGTGGCACTGGGTTAATATCGTAGGACCTTTATCTGTAATATAACAAATCTTTTAGTTTATATTTCTACATAAAAGCGAATATCCTTCTGCTTAACTTTGATGATACAATCTTGAAACTGCATTCACCTCTGTTGCATACTGTATAGGTGCTTTTATAGCTGCCATAATCAATAATAGATCAGGTACACACACACACACACACACACACACACACACACAGTGGATCAAATGAATCTTGCAATCACAAATCTATCGAGAATTATCACCCGAATCTGCCGTTTTTCTTCTCCCATCTTTCGTCTCATTGTCTAAAACTTTACCATTTTAGTCGACTAACATTCCTCTCAGCAGCAGCAGCAGCTGTTTCCAGCCAAAAGTGTGTGTAAACCCCGCATACGCTACCTGAGAAACACAGCTTTAAAAAACAAATTCTGTTTCATGTCTAATGTCGATCCATGTCTGCTAGATGTGTAAATAGGCATCTGTTTGCTAGTTGTTTGCTAACCACCCACATGAGGCCAGCAAGTCTTAGTTTAGGAGGATGATCAAAAGGAATAAAACTCTACAACTAAATCGGTGCTTCGCCACGTTGGTGCTTGTGTTTCAACCGTTACTGAAAACCCACAAAGATTAGGTACGTTAGACCGAGGACTGAAAAGCAAATGATTTGTCGTTATTCAGACACAGGATCAAACTGTGAAACTGTTTGAGAAAAAGAGACCTGCGGATGTAATAATGGAGACTGGAAATGGCAGAAAGATTAGAAACCTGGCTTCATAAAGACAAATGATCAGGTGAGTGTTTTCTGCTTGTTTTCTGATTTAATACAAAATATAATTAAAACAATTGGGCTTATTTTTCTGTTGCTGTCTCGCTGGAAAGTAATACCACCGAGGCAGGCGCTTTGGAGCAGAAAGCAGATCTGGAGCAAACTTTCTGTGGTCGAAATGCTGTTTAAGTTTGTGGAAAGATTGCTGGAAAAGTTTCTGTGGTGGAAATGAACCGTGGGATGGCAACAAAAGAAAGACTAAAGGGACTGCAATAGTGCAAGCCAGGCTTTATAACTTTGTTATCTGAGTACAATTTTCTTTGGAATATCAGAAAGCGGGAGAACAGAAGCTCACAAAAACCGTCAGAAGAGCTCAAAGTACCGTTTTACACCTCTTCATCAGAAATGTTCGTTAATGCAGACTCTACTCTCCCTCCATCTCTTCCTGTCATTTCATCTCTTGGAACACCTGCTCTGATGCTTTCTTTCTGGGATTTTTTTTTTTTCTTCTTCCCTCTTTTCTTCACAGTTTCTCTCTCTCCTGCCTGAACTTTTTTTCCCCCAGTCATGGCAGAAGATGACAGTTGCTTCAGGTACATTGTCTAATTAAGAACCTTGAATGAGAATAAATTACCCCTCATCTCTACAGCTTTCGTGTTTGGAGAGAGAATTGGCAAGTGTTGCACACAATAGCATATGGAGTGAGAGCGAAGCCTTGCTGTTATTCCATTTGAATAGCCTCTGCCGGGCTTATGCAAAACTTCAGGGACGTTCTATGTGTTTACCTGCCGCCCTGTTAGTTTCTGTCGCTGTGTTTTCCAGTTCAGAGGACGGCTGTGGGCGAGGTAAACCAAGAAGCTCCAGCTCCCTCGCTTCTCAGTCTTGGCACGTGTCCCTCTCGACATGTTATTAGAACGCATGAATCTTCATTAGCATTAATAGCCTCTAAAGACCCGCAGGATGCACAAAATTAAATTTTGTGCCAAGCTTTCTGCTGAGTCGCCGGTTTAGACAGCAGCACGGTCAGGGACGGAGCAGAGGAGGTTTACAACAAAGTGGCACGACGGTGTGAAATCACAACATCTTTGTTCGCAGCCTCTCTGTCAACTCTGAGTGCCCGTGCTGAGTCACAAAAGCTCTCCAGGAGAAACAATATAAAAAAAAAAAAAAAAAAAAAAAAAAAAAAACACCTAACAACAAGGGAGACACATTAAACAACAAGCCAGAGCAGGTGAGGCACAAGTCTAGTCAAAGCGCTCAGTGTACTGTGGCAGAACAAGAGTGTAGAGAGGAGATAAGCTCGGGATGACATATGTTTGACCGATGGGATTTAAAGAATGGACACCTTTTGCCAAGAAGCAATGACAAGATAAGGGTAAAGGAACCTGTGATGGTCATAACCTGGCCTGAACCTGGATCGCTACAAACCTGCAGTTGTATTTCAAGTACATAAAAACAGCAGACCAGACACAGTACCAGAGTATGCTTCTGTTGAGAAAATGCAGAGCTGCTTAAGATTCATTGCTCAAAACCTTTAACAAAACCTCGATTCTAAATCCTATTTATGGCATCACAACACTTAGAATCTAAATTATTTTAGTTCTGTTATGCTATTTGGGTCCCTAATTGTCTCTGTTGTGTGCCAAAACTGGACTCTAACACCAGAAACTGTATATAAAGACAACCCAGTCACCACAAAAGATGTTCCTACACAACCTAATGTGCATTCTAAATTAGAAGAATTAATAGTTTTGAAGGGAATGCATCTTCTGTCAGTTTATGTTGGTCTGTACTTTATCACAAATACATCCTAAGCAACATATCTTTCACATTTTTTTTATTGCTTTACTGTTGCTCCTTTTCAGCCAATCAATGACTTGTCACCTTGGTAACCCAGAAAACAGAGAAGATGCTTCAAACATGTAATGAAATCGTCATTAAAACCATTATATTTGTCCGAACCCTAACCAAGTCATTTTGGTGCCTAAACCTAATCAAAGCTTCTAACACGGTGTGACATTTTGCTAAAACTAACCACAGGTGCCTAAACCTATCCAAAAAGGGAGTGAAAACAACAACAGAAAATGAAACAAAGGTCTGACACTGACGGTTGGGTGAAAATGCCTCCATCCTCCCCTCCTATATGGAGACTTTGTGGCTCTTTCAAACTGACCAAATAAGCTGCGGTCACAAGTGACATATCCGTTTATTTCAAAAGGAAATTAACGTTCCCCTAAAAATGTAATTGAGGATGAAGTTTTGTTGTATAGGAACGTACTTTTATGGAGACTGGGTTGATAAAAATGGACAAAACCTCTATGACATCACCATCCTGGCAGTGCCTGATTCTAAATAATCCAAAACTGTGCAAACAGGTGGTGCGTGAGAGGAACACAATTTACATACGTGAGTTATACACAAATTAACCTCACCGCCCTCATACAGTTGTTATCAACAGTAAAATTCGCTACAGAGACCAAAACCGTTCTTTAAACATCTTTCTATCTTTCTTCTGTAACGCTGAGCACTATTCAGTAGTGTACAGCTCTGCAAAAACGGCCTTTTTTCTACAGTGTTGTCACACAGCAGACAATGTGGATAAAAGAGAAACTGAGAGAACACCTCTTTATTCCATGCATTCTTTTTCGTTTGCCAAAATCTCGCACCTACACTGTAAAATGTAAAAAAGTTGCTTAGAAACAAATCTAGGAAACCGGTTGCACTCAAAAAAGGTAAGTAAATATAAGCATTAGTCTTAAATTCAGTTTACTTATTATCTACTTGTAAAGTTTACTTAAAATGCAGCTGTAATTACTTAATTTTGTGAACTTAAAATAGCAAATATAACAAACTTGATCTTTCCAGGTGTTAGAAACTTAAATAATAATAGATCAGATTTATACAGCGCTTTTCTAGACACACAAAGACGCTTTACACTGTCAATTATTTCTTAACACACATTCATCCTGGTGGTGGTAGCTACGATTGTAGCCACATTCTGCGCTTACGGCCCCTCCAACAATCCATTCATACGCATTCGCACCAGGCAAGGCGGGTGAAGTGTCTTGCCCAAGGGCACAACGACCATGACACAGGTTACAGGGCGGAATCGAACCCGACCAGAACTGACCGACCCCGCTCTACCACCTGAGTCACAGCCGCCCCGTAAAGTTTCTGGAAACTTCTCCTGCACTTCTCTACTGCACATGTGCACTGTTGAGCTCTGTGTTCGATCCAGGAACAGAACGTTTCAAGTCCAGTTTACTCAAGTGTTTTTAGTTTTATAACTCTTTAAGGAAAAATGAGTCCATATTCACAGTCCATGAGTTAAACTAACAGGACAATGAGAAATAAATAAAGTACACTAATGTGATTCCAGTGAGGTATTACCTTTTAGAGTGTACTTTACATTATGTACAATGCGTCTCAGCTGCGGAGAGTTCAATCACATATATGGGTCTGTTATTCTGGTAGCAAATAATATAACAACGAACTGTTGGCCTCGACATGAGGAGTGAGCTACAGATGTCTAGTCAGCTTGGTTCTTTCTAACTTCACACCCTCCGATTTTTATTCATTGTCGGTTCAGCCCTAACATAAAGTTTTGTGCAGTTTTCTCTGGAGCCATACCAAGCTTCTGTCAACTTTTTTCACAAAGCAATACCCTCCAAGACCTGTAAACAGACTTTGATGTGTAACATTGCATGGAGTTTCCTCTTTACAGCTATGGAGTGATTGGTTCAGGCGAATAAACTACATTATCGGTTGGACAACTAAAACTTTTAGTGGAGACTGGTGAAATTTTGCAGTTGTGGTTGGAGGTAGGCACTGGACCTAAATCTTTAAATGATGGATGCGTACTTTTTAGGCATAGCGAGCTCATTTAAACTAACAGAGGAAACCCTCTGTTCAATATTACCCACATTTTCTGCAATAAGCAGTTTAGTTCACACACCATTACCCCTAATTACTCAAAATTACAAGTAAATCACCTTCACTGTAAGCAAGAGGCACAAATGTGTGTTACAGAAAAGGTAAAATACAACAAGGGACAAGTTATAGTGAGAAAGTGACAAAAAAAGAAAGCGCAAAGTGACAGAGTGACTAAAGAACTGCATCTGGTGCTTTCTGAAGCACTTCCTGCTGCCGTTAGTCAGCTCAGTCTGCTCTGCTCCTCATTAGTCTCAGTGTGTAGGCTCCACTACATCATCTGGTCCCTGCCTCCAATCTGCAGCGCTGGTGTTGCTGTTGGCATCGAGATACTCAAAAGTCTTGGTATCTGTCTGCCCCAGATTCACCCGCCGTCCTCTTTCGGGGAGGGGTTGTGCTCTACTTTGCTTTCCTGTATCGCTGTCGAGTTTTTGTTTCCCTGTCAAAAGCAACTTTGCTCCGTGTGTCTATGCACGCATATGTAGTTGTGTGTGTTTGAAAGCGTGTGTGCCAGCGGAATAGGTGAGCCATCCAGCCGGGAACAATTTGACTTATTCTGGATTCATATCTGATGGGTTTCACTGCACTTTCTGAAGGCTGCAAACTCCACCGACACACTTGTGGGATAAACCGGCTGGCAACACTAGCCTGTATGTCTCAACCAGCAATCCCCAGTCATACTTTCCAGTAACAGCTGCGCAGCCAACTGGAGGATGGCATCCGTTTTATTTTCTTTTTCCTCCCAAAAACAACGTAATAAATATTAATGATTTGACGTATGGAAATGGGGCGAGGAACCGAAAAGGGTGCCAGAGAAGATGGATGAAAGGCGAGTCTGTGAGTTTAGGGCAGCAGCAAACACATTCCTCACAGATAACCGAGCAGCAGCCAGACACCTTGGGATTAATTAGCTACACAATCCCTTTAACACAGGCTTTTTGTTTTCAATCTGTAGATTATTTGTTCTGTTAGGAAACAGCGAGAGAGACAGTCAGAATTTATTTCCTGTGGATAAGATTATAATTTTATTAAGCTGGGTGGGTTGTTGTTGTTTCTTTTTTTCTTTTTTTTTTTGCAGCTATTGTGCCTCATTGTAATTTCACTGCCTCAAGTCAGAGTGTTCAGCTGCCATCTATTGAATAAACAGAGATGAAAATAATCTTTGATATTTGGAAGGGTACAAGGGTAGGTAGAGAGAGTTTGTTTGTTTGTGGGTGTTGCAAATATTGTGTCAGTGTGCCAACAGTGAAGAGAAGCAACAGAAGAAATGAGGAATGTGCGAGCTTCTCCATGTCTTTCTTTGCGAGGACTAATGTGATCTTTTGTGTCCTGGAAAGTGAGGATGTTTTCGGCAACATTTTTTTTCTGGCCCGCATTTTCTTCAAAGCGCCGCTTGAGGGTTGAGATGTGAGGTTAGAGCAAAGGTTCGGCTAAAGTTTGGCTTCTAAAGTGTGGATTATGTCAATGAGGGTCCTCAAATGCGGGGACACATATGTGTGCATGTGCTGGTGGGTGAGTGAAGGTCTCTTAGCTGAAAGATCTCCAACTTCACAGCTCCAAGAAATGCTAAAGCATCACATATCCACACACAGTCGCAGCAAAACAGCAGATGCACGCTGACACACACACACACACACACACACACACACACTGCGACACACAGAGATAAACACACACAAACACACTCGCGGAGCGTAACAAAGCCTCCTGTGGTGCAACAGAGATGAGAGGCACAAAAAGATGCAAGAAGTGCAGGGAGTGACAGCAGAAAAGGTTGGGAGAGAAAAGCAAAAAAAAAAAAACACATGAAACAGAGGTGTCTACAGTAGTGGAATAGCAAAGTAACAAATCCACACTCTCAGCCTCACATTATGTCGTTTTCCTCCCTAGAAAGAAACGAGGGAGAAAGTCGAAGAAAGTGAACGACGGATGAAAAAGGCAAGACGGGAAGGAAAGAAGCTGATGAGAGCTAATGCTTTCCCTGTCACTTTTCACTTCAGTCGGGCCGAGGAAGATTTCGCTTCTGCCTCCGCCGCTGATTAGGCGGCGAGCCAAAAAAACAGCAGGACAGACATTGTTTGTGGGATGAGACGAAAGAGTGAAACAAGCGACTGGTGCCTTTGTTGCTCTAATCACAACCGCCTATTCTTTTCAACAAACATCCATTCATTACTGATAACAACAAGAGAAAAAAAAAACTGCACGAGGATGAATTATTACACAATTACATTACAAATACTGCTGAATCTTAATGAAAGGAGGTTATCAACAATCTCCACGGTGCCTCACAGAGCTGAAAGAAAGAAAAATGTGAGATGTCGGTATAATTGTAAAAATAACAGCCTAAGAAGCCATTTCCTTGTCCCTCTCAGCGCATTTACTGGAGGACTTCAGCCCTGTCCACTTACTATTATTGACTCTCAGATGGGATCACCATGGTAACAGGCCTCAGGGAGCCTGCAACGGACCCGATCTACCCTGCATCCAAGGCTGCGAGCTTCACAACGCACAGACCTGAGCGCGCACAAACACCTACACCCTCGCGCACGCTCACACTCAAGCACACACAAGAAATGAGACGGAAAAAACTGGATCACTTTTGTGAGACAGATACCAATTGGATGACATTTGAATGGATGGAAGCTCCGGCGGAACAAATGAGTTCATTTCTACTGTTCATGTCGCAGTCCAGACCTCCCTCTGGATATCAAACCGAGATCACGCTGAAACGCTGGAGCGACGCCTGTTGCGAATTGTACTTTTCACAGCTGAATCCTATATTTCTGCGAGCACGGAGCGGCGACAGATAAAAGCGTCAGAAAAAAAAAAAAGAAAAAAGACGCTTTAGATTTACACAATCAGGCTCGCTGCTCCCAATCAGCCAAGAAGAAATGCACGCACAGCTGCGGTGAATGTTAAATGACAGGGAGGCAGGCAACACTCAGGTGAAACCAACATGAGTAAGCGTTTGGAAGGAGAAAGGCCTGCCCTTGGTACTGTAAGCTAAAGGCTTGTAAAGTCCTAATTTGTGAGACTCTTAAAGATTGATCAAGTGTTTCTGTATCTCGCAGTTTAATAACCAGCCGTGATTTAAAGAAGCTGTAAATTTTAATGGGACCTTTAAACTATAACTCATGCTTATGTCCAGCAGTTCCTCCTTTGTTTGTTTATTCATGATTCGCACCACAGGAGGCGAATGAATATTAAAGAGGCAATCACGACCACTGGGAAATTACAAAACTGCAGTTACCAAAGTAACATTTGCCATGGTGAAAGATCAGAAGGATCAAAAGCTAATGAGAATCTGGAGGACAGTAAGATTAAGGGGGCACTTGAGCAATTTAGTATTGCTCTTCCGTGAAGTGGCTGGACTTTCAGGAGGCAGTTTGAACAAAAAAGGGCCAGCAAAGGACAGGATGCCCAGATCTTTACCCCTAGTATCGATAAAGCCCCCACAATCACTTTATCCTACATTTCCTTTAATGCAACTCAATAGCAAAGCAAATTGCCCCATCTTTCCAACTCCAGAACTGTTTCTTTTCCCAGCAGTTACTAGCACTGACTACACATAAAGAAGGACAAACGCTCCATAGACTGACTCATTAGATGTTGGCTGCAGGTACGAGCCTGCCATTGGCTGCTCATTTCAGGTGACCTAGTCTTCAGTCCACTTCACTACAGAAAACAAAAGCCTCCAGGCAGCAACCTATCACATAGTAAAGTTTTGCAGAGGATTTGGACTATGCATCAAGGCAGCCCTGACCTTTTTTGATGGATTTTCCATTTTAGTGATAGGGCTCATCTCCCTGTGTGCAAAAGTTCCACTAAAACAGCACCACGCGTCACTATTTTGAGGGAACACCAAAGGTGCTTAGCTTCACCCAATGCGATTATGATTTTAAAAAATAACCAAACGAGCTATTCCCCCCTATAGCAGAATGATAATGAAGTGCAGCCATATGATTACGTACTACAGAATGGACAGGCTAAGCGAGACTACACCATCCATAGCACCACCCATAGTTTTCCTGGAAAGCAGTTTTGAAGCTCAGTGGGTTGACTCCGATTTTTCGCCACCTCAGCAGTGCCTGGCTCCTCTTAATTCCTGGCTAATCCAGAAATGACCAAAAAGGTGAAGCATGGCAGGAGCTGAGATGGACCATGCAATTGCTGAGTCATGAACTGTCCTGCAGTGACACGCACATGTCACTCAAAGTGGTCACACTCTTAATTTTGCAAATTTTAAGCCTTAATATAATCCAAACAGGTGAATTATACACAAAATCATCCCCTGTACAGTTATCAACAACACAGAAACTAACTATAGACACCAAGACCAACTTTAATAGCAGGCTGTAAATATGTTTATTCTGCTCTAAAGTTAGACATTTTGGGTTCTACGGGGGTCACTTGTTTGGTGCCAACCTCAAGTGGCTATTTGAGGAACTGTAGTATTACTTTTATACTACATGTATTGCAGACTGAGCTATTGCAGGTTGTTTTTTTCTGGTAGAAATGTCAGAACTACGGTAGTTTGTCCAGACTTTTAAACTTTCTGTTTCAGTGTGTTTCATTCTCTTCACTCACTCCACATTGCATCGATTATTCTGCCCTCTGAGTCCCAAATCACAGCAGAACAGAGCAGTAAAACTCAGAGGGAGACAGACCGGTGTATAAAAAAAGACAGATATTCAAAGTCACAGCTCTTCCGAGACGTGAGGTCAAAGGTCAGGCCGGACCAGCAGAACATGACTTGGCTTTGTTTAACCGAGTGCAGCCCAAATATCTCACCTTTATTCCACCTCAAACCTGTACTCTCGCTCATCCCCCCCGAAAAAAGTCAGCGTCCTCAAAACCTTACACTTTCTTTCTCCAGAGATGTCTCCCTTGAGTTTCACTTTTTTATTTTAGTTTTTTTTTTATTTTAAACCACATGGATTGTACTTGTTGCATAAATCAGTGATCGTATTGATGGTAAGAGTTTCTCTCCTCATTTGTTTCTCTTCATTTTCATGTAAGCTTTTATCTGACTCTGATCCCTCAGACAAAACTTCAACAACTTTAACCTCCAATACTTCACTAATCTGACTTTCTTTGACAATATTTGCTTAAAATTTTGTCAAATTGGCACTAAAGTATGCCACATCAACTATCATCAATTCCTGTTTGCATCTTACCGTGAACATATGGACAAGAATGAATGAATTACTGCAATACTGAGGAAAACCTAAAGATGTGATGAGTTTCAGGCAAGTTTTAGAGCCATAAAGGATGAGTTATAAAGCTTTTTCTTTGGCGATGAATAAACCTAAAGGCACATTCCTTTTGTCATATAACTATGCTCACTTTTACATTTTTTATCTTCAGTTTGTGTTACTTAACGTAGCTTCTATACCACAACTATTCATACAATAAAACGTGCCTAACTCACTCACACAATAGGTACAATTCATAAAAAAAACAGCTATAATCGACCAGCAGTTCGTCAAGCAGTAAAAAGCAATAAAAAGACTGTTTTAAATAGAAGAAAGCAGCTGTAGTCAAGCCAGTGAATAAGATAATAAAAGGTAATAAAAATGGATAACAGATAAAAAGACAGACTGAAAAAAAGAGCTGTAAAATACTTATAGCAGGTTCTTAGATGAGAAAATACAACAAGTTTTCTGGGTAATGGGGACGTAATATCTGGGTGAACATCATATGTAGCTGAAGCCTAATGTATACAGCAGCTGTGGGTATTTCCTCTGTGTTGTTTTACAGTGACACGCTGGCCGTGTTTCCATGTAGCATGCAGTTTGTGAACAGCCTCCTTCACGTCCCCCCCATCTCTTATGGGAATTCCCATAATGAGCGACAAAAACCAGCTGGACGCAGGTGTTGTGTATAAACCCCAATACATTATCCCACTGGGCTTCCCTCGCCCACCTCCTCATCCTTCACCTCTTTGTCTGCACTCACATCCACCCCCTTTCTCCTCTCGCTGTTTCCATTTACACATCCTCATTAACTTCCATCTTCCTAAATCTTGTTGTTTTCTCCACCTCTGTCTCCACATCCTGCTTCTGCCACATCCTCACAGTCATCCGTCCTCCCCCCACACCCGGCTTCATCTTCTCTCCAGCAATCCTGTCACAGCGCATCTCCGGCTTCTTCCACCCATCCTCGTCTTCCTTCGTTATTCATTTTGAGATCTCTTCATTCCGCTCTGGATTATGTCCTCCATCAGTCTGTCTACCAACACACACCCTTTTAACTAAAACGAACTAACGAGGAAGCAACGTTTACTTCCGCGTTTCTATTTTTTTTTGTTTACCTTTTTCGCAAGTAGCTCCGCCGTAGCTGGGCAGACAAAGACACACAAAGGAGTTGATCTCGTCGATGCAGGTTCCTCCGTTCTGGCATGGATTCGACTGGCAGTCATCAATGTCTGGAGGGAGAGAGGAAGAGAGAGGGCATCAGGTTAGATAGAAACACGCACTTTCCAATCGGCTACTTTTTAAACTACCTGCCACAGCTTGTTACCAGAAAAAAGGGAAAAAAAGAAAACCCTGAGAGATCAAACTTTTGGAGAGATTAGAGGTGTTTCTGAGAAAGTTATAATTAAGGCGAATTGATTGAACTTCATCAGCGAGCGGTTTGGGGATGCACTGAAGCGCATGATGCTAATTGCAATGTGTTTGCGGGACGTGCTGCAGTTCTGCTGTCAGACTCCAGCCACGAGAGTGAGGGAGAGTTTGGAGGGAAAAGTGGAAAGAAAGAGGAGAAAAACACTCCAGTTAAGGACGACTTTCCATCTTCAACACTTGCTCCCACACAATGCACCAGTCATCTCGCTAGCAGCTACAAAAACACACACACACACACAAATCCATTTGAATGCGTGCTAAAGTGACCAGACACATTGCGCACGGAATGCAGATGTGATCCCTCAGATCACATATCAAAAAAATCAAGTTTGCGAACGCATGCAAATTCATATTTCGCAGAGGCGTCGGGGGTGAGAGCGCCAGTTCTGTTGAGAAAATAGTAACTGTATTTTTTTTTTCTCTCTCTCTCTTGCTGATCTGGGCCTGGGGGCAAAATCATTAAAACTGCAGCTGGTATCCCACAATCCTCTACCATCGCAACAACTGAGCGAGTCCCTGGGGCCTCGGCAAGAGGTCACGGGAGGGGAGGGGAGGTGGTGGAAAGTGTGAAAGAGTGAGGGGAAGATGTGGGGATAAAGAGGCACGGAAGAGAGTTGCGAGGGAGAGGTGATGAAAAACAAGGGTGGGTGCCGAAAGACAGAGGAGAGGTGATGCGATTCCGCGAGAACGGGAAGTTGGCAAGTTTCAGGGGTTGGATTACAGGGGCTTTGCAGGCAGACAGCGTTTGGGGCGGAAGAGTGTGTTTGGATAAAACAGCATGACAGCTTCATTGCTGGTTCCCCGCTTTGGGCTGGCTGATATCAAAGGCTTGAATTTGATGCAGGAGGTAGAGACCCAGCCAGAGGAGCTGGAATGAGATGGTTGGTTTAGTGTATCGCGGGATATCCATGTATAACTGTCTGTCTGGCTCATGACGGGGCGGAAGAAATAAAATACAACAAGAGAACAGAATAACAAAGCGGAGACAGCCAGAGAGTAAACACTTCCCCCCCAGCATGAAAATGAGTTTTAAGTCTGGTTCAGATAATCTGACATCAAGTGGGCGGCGGGTCCACATTTTTTTGGTGGAGGAAATAGCTAAGGCTTAAATCCTTTTTTGAACTTTAAGAGGCACAGTGATGTTGCAGATGAGGCTCAATTTACAATTCAGCATGTGAAAGCCAGTCTTCAGCGCTTCTGGAATGAAGGTTAAATGTCAGCAGGGTTGTCTTGGATTGACTTTTTTGAATCAAAAGAGAGCAGGAAAAAAAAAAAAGGAATGCATAAATTACTGGCATAACGGCACCACCTATAGGCTGCTTCATATAATCACATTAACTCCTCGTCGCATGAGTTGCCTCGACTGCAGACTCACAGAACCACTTTCAAATTGTTTGGGAAAAGTGGGTTAAGCCCCAAAATGCTGACACAAAAGCAAAATAAATAAATAAATAGATAAAAAGCAGACCTCAGATGGCGGAGACACACAGTCACAGGATTTGTGCAAATGTGTTCGTGAAGGGCAGATTTAAACGTTTCAACATGGATTTGCAAATTTATCACGAATCACTGCGAACAAGACCTTTCTAAGGAAAACTACAGGAGCTATGTTCTCCAAAAACGGCACTGAAAAAGCTTTTTTTTTTTTCTGAACACGAACTGCTCTCTGTGAGTCCGGCTTTTCAGAGCTGGTGTTCGTACCTCACTGTCCCACTGAATAAGTTAAGCATCATACATTTTTATTGCGTTACTGAAAGTTAGACTGCATCGTGGGATTTCTAGGGTTTCTAGTGCTGACGAGTACAAGTTTCAATCTTCACTGCTCTTGTTTTATTCTGTTTCTTATGAGTCCTTCAGATGTAACCCTCTGAACCCCAAAACCTACAAAACCATGCCTTTCAAACTCGTAGGTTTGAAAGGCATGGTTATGTTTTTTGGAAAAATCGCCAAAACTGCAGCATGTGTCAGAGTCAAAAACTGTAAAAACAAAAAGAGTTATTGGATTTCCAACTTTCTGAGCAGCCTTTAAATGAGGGATATGACGTTTGGTAGGCACAATTATACAAATCTAACCTACAAAATGTTAAAAACGTATCAATTCATCAATTTCTTTTTTTTTTAAATTTACATTTTTGATGTTAAAATTCTCCAAAAATACCGTTTGCACAAAGCAGATCCCATAAAAACATCACTCTTTCGCACAACCATAAAGCCAGGACTGACTCACATGCAACCAACAGTCACATTTGATTATTTTTGCTTGAACTGCAGGATGTGTTTACACCGAGCAGATAGGAGACAAGTATGGAGAGAAATTACAATGTAAAATATCTATAGTATGTAGCATCAATTCTTTTTTCCAAGTACTGGTAACACCTGTTATTTGTTTTACATGCAGATTTCAGATATTAATACTAACAATCACCCTTTTTTAATCTTTTCTGGCGTTCTACCTTTGTCATACTGCACAAATGATTGTTTCTGGTAGTCCTCTTTACTTCTAACCGTAGGTGCAGGACTTTTATTGCAGTGCAAAATGAGCCCAGAAAAACATCACAAAACTTGAGGCTCACAGCATTTAGGAAGTGCGATACTAAACAGCAGCAAACTGTAGGTGTGTTGCTATGAGCCTTTTTATACCTTAACACCATTACTGAATAGTTTCAGTTCCCACCACAACCGAGTGGAAACATCACTCTGCAGGGTTACCGTCAGTTGTGACAAGTGACATTTTGAGTCTACTGCGGTACTTGATCATGCAGTGCTTTGCCGTAAATAGGAGCCACACGGCATTAATGGTGTTAAACAGTGTGTTGGTGAAGCGACAGATGAACAGCAGTGTTTTATCTCGAGCAGGCACAGAGTCACAGAAGCTTATTAAAGGCAGAAAATATGACTATACAAGAGTTTTAAAAAATAGATATTTAATTATAATTGTAAATTCGACCTGTCCAGGGTGTCCCCTGCCTTCGCCCTGAGTCAGCTGGGATAGACTCCAGCCCCTCGCAACCCTAGTGAGGATTAAGCGGTGTATAGATAATGGATGGATGGATAATTGTACATTTTGCTTTTTCACTTCCTTATTTACTTGCAAGATTTCACCTGAGCAATGTGACCTTAAAGTGTTCATACTCAGCATGAACACATGAATAAAGATCCCCGAATGAATCTTTAAAGAACTCTGTGTAAATGAAAGACATGAAGAGTGATAGACAGGATATTTGCCCCACTTCTACATTCGCTATGAACCAACAGATGAGCAGGTTGTCAGTACAGCTGTTCAAAAAGGAAAAAAAAAAAAAACCTCCAACACAAGCCAGCATCTGGTCTCATTAAGCTCAGCAGCGCAGAGGTATAAGCCAAGGAGCGGAGGAACCCCTTGGATTTTAGGAGCACAGGGGTCAATAAAGCACAGCTCTGAACATCAGCTATTAGTGGTATTACTACAGCAGACCAGCAGATATTATCTGAGATGAGAGCCAATAGAGAGGCTCTATAGATATTAGTGGCTTCTTCTTGTCAAGTTCACAGAAATCTGGAGAGATTCAAGCACCAAAGTGGTTGATGTACACTAATAAGACCAATCCCTACAGCTCAAATCAAAATATACTTCAGAAAACCGTGCATGCAAAAAGAATATTATCCATAAATGTAGTTTCTGGAGACGGGCATTTTCATTTTCACATGAGCAATTTTCTGGCCTTGAGGGAAAGCTACAAATTATTTGATTAGATTTTCTTTGGACCTCTGTGACTTTAATGAGACGGAGCTCTGGATTAACAGCTGAGGACCAACACAGCAGCTTTAGATTGGAGCAGATTGGACTTTACTCGTCCCGCTGACATCTTTAATAACAAAAATTAAGGGATTCTTATCAAAAATGATTATATTCTGGTGCAAAATAGTAAACAAAAAACAAATTAAAAAATACACACCAAAAACACCATTAATAACACTATGGACCTCACAAATGCAGTACTGTCCAGGTTTTGATAAAAACAGACATCCAGAACAATCAGAATACGGCTGATTAAAAACGGTCCATCAATCTGTTTCCTCCAGACGTTGGACGGCATCTTCAGCGGTATAAATGTTTAATTAAAAAACTTTAAATTACAGAGTAGGTGCAACTTTATCTTCCTTCTTATTCAAAAGTCGGTAAATGCACAAATCTTTTCTATTTTGCCCGATTTACTGTCGGACACAAGCTTCCCTCGACTTTTACATTTTTTTTCACTGTATGAGAACTGGAAGCTTTAAGTATGAGTTGCAGACTTGGCCGTCGCTGACTTCCAAACTGCTTGTACTGTCCAAGCAGCAACCTCCGGGACTGAAAAATGAAGCCAACGCTGAAGTAGAAGAAACATGCAGTTCCGTGAGTGGGCACTTGAGGCTGGCTCCGAAGGCGAGTCGATCCCCACAGACCTTCATGTTAAAATGTCCAACTTTACTGAAGAAATAGACATGTTTACAGCCTGGTACAAGACACGGTTTTGGTCTCTTTAGCTAATTTCCTTGTTTGTGACAACTGCCCAGGGGAGGAATTTTTATATGACTCACTCAGTTTAAGTGTATTAATGCTTAAAGTTACGCATAATTAGGGCATGGCTGTTTTAAGTGGCAGGTGGGTGCCATCAGAATCAATCAGGTACTAGAGTCCCCACACTGAGCTTCAAACTGCTCTTCAGGGAACCTACAGGTGTCACCTTTATGGTCAGTAGTACCATCATAAAATCTATCAAATTCTGCACATCTTGCAGGCGAAGGTGAAACATCCAAGTTAAGTCGCAGTAAGCAACATGCATTTTTGCCATGGAGGAGGACTTTTGATGCCGAATCTACATCATATTACTACAATATTGTATTAAATGGCCATGAAAACACATCAATCCTCGAAGGCATTGGTTTTCAATTTTCTTTCTGCCAAGGATGCCATACAAGACAGAAAATATAGCTGGGACTCCCTAATGTCATTATTATTTGATGAAACCTGTATTTTATAGTCTTAGTTATGTAAGAGAACAACAAAAGAGAAATGTATTTAAATGATACTCAACATATATTGAAAATATCTGCATCACCTCAACATAGAAAACGATTCAAGTGAAATCTGCACATAGTACTGGACCATCAAGATTTGGTTGCACCTCCCCACCCCCGTTTTTTGGCACAGCATAGTATTAATTAACATTGTGCTTAATTTGGACATCACATTTTTGCATTGATAGAAAAACTGACACTGACTTGATGTATAAGGGATGATTTCATCAGAAAAATTAAGCCGCACCACTTGGAATCAAATCAGTTTAATAATCATCAGTGAATTGGATAAATGCACGTACGTGAAATTCTAACTCGCACACAGTCGAAAAAACGGTGGCATATGCGACCAAATGTCATATCTGTAATAATCTGCACAACCCTGTTTGACAAATGCTGCTCTAAGGTGTCCAACTTCCTGTCCTCAAACGCTGTGAGGAGGGCCACAGTGCAGCAGGCCTGTCCACTCAAACTCCACTCCACGTCCACTCTCCCCCAGCTGACCTAATGAGACGACCGTCCAACTTAAGCAGGTGGCAGCGCTCGTGTGCGACTGTATTTGTGCATTTGCTTGTGTGTCCGTCACTTTCTGGCTCACTCCCCGGTACAACCAAATCAGGCCCGGGCACTAGTAGCGTCTCCAGGGAGTGGAAGAGAGCAGCGCTCCACTTATCTGCTGGCAGGGAGACGGATGGAGGGATAAACAGGTGCCAGCCACTGTGGTCATTTCTGGGTGCAGCTAAAACACGAGCGATCCAAGTAGCTTTCCTTTGAGCCAGCATTATCAATTTGGATCCGCTGGGGGGGAGGCGGCAAGTGACTGTGAAAAGTTGATGGTGACAAATATCAAATTGAGGTTTAAATGTATAGTTTGGATGTGAATGTTCGATTGCAGGGTAAATATTTAACCTGCTCTTGTTGTTTATACCTGAGCAGAGCTGCTGAGTTCAAGGACGGAGGATGGGGAAATGAGGGAAAGAGGAAACTGGGGGTGGTGTCGGTTGACAGAATATCTGCAGGCTTACTGCAGGCATGTGTTGAGACCGTGGTATGAATAATTGAAAAGGGACGGAGAACGAGATAGAGAGACCCGGAGCAGGAAGGAGACAGACAGTTAACAGAAATCGGGTGGCAGAAGGCCCTGAGCCGGACTTTCCACATTCCCCATTTGGGATCATTTGTCAGTTCAACAAATTACATTAAATTCCTATTACCTCTTTACTTGTCCAGAGCTACATCCAGCTCAAGATCAACTCCATCACCTGCCTGCTCGTACTTCTGGTTCTTGTTTTTTCGCCCCCTCTGGAGGGTATTTTTCTACTTTCCAAACTGTGAGATTTATGCTTTCAATTCTCGGTCCAGCCAGGGCGTTTGTGAATGCTGAGGCCAAATAAAAAAGTAAACAGCTCTTTCTCCGTTGTTTAAATGAGACTTCAGCCTCAATCAGCAGTTTCATGGTTATGAATCCTTGTGGGTTTAACCAGGAGGAGTCCGGCAGAGAGAGAGAGAGTCCACTCAGGGGGTAATAAAGTCTCAGAGAGATCGATCAATATTTCAGCCAAGGACCAACATGCATTAAAACATGGTATATTAATCCAGTCGTCTCCTAAAAACTACACCATAGTTAGGAAAGGTAATATTGTTATATAGGGACTGCTTTAAACCCTACAAAGTACAAACACTTCAAACTGGATAAAGCCTATTTTACATTTTACTCATAATGAGGAAGTGAAGAATATCCTGTGCTCAGATAATGAGCCGGGATCTTTTAAAGTGTCTGAATTTTTAGAAGATTTAAGAGGCTTCTTGATCTCCAAATAGACGCTATTCGGCTTGAGTCACACATTAGGCTTGTGGTAGTCTATAGATTAATTAAAAGCTCACATTAGACGCAAATGACAACATAAAAGCACGGCTCGCTACGTCTGATGCTGCCGATAATTTCTAATATCGTAGATTCTCTCCAGCGTATTAGGCCATCAATGGAAGAAGCATAAAGAATGGGGACATTTTTCCGGAGTCAAAATCTAAACTTCTTCATTAAGTCACAACAAGCAAAGATCAATACGTTTTGGTATGACACTGAGGATTATAAAGATCTCCTGTGCAGGACAAGAGCTGTAATTATTCCTGCCTGTCAGTGGACTTTTTAAAGAGAAAGTGCTCAGTATGAGCGATGGGGTCCTACGTGAACATAATTTTCTGCCAATGTGTTTGCTATTTCCGATGAGAAAGGTCTGTTTTGTGTGTTTTTCTTATTGGTTTGCAGCGCTTGAGGGTCAGCGGTGGTCAGATTGTTGTTGGTTTTTAGCTTTGACACCAATAAATGTATTGTTTGGGCGCATTTCCAAAGGTTTAACAGGCTTTTTTTGCTGCAGAAATGTAGAAATACACGGAAAATTAAAACCAGTGTGAAGCGAATAACACTGATTATCTTGTTAGAATGACACATGTCAGCGGGTGGGACACGAGACAGCAGGTTCTTGACGTTGATGTGTTGGAAGCGATAAAAATAGACAAATATCAGGACGTAAGCGACTCTGGTAAAAGATTAACTGTGGATCAGGGCGTCTCCTCTTAAGGAAAGTTCCCTGTATGGTCCAAAAACAAATGTTTGGGTTCTGAAAAAATAAAAAGAAAAAAAGTAAGGCAACAGTTTAAATCAGTCTTTTTGAGTTATGACAACTTTTACATTGAGTTTATGGAATTAGTTTCCCCCTGTAATCAAAGCTTTTTTCTGCTACAATTGACTTAACGAATATTAGCATAAACACAAGTCTTTAATTGCTCATAAAAACGAAAGGCTTTCCATTAGTTTTTTTCATACCTAATTAGCATAATTGCGAACACAAGTTTTTCAAATCAACAAATGTTTTAAAAATTAAGTGGCTTTAATTAGAGTTTCTTTAGCAGTTTTTCATGTTTTTGTTCATTTAGCTTTTAAGAAATGATTTAATTCAGCAAAAGCAATTATTAGGCAATCAAGCTTTGTTTTTGGTATCATTTAAATTTAGAACTACGGTTGCGTACCTGAATGTCACCTTGAAACAGCAAATTGAATTTAAATTACACTTGTAATTAAGTTGATGCAACATTATAAAGTCAACACAAATCATCAAAATAATGTTTGCAACTTCAAAGGTTTATCTAAATCAATCAGCTTGATTTTTTTTTTCTTCTGCAACCATGCATGTATTTAGGTTGTGAGAACAGCTACCCCGAATTGCTTTTTAAAGTGTATGCAGTGGGTAGTATTTACTAAAACAACTAGTGAACCAGAAACATGTGCTTAAGGCTTCTTGATGCACATGAAGAGTGACGGTTGGAGGTTGAAATGTCACAGAACACTGATCAGGGTGCCGGCGTTGACCTCCGTCCACACCTGAAAATGTCTACAATGGGCTCATGAGCATCAGAATTCGACAACGGAGCGATGAATGAAGGTGGTCTGGTTTAATAATTGATGTTTTCTTTTACTTCATGAGGGCGGCTGAGTGCAGCAGGATGCTCTATGGAAAGATGGAGCGCCAGTAGAGACAGTGTGATGCTCGGGGCAATGTCCTGCCTGTAAACCTTGGATCCTGTCATTCCTGTGGATGCTACCTTGACTCATAGCACCTACCAAAACACTGCTTCACACCACATCGACCCCTTAATGGCAACAGGATTCCTTGACAGGTCAGGTCAGGATAATGCTTCCTGCCAGGAATTTGTTTGAGGAGCTTGACAAAAAGTTCAAGGTCTTCAAATTCCCCAGATCTTCAACCCAGCGTCTGTTGGATGTGCTGGAAAAACAAGTCCGATCCACGGAGACCAAACCTTCCAGGATCTAAAGGACCTAACGTGTTGGTGCCTGATACCACAAGACACCTTCAGGGGTCTTGTGGAGTTCAAGCCTCAACAGACGTGTTTCGATGGAACCTTATTAGGCAGGTGGTTTTAATGTTTTGGCAGAATGGTGTCTTCCGATACACACACATCCAACCAAACCCGTTCTCCTCGAGGGTACAAATTAGCAGCCAATTTTGTGTTTTGTTCTGCATTTCTTGTTGTTGATCCATTTCAGGTGTAAATTTAGGAGATATTTAGACTATTGCATGCTGTCACACACATTACAACATGTCTGGATGACAGTTCTTTTCTTCCTTCTTTCTTTTCAGTATTGCACCTTTTTTCTAACGGAGGAAGAGTTTGGGGAGTATTTTTTTCAAATAAATCCAAGACCTGTTAGAAAATGGCATCTCATTTTTTTAACTGTATTATTTAGTACAACAGAAGAGGATACAATCTTGGTTTTATATGTTGTACATGTTGTAGTATTTAACAGAACTTCATACATTTTTTATGTTTGTTAAATGTTTTTAAAAAATGTGATACTGGGACAGTGAAATTAGGTCAGCAGCCCAGAGAGAGTTCCACATTGAAGGAACACGATGTTCCTTGTGTAGGTATTTGTTGCACAGAGAAAACATTTTTTTTTCTCCGGTTGGCTGATGAAAGCCACAGTTTGAAATGTGTATATTCTCCCTTCTCATTAAACTAACTGAATTGTGTTCTTTTGGTCATATTTTTTTTGATTGTGTGGCAGCGCGGTGTTTTGCACACATCCTGCTTTCAACTCCAAACACTCATAAATATTCACCCACTATATCAAATAAAAGGAGGTGTCAAAAAAAGAAGAAAAAAAAAAGCATGTGAGGTATTTTTTGCTTGGCATTTGTTGGCTTTGACACAAAAATAGCTACAATTTCCTCTGAGCCGCTCTTATAAATTTCACTCGAAAGTGGTTTTAAGTGATTGTTGATCCTGTGTTTAGGTATTTCGCGATGTAGCTTGAAACCACCGAAGGTGCCGGATGCCCATTCTGAACGCCAAAAAACGACTGCAAACATCTGTTGAGAGGGTCAAGATTGCAGTCATTTACCTGTCAACCCAAGGACTGTTGGAAAGGGCTTTGAAATTTAGTACTGCGACAGCCGTTTTTCTTTTTTTTTTGTATCCAAGAGCTATTTAACATTTGAGGGCAAATGTTGAAGAAGCGACAATCCTGTTTCTGCAAAATGTCTCGGGCGTAATTGCTTTGGTCAACTGTGAATAACCCGAAGAAAAAAAGTGTTTCATTAAGTGAAGAGGACAGCAAGAAAGAAAAAAAAGTTGAAGAAGGGGTTAGGGAGAAAGAAAGGCTTTAATGAGAGAAAATTGAGCATTCAGACAATGAATGAATAGATAACAAAAATTAAAGACATTGCTGTGCACAGATTTGCAGCACAGTGCGCTTCTGCTCGTCACCATTGTGCTGATTCATTACGTTAATACACATGTAAACGCACAAAAAGCAGACGGTGGCAGGTGATTAAAGGAAATCTCATTATGCGTCGCGTTCGATTCGTCCGCGCCGAACTTCTACTGCTGGCAGGCGCGGACATTTGAAAGCCGGTTTGTCCTAACAGAGCCGGAAAAATCACAATTTTCTGTGTGGACTAAATGCCAGCCGTACAGATCAAACAGCAGGCTGATCAATTACACAGCGAACCTTTGAACTAGTAAATGCCACCCAAAGATTTCACTTCTGACAGGGTGGTACGGAGGGCATGAAGGGACAAAATTAATAACACAGAAGAAGTTTTCTTTCGGCAGCCACACCGAAGAAAATGGAGATTCATGCAAGCACACGCTAACACACTCCCAATCACTCGATCTCTGGCACATATCCACGCAGAAACACACTCCCACAAACATACTGGGTGCCCCCTTATCAGCCTATAGCAGTGACAGATCTGGTCACCCTTTTTACGTCCTCCTAATTGCCTCCGAACCACAGCTGACATTATGTAAAAATAAATTGACATGACATCCTGCAAAATGGAGGCTTTGAAATGGAAATGTTTTGCCACACAAAGGTTTTCGCTGAAAGGCTTTTTGTGTTTGTCGTCTTTCATAGTGCCAGACCCGGAATGATTGACTTACTTTAGCTTGCTGAGGGGCATTGACATTTCCCTGCCCTTCTTACAAAGATGGATACCTTTCTATTGAACTGCTGCTCGTCCAAACAGCACGACCACTCAATGGACCATGTTGCGTCGTGTCAATAACTATAATGATGGCGAGCGTGGTGTGTGCACAGCGGCATTAATGGGCATAAAAGGAATTTTAGGTGTTTTTTTTGTTTTTTTTTATGTATACATCAGAGTTATGTAAGAATTGTGTGTGTGTGCATGGTACAGAACCACTAAATGCTCGTGTTCTTGTGTGTGTGATGGAGTTTATAGACTCCACATCCACAGCTGCAAGCATAAACTTGTGTTTCATAACATATGTTAGTGTCAAGAGAAAGTGGTTTACTTGGCTTTTTTGCATTTTTGCCTCTTACAACAACAACTTCAAGCTGCATTATTTAATATCTAAGCTAACAATTGATCAAAAAAACACTTTTGTACAGTAAGTGGTGCTTTTGGTGGGGAAAATACAGAGAATTATCCCCCTGGCGCCTGTACAACAAGGCAAGTTCAACATACCCAAGATATCTTTTGGTTATCTGGCTTCACTGAGCCTAACAGCCACACAAGGGTGCTTATCGATTTGTCAAGTCAACCAAAGCCTTCTGAATCTACCTGTGAGATTGTTCGCATAAAGGTGTTGGATTTAGCTGCAGATGATCAATCGCAAGCATGGAAATGACTAGAGCTGCATATTTTTCACAAGAGGAACAAACCTTTAACCCAAACCGATGTGGGGGATCTAAAATTATAACAGGCCTGCGGGCAACTCAGGTGCTGCAGCCAAAGCCAAGAAGGACAGTTGCTAAAACTTGCTGAGTGTAACAACATATTTGGCTTAACAATACCACTGCCCCATTATTGAGGCACAAGGAGATCTGACTATAATCTCATTGTGTACTGTTGAATTAATGTGTTGCTTAGATGTATTTTGATGGATCATTTTAGACATTATTCTCTCTGCAACCCTGCTGTTGTTGATTTAACCCCTAAAAACTCATTTCTGTGTATTAAAGTTACACATTTAGATGTTTTTTCCAATAAATAATCTCATCAAATGGCTTGGATGTAACTCTACACTGTTAATTTTCCTCTTGAATGTGCAAATCTCCATCTCTTTCCACACCCACTAGCTGCAGCTTGAGTACACCAGCTCACCTAGAACTCTGCTCACACACTCTAAAGCTACTCTCTGCTTCACAATGCCATTTTGTACTATTGGACTAAGTCAACCACACAAGTTTGAACGGAAAAACGATTCAGAAGAAGAAAACTGATTACATCCACAGGATTGCTTCTTGCTGAAGCCCTGGAGGTCTGAATCTGTGTTTTGACAGTCATTAATACACAAGGTTTCAAGATGTAAATGCTCAGTAAGTGCTTATTTCACTCTTGACATGTCTTCTAATACATAAAAAAAAAAACTCCATAAGAACATGTTAAGAGGATGAAAAGCTTGATTTAACCTTTAAACTGTCTTGGGAGCATTCAAAGAACAAACAGGCCTCAAACTGATGAGTAATCTTACTTGCATATCTTATAAGGTCAGCTAGTACAAGGAATTAATGCTTTATCGGTCTCTGTTTTAGAATTGTGTTGCCATACAAAGCCCTATAGACCACTAAATGAAATGGATTTAAAATAGCTCAGCTCTAATAACGCCTCCTTCCTAAGAAATTCTCTTGTTATCTGCGCTCCGTGGAAACGATGATACCTTTTCCAAAAGAGCTGATTGGTCAGTAGGAGGTGCTCCACGTACATTCATTTGTTATTATTATCTTGAACATAACCTGCAGGTACGGTGTGCGGCATAAGTTACCATTTAAAAAGCAGATCGTGGTCGTAACCCAACTTTAAATCTTGCTCCGTAGTACAGATCTCAGTGCTGCACATCCCCTAAGTGTTTCTTTCAGCGCTGCTACATCTACCAAACTCTACCCCGTCCCCACACAAATGACAAAAAAGACAAAGTTAGCAAGTAGCTGGTGAACATAGTGCAGCATTTGGCAGCTAAGAAGCCAGATATTTCCCCCAGGAGATGGTAGAGATGGAAAAAAGAGAGTTACAAACCACTGTGGCTCAGAGAAAGTGGCAAGCAGGGAGTTCACACAGGAGACATATTTAAATCAAATAAAATATGAAACAGTAGAGAGGGAAATCAGTAATATCAGCAGTGTAAGCAGAAAATGCCATGCGTGCTATGGAGGTGTTGAAGGAGCAAACACAGAAGAAGGTTAAGAGAGGGAACACATGCCAGCTTTTTTAGCCTGGAAGGCCCAGGTGAGCTGCATTAGCTGATGACCCTCCAATGTCAGCCAATTGCCCCATCAGGTTTATTCTAAGATTGCCTTCAAGACGATGGGAAGGGCATCACAGAAAAAAAAAAGCAGAGTGAATATTGGACTCATTCGCCAGATGGCCCGAAACACGACTCTGTATCTGTTTCACCAACACGTTCACGACGGTAAACCAGCGACGTGCCGCAGCTTCCCTCGCCGTCGTGACCCAGTGTCACCATGCAGCCGCGTGAAGAAGTGGGAAACTGCAAGGTAAGCGCTGAAATGACAGCAGTGTGACGGTGGCGGAGAAACAAAGCAGCAACAACAGGCACGTTAAACTGACCGCTAACATTATTTTGACATCTTTCTGCACCAGTTTATCCCAACATTCAGAAAACATCTAGGTCTGTGAAATCTGTTAAACTCCAGCGCCGTGTTGCGTTCCAGCTCCACTGCACTGAAGCTGCACCAAATCGGACAAAAACTGACGTTGCGATATTTTGTTATTCTGCGATATATTTCGCAACATTTAAGAAAATGCAAGAATATTCACCAGATGACTTGAACAAGTTAATTTGGAAAGAAATAATGATACTAGAATACCTGGGGCAATTTTGTCAAATCATTACATTTCAGAGGTGTTTAAAAATTCACATTAATGTCAGAGGATATTCGTCCAGGCATCCAGAGCTCAGACTGTCAACCTGGCAGTCTTCTTCATCACTCACTCTCATTACTGGTTTGCCCTTCAGTGGTGCCTTTAACAATAAATTACTTATAAATCTAACATTTATATAACGGATTCAACTTAAGAAAACTGTTGCCATGTGCACTACCCACCAGTTGTGAAATGCAGTCCATGGCTAAACTTCTGCAGCCTGGTTCACTTGTTCAGACCAGCAGCTCTCACTATGCTCACCAAAGTGTCTGTTGTTATACAGACTTGGCATTTCATCAAGGCCGACACTTTTCTCATCACGATGATGAAATTATGTCCTCACTTGTATGACCCTCCAGGAAAAATGCATTTTGTAAATCTTTCAGTCGTTAGGCTACACTAACGTGGATGGTAAGACTTGTGTAGAGCTCCACTGATCACGAGTTTATTGCAGCTGCATAATGTTCGACTCGTGAAAGCTCTGTTTCAATTTGTGCCTGCATCTGTATTGGACAAGTTGAAAAGTCAGTGATTTCTCTCCACAGTTTAGAAGCTTGTGGTGCAACACTGACAAAGGTATTCAAAATAGGTTTTTGATTATGATAGCATTCACATCTTTCACGTTCATCGAACAGAGGTTTGTGGGGCTGATTTAAAAAGTAAAACAAGATAGTTGTGTTGCAATCATGTAGTTCTAACAATTACACGACACAGTATCTGGTTTTTTTTTTTCAACTGAAATATTTCCATACAACTGACGCTGCATTTCTTTATGTAACCAGATCTGGATTGCATAAGATCCATTTATCACAGATTTTCTTGTGTCTCTGAAGCTGAAATTCACTTGTCAATACATAAAAGCCTGTTTGCAAGTATTGGCAGTTGACTTAAAGTTTTATTGTATTTGCACATTTCGTTCGTGACTGACTTTGCACAAATGCTCATCAGCTGCAATATTAAATCCACTAGCAGGTGAAGTGAACTGATGATCTTATTCTACTGCTTTGTTTTGCTGGGAAGCTGTGGATCCTGACCTTAATGTGGGTGTTCCTTTCTCATGTACCACCCAGCTCATCGCAACGGCACTCCTTAACGGCCTTCCTCAGCAGGACAACAGCCCCTATTACAACTCAAACACGGCTTCCAAACTCCTTAAATCTCCGGTGGCACTAACCTACAACCCACAGGACCTAAAGCGTCTGCTCTCAGAGTCATGGTGCCAGACACCACAGGGCACAACCAGAGGTCCCGTGTCCATGCCTTGATGTGTTAGTGCTGTTTTTTTTGGCACAAGGGGGACCTTTATCAATATTAAGCAGAAGGGTTTAAATGTGTAGTTGATAGGTGTATAGAGAGAAACAGGGTTTTGTGTTTATAAGTGGAGAGAAACTGAGGAAGAAAGAAAGAAGCAAGAAATAGCGTTGCTTGAACCTCCACTCCGACCCTTTGTCATGACATATATTGTGCTTCAATACAGCTGAATTTACAATATTGTTGCTCTAATTTACGTCATTTTCTGTTGCTGTGGTCAGACATCAGACATACTGTGAAATTTGAACACCGCTCAAAAATGTTACCTTTACCAGCAGCCGTTACGTTATGCTATGTTGTGCTGCATCTGTCCTGTGAGATTAGTCGTATCGACGTTTAAAACGAGTGATCACAGGGAAAGTTTCCACCGCTGAACTTCCAAATCCCTGGAAAGAAGATTCGAGCAGCTCAGCAGAGAGCAGATTTGAGACTAAAAACAGGTGTTAACTTTAAGCTTTTAGTGGTGTACTTACCATATTTAATGCACTTAAAATTCTTTGAGTGCAACACGTGGGGTTAAGGAACAAAAACAGCTGACGGGGTAGATATGAAAGAGGGGAGACATTGGTTTCCAGCCCATTATAACCGAAGCATTATTGCAGGTTTGGTATAGAATTATGATTAGGAACATTGCATTCCTATATTGCATATATTAGGCTTGTTCTTCTAAATTTCAGATAAGAGAAGGCCATATGAAAAAAGACATCCTGCAAGAATATGTAGGATTTCCAATGTAAAATGCCAATCAGCCACGTGTAATAAACTGCAGCTGGATATTTGTCTCTATCAAATAGCAGTCTGCTATAAAAGATATTCGATTGGCTTCTATATATTGCATCCAAATAAGAAATGCAGTTTAAAATTAAACAGCCAACTCGACAAAACAGAGCCATGGAGGAGACGGAGCGGCTGCAACGAGGCAGAGAAAGGTGAGTAAAATATGTTAAGCTCATAAAAGTGTACGTATGTGATATGAGGAAGTTTGTTCAGGTGTATAAGCTCCAGAGCAGCTACTTGTGGTGAAATTATTTTGTCTGCTGCCGTTGCCAAGTTCAAGAATAAACTTTGAGTCTAAACTTTTAAGCTAGTGTGGATGAGAAGTCCTGAAAGTGCTCTGGGAGTGAAAATTGAAATAGAAATTTCTAAAACCCAGAGACAACCGGGTGAAGTCCGTCTGCTGTCAGAGATCATCAGGTGGGAGGGAAAATGTCACAGCAGCTAATAAGTGGAAGTCAGATTTTAAATTTTTTTTTTGCTGTGGTCAGTTTTACAAGTTTGATGAACTAAAATGCTAATATTCCAGCAAAGGTTGTACCAAAAATACTGTAAAAGAACTAATAACCATCTCATAAATATAACATTTGCATTCGATTGTATTTATTTGACTATTAATGCTTTATGAAGTACACACATGCATGAGACAGACAGAGATAGATTGATAATAAACTGTATTTGGACAGATTACTGATGCTTATAGATACTATATACTAATGAAAACACATTGATTCAACATTTTTGTTGTAAAAACTAAAGTATTCATACAAGATATCACTTCTTTAACAATTTTAAAATTACCAAACCAACATTAGTTTTTTCTGGGCTGCACCATTGCCTCGCAGCAAGAAGGTCGTCTGTTCGTGTGCCGGTGAGGACACCTGGGATCTTTCTGCGTGAACTTTGCA
>NW_007577764.1:324910-337089 GCF_000690725.1 Stegastes partitus
AAAAAAAAAAAAAAAACAGCTAAAGATTCATCTTAATTCTGAGGTTGTGGATATGGGAATGTGCATGCGTCGGTGGTGTGTGTGTGCCCACAGTATGTTTCAGACAGGTCTTCGCTTTGGTTGACAGCGCTGTTGCAACATTCATAACAGCCTGGGAAAATGTAATGAGGTAAAGTGTCACAACATCTCACATCGCTCTGCTAGCCTTCACTTCTGACAGCCAGACTCTGCTCACTGATGCTATGTGTGTGTGTGTGTGTTTGTGTGTATTCACTGGCTCTATCTTCAGTGTCTGTTTATATTTCGTGTGGGAGGGGGGCCAATGGCCAGGAAAAAATAAGAAGAAGCCAGGGACAGGAGAAGCCAAGCAATCTGCCACAGTGCCACCAGTATCATACAGTCACTCGCTATTTCTGTCTCCTCGCAGACGGAGGAAGAAGGAAGCTGGGAGATATGCAGGACTTTCAAAATGACAGGAAATCCAGAACAGATCCAGAGAATCATCTTCTCCTCATTTCTCTTCCCCTCGTTGCCTCCCATACTTTCTTTTTCATTAGTGGCTTCCGATGCCTGCTCACCTTCTATTTTCTCTCCCTCCCTCTGGAGATCTCTAAATGGCAAGTTTATCCTCCTTGGCCCCGTGGGTCTTGCCGGGCTAATTTCCTTTGAGTCAGGAAGGTTTACAGGTGTCCCTTAAGGGCTGCTGGTGTTAGCAGCTGCAGCGTCCCTCTGGGCCGAGCGGTGTTAAGTCTGTTCTCCGACAACTTTATCTGGCCCTGACACTCGGGGTGTGATCATTAACACGCCTCACCTCGGCTTAAAGCAGCTCCACGTCCAAATCTTAAAACGGATTGCTTATGCTATCACTTTTCCCTCCTTGCCTTCTTGCACTTTTTCCCATTCCTCCATCCTTCCTCTTTTCCTTCCTTTGTTACATTTAAATTTTCTTTTGGCTTCCTTCCTTGCGTACTTTCCTCCTTCCTCTTCCGTCCTCCCTCGCTTCCCGTGAGCGTGCACACTTAAAAAATACAATAACTTTAAGTAGAGCAGTTCCCCAGAGGGGTGAATGACAGGCTATTCTCTGCCTCCTGTCGTTATTTCTGACATACTTAAAGAGGAAATAGTAGAGTGAAATTATCTATTTTTTCCCTTAGTCCTGTCAGAATCAATTAATCACTGACGGTGAAATTATATAAGGATGCGTTTCGGAGTGGAGCGAGCTCTGATGTCGAATCCTTAAATCTATTTCTGTAAAGAAATGGCTCGTGAATCAAACAAGCGGCCTCTGGTAAATCTTAAGGAGGAATTATTTACTATTTTTCAGCGAGTTTAGATCTGACAGTCAATCACACACAGGCCTAGTCAAAGGCTTTATCCTCTCAATCATCTCTGCTCTGTCTCTTTCTCTTTCATGCTTCCTTGCTCCATCTCCCTCTGTCTCATTCTTGTCTTTGGCGATTTTTTTTTCTCTCCACATCTCTGGGCTGCTGCCATGGAGATAAGGGGGGAAAAAAAGCTCCTTTCCAGTGATGGGTTAGGTCACCACAGTGTGTACAGTACTGTATACATACACACTGTATGTGTTTTCATATATCTGTGAGGATCCTTGCATCTTTACAAGAATTTATGCAGAATACAAGACATGAGGGAGAACTGGCCTTTAGTCACTGAGTAAAGATGGTATTAAAGGTTTAAGACTTGTTAAAATAGTAGAGTTAATAAGGAAACTATATGCAGGTATTGTGTTTTGTGGGTACAGTTGTTACCAATACTGGAAAAAAAAGTATGATTATATGTACTAAAGATGTTTTACTACTGACATTTCTAATTCATTTCTATGCTTATCCCATCTGCTCTTTGTACACAGCCTGCAGTTCAACCTAGTTCAGCGGAAAAGTCCATACGTTTTGTCATGTGACGTCTGCTCGAAGCAGAGTCACACATGGATTCACAGTTGCACTGCAATGCACAGAATGTTTTTGCTTTTTTGCAGAATATTTTGTGTATTTTTGGAGATTTTGTAAAATAAGATATGGAGAATAAAGTGATTTTGATGAAATATCACTATTGTAGGCTAAGATTTGATTAAGTTTACAGACAGAACAGCACACCACGACACATGATCACATGATGAAACTGCTGATTAACATTCACCTGCCCACCCTGGAGAGCATTTACACCACTGGATGCATCCGGAAAAGCATCAAGCATTGCCAAAGACCGATACCACCCGGCAGACAAAATACATTCATGTCATGATGAGTAGACCAGAGTAGGGAGGTGGGGACAGGTGGAGGCACAGCTGAGCTCTCAATATCCCATCAGGGAGAAGATACAGGACCACCAGAGCACGAACTAGACTGGCAAATAGCTTGTATCCCAGAGCAATCATCACACTGAACTCTGCAATAACCAACTATGATTATAAATAATCATCAATGCACAATAACCAGTGATGTGCAATATTCAAATTTGTGCAATAACTTCTATATTCACTGCACTCTGCACTTATATATATGGGGATGGGCTTGTATTTTTATTGTATTTCACTGTGTTTTGCTATTTTTACTGTTTATTTTATCATTTGTATATTTTGTATTACCGTTTCCATAAGCGCATCTGAATCTCGTTGTGTATGCTCCGTGTATACAATGACAATAAAGGAATCTAATCTAATCTAATGATGAGTTCAAGACTGTCGAAAATTTGACATTCTGATGAGTCTTTAAGTTTTCAAGGTTTCTATCTCTGACAAATAATAATTTTTGGGATTATTCACCTCCCTTACCTCCCCCTGGTTTTACTCCTGACCAAGAGTTTATGAGACAAAAACAAAAAATTCAAGCATAATCATAAAATTAGTCAGGGGTTATATTTGTTAATAAAAAATGCATCTGTTCTGTGCATATATTACAAAACAACAACACAAACCCTGCTTGACCCAACATTAGGTGACTGTAGCATTATAACTGGGCTCAGAATGGCAAAAAAATCTCAATTCAGATCAATTCAACTGAAGCACTAAAAAATTAACAGCAAGGGAATAAAAAAAAAGAAAAGAAAAAGCATAAATTATCACATAATATGCTTTAAAGTCCAAGCTGGAGACTCTCAACTCTGTGAACTGGTTATAAATCAATTACAAATGTTACAGAAGCTACGAAGCTTCCTGCTAGCTACGTCTCTGACACTGACACGAGGCGACAACTGGAGCACACAGGCTACAGCTAAGACTTTTCAAAGATATTATCTCACCAACTTAGCCACAGCGGGGTAAATACGTCGGTTTAAATCTGCCGGCGAGCATCAACAGCTGCCGGTTTCAACTGTCACTTGCAGAGTGTTTCGACACCAGTCAATTATGTGAGGTTAAAAACGATATTTCAGGCAGGACACCTCTGTCAGATTAACTATTTATTTCAGGATGACGTACATTTGTGTTTGGCGGCGAATCTCCTCGAGTGATGATCTGGAACACTGTGAGCAAACATGACAGTCCCTGAGATCACAAACCTCCTGCAGAGCCTGACGGTCGCAACATCTGAATAAATAAACACAATATGAACAATACCAATTTAGGAGAAAGCTGGGGAGGTGGTGGAGATGAGATCTGTAGGAGGTTGATGTATCAGCGATGTAGAGTGGAATGAATGGATGCTCATTCAGGTAGAAAGCAGATTTTGGACATACTGAAATCAGAATCAACTCAATAGAAAGGGATTATAACTGACTCTGTTCTCTATAAAGTTGTAATGGAGATCTGGCTATTGAAATTGGACTCCTTAAAATCATCCTGCGATAGTTTTGTGTATTTAAAGATGCTCTGTGGGGTTTTCTTGTTAGCAAACAAAGGCTATGTATACATTAGTTGTGTTTCAGTAATGTTCTTTTTATGAGCATTTTGTAGCAGCATATTAGAAAAAGTTAATGAAAAAGGAAAAATGACTGATCAGCGGTTTCTTTCCTGAGGACTTTTCAACATATTTCTCTTGTAGACTCCCAAAGTTGAGTTTGTTTCTTTCTCTGAGTTTTTTTTAAGCATTATTTTTCCAGGTTCTTCTACTCCGTTTATCACAGTCATGCCAAACATGGCTGACACCGCCACCTTCTGACGACACTATTCAGTCTCCTATTACCTCCAAAAATTATTCTAATTAAAGCTGCTACCCAAGTTTATGTGTAAATAGGCCTTCAAATAAAACACAAAAAAACATTATGTCAATCATTTATTTAGAGACGTGCAACAGTGAATGGACCCAAAGATCACAGGAAGGCTAAAGGAAACGACCCTAATGTTTTGTGACATTTTCAAAAGTTTGCTTCAATTTGCTTATATTTATATGGCAACATCCATCCATTCATTATCTATACACCGCTTAATCCTCACTAGGGTCGCGGGGGAGCTGGAGCCTATCCCAGCCGACTTAGGGTGAAGGCAGGGGACACCCTGGACAGGTCACCAGTCTATCACAGGGCTACACTTAGAGACAGACAACCAAGCACACTCACATTCACACCTACAGACAATTTAGAATCACCAATTAACCTCAACATGTTTTTGGACTGTGTGGGAGGAAGCCGGAGAACCCGGAGAGAACCCACGCTGTACGGGGAGAACATGCAAACTCCACGCAGAAAGATTCCGGTGCCCCCACCGGGACACATTGCACATATGGCAACATGGCTATCCAAATTAATTTTGTGCATCTTTCTGCACTGCTACATTTGTTGCCATGTTTGTTCTACCAGTGGAAAAGCTGTGGAAAAATATGAAACCCATGACGGATGTGAATGTAATTATTATAAATCATGTGCACGATACAAACAAAACATCATCGCATTTGTAAAACTTACACCGGTAGAAGTGTCAAAAAGTCGGCAGGGTATCATTTCATGGTGCAATGTTTCATTTTTAAGGTGCAACATTTCAATTTCAGGTGCAATATTTTAATTACGTGTGCAATGTTTGTCATTTTTCACAAGTACAGCACCAATTTTTATATTTAATATTTCACTATCATGTGTGATAGTACCGTTGCTAGTATTACTTCTTACTGTCCTATTCTATAACCCTATTTTAGCTTACTTGTATTTTCAGTAATGTATCGTACTTACATCTTATAGCTTTTCTACGAGGGACTGCATTTTTTCACGTTGCATGATTTTCACTTCTTCTGGCATAAGAATTTCCTTTGGGATTATTATCTTATCTTAAAGGTAGAACCTATTTTTATGTGCATTTTGAAGTATGGCATTAGAAAAAGGAAATGGAAAAGGCAAAATGACTGCTGTTTCAGCTGTTTCCACCTCTGTCGTTGTCTTCAGACAGCGAGAAACATGACCAATGCTAGCTGATATGGAAGAATACAACTCCTTATTGATTATTATTATTATGCTAAGTCTCTTTTTTAGGATTATTTGCTAAAATTTAAAGGTTTTCTTCAAATTTGCTTGACAATAATACGGAAACATGGCTGGTGTTTATCAGCATTGGAAGAATTTTATGTATCCTGAGGTCTACCAAAAGTTTTAAGGCCAATTTCATTCGCATAGCACTTCTACACAACCAGTTTCATAGCTATATTACTGTGTGCATTGTTTAAATCTTTGTTTGTTAGCTAGTAGTCTTCATTGTAGGTGCATTGCTACCTTGTTGGCATGTCTATCAACTGTCGATCCGTGGTAAATCATCAACTTATTGTAAATCACAAACATGATACAAACCAAAACTCTGCTGTATAGTTGTTATGCGGTCCAAAAATGCTCAGAAACTCTGCAGGGTACCAATGAAGGTGATGGATTATGGAAAAAATCATCTAGGAAAGACCACAAGGCCCAGTATATGTGTACATTGCTGCATAGGTGTACTGTTTTTTTATGCTATGTGCATACTCCTATATGAAAGTAGCTCACATGATTCATATTTATCCTCGGTGATGGTTTCGTGTGCGTCGTCGTGCGAGTGTTTCTGAAACGCTGATAAGAACCCCCCCCCCCCCTGTGTAAAAACCGAGGACCCGGTCTTCATGGGAAATCAATTTGTCCCGTTTTCTACGTGGCCAGCCTTTATATGCTTCACTTCCTCCTACAGCTGTCACCAAGTGTACACACAGCCATTGCCTTCATCCATCCAGCACAAAACACACACACACACACACACACACACACTCTCTGGAAAATCAAACACATATCAGCCACATGCATGCATATTCATTCATTGTACTTGACACTTCAGTAAATTACAAAGAGGAACCGAAAAGATGAGGCAACTCAAGGTGGCGGAAAGTGTGTGTATGTGTGTGTGTGTCAGAGAGAGACAGAATGAAAAAGAGATTTTAAAAAAGAGAGAGAGAGAGAGAGAAAGAGAGAGAGAGTGTTCTGGCAACTTGGCCAGCAGCTCATTAATCTGCAGGTGTGTTTATAACAAAGAGATACTGCATGCTGCGCTCACATGCATTCAGTCACGCACGCATGCACGCGCACACATTACCAGGCCTGCAGCTCATTCTCATTCAACTCTGCAGCCAGTATGTCCTTTGTTCCTCATTGTCCTGAGGAGTTTGGAGAGGAAGGAGTGTCCATGCTGATTGGAAAGTGTGAAATTATGCCATCCACCCATCTCTTATCTGGTTTAACTACATCATGGTGCTACACCTGCAAGTGCTTGAGGTTTGTGTGCGGTTGTATTTGATGCAGATTTTTTATATTTATTTTATTTTTTTTGCGAAGGTACAATGGATGAGTCAGCTCCAATCAGCACTCCAAGCCTTCTTGGCGGTGTTAAGAGTATGCACGGTGGCAGGGGTGGGGGTAAGGGCGACGGTACAACCAATCATAACGCTGATTGAGGAATCCAGTGGTGTGGACGAATTAATGAGGCGTGGGGGTGCAGGCTGAGCCAGCCAATCATGGCCCTTTAGTAGCTCCTCAGCCGCCGACAAACTGTGACAAACTGCTGGTCATCAATCACACAAAAGACACGTGCGCTGCCATTTGCACGCTCGCTGTCACATTCGGCCTCATGCATGGTTCGTCCGAGTCGCTGTGCTGAGTCATTTGTTGTTGTACCGCTGTCAGAACGCTGTAGCTGCCACGGAAAAGCAGAATATTTCACTAAAAATGAACTTTAACTATTGATGTTTGGTTGTTGTTACTGCAAAGTTTTTTAGGACAATAGTTAGTCTGAAAGGCATCATGTTTGAATTGAAGATAAAGCCAACTAGAGATAGATATTGACAACAATTTCCAGTAAAAAGCAGCAAAAATTTGAGAGCTTTTAATGCTGAGAATAATCGACTGGTTGAGTCTACTAAGCTTTTCTTTGGTTGGCTACAGCCCTAGGAATGACCATAGACTGTATAAAAGATGGACGTAGCAACCGGCCCCGAAAAATGAAGCCAACCCGGAAGTGTCAAAAACCTGCAATATCACTACGTCCGCTAGTCCTGGCTTCAAACAGCCCTGGCTCCCATAGAAATGAATTGGAAAAGAAGTGATCACAGATCACGAAATACTGCATTCCTACAGCTCAGGATTTTTTAAAAATTAGTTTTCATGGTCAAGTCCAGAGATCAGGTGGCCAATCTGAAAATAAATCAATACTGGATTTTTAAAAAATCATCAACATTTTGCGGAGTAAGGGGCGTGGCTGGCTTGATTGACAGTCGGCATCGACGATACAGACAAAGTGAGCAGAAGGCGGTAAATGTGGGCGGGCACAGAGGGCCTGCCTCTCAATCCGTCTGACCAATCACTGCTCCTATGGCTCCGCCCCCCTCCGACGATTTTTGCGTCACTGGCTCCAAAAATCCAAGATGTCAACCAGGAAGTAGCAAAACCCTGGCTTCATTTTCTCAGTGCAGAAACCAACGGATGACGTCACGGAAGCTACGTCCATCTTTTATACAGTGTATGGGAATGACACAGTACCACTAATCTCTATGTATCACAATTAGCTTTATTGTGTGTGTGAACACATAAAAGAAATTTTTCTCTCTAAGCGCGAGTGAAGAAAACAAGTAAATTTCCTTGGTGTTGGATGAATAAAGTTTATCTTATCTCAAGTATTTAATAATAGAAATAATTGATTCGATTTATATAGCGCTTTTCTAACTCAAGGAGTAACTCAAAGCGCATAAACTGTCAATTATTCATTCAAACATATTCATTCCGGTGGTGGTAGCTATGATTGTAGACACACATTGACACAAAATAAAACACACACATTTAAACAATGGCAACAGGTTATGAACAGAACTAGTGTTGAACTACGATGTACAGTTACAGATATGTGTTACAATTTGGTATAAAATCACAATATGGGCTGCATTAAAATTGCCCCGAAGTGCAAAGATTGGGATGAAAACATTCTGTATATATGATTTATTGGAATATAGATCTCCTATCCTAACAAGCTCAACAAAACCAATGCAAAAAGTGAGGCAAATATCAATCAAGCGCAGTCCGCACATACTCTAACTCCTCAGTGTCCAGCACTCGCCCCTGTTGTGTTTCTCGGCACTCCTTTAGTGTAAGAGAGCAATCAAAGTGCTCCGCGTTATATGACTCACCATTTTTCAACCGTGCGCTCGCTTCACTTTTCGGTCAGTGCTGAATGTGACATTGCAAGAAAACCAGAAGCCCAGAAATAGCAGTGAAAACTCCACAACACATCAACCTAACCTCTGGAACTTGGCGGATTTTTGGAGCCAAACACATAAATCCATTCCATCATTAATGAAGGAATGAATGGGATGTCCTGAGGGGAGCAGCATGGCAGCGGCGGCTCTTTCCATCTGTTTTCTTCTACACACCCTTACAACTCACTGAGAATCTATCGATCTGCAGATTTCTTTCTTTCTTCCTCTTCTGTCTTACACTTTTGTTGCGCTATTGGTAATAACTCTTTATTCTGCTTTACTGCATTCGATACCATTAGCTTCAAGCACGCCGGCTTCAGTTTTTACCTTCGTTTAGCCTCAATCATCTGATTCTGGAGGACAAATATCGAATAAAACGTCCGTTACACTCGGCCGCAACCTGACCTTCCAACTTCCCCTCATTGTCTTTGACCCCATGGCTCAGATCTGTGGACACTTCGGTGAGGTTGGGGGCTTTTGGTATTAACTTCATGAATCTTTCAGGCTCAATCATATGAGAGGAGCTGGTCCCAGAGGATGGATTAGTTAATACAGAACCCTCATGGCACAGGGTGTTTCTCCTTATGCATGAGTTATGCATTAGGTCTTCATATAGTCTTGGGTACATATTGGTTTTCTATAGGCCCAAACAGGTGTGTGTGTGTGTGTGTGTGTGTGTGTCGGGGGCGAGGTCAAGTCTATGTGAGACGAAGTGAGAAAAAAAACTGAGAATATATTTTGCACACACCCTTGTGAGCATATTTGGCAGTTCAAGTATGCAGGTGAGTGAGCGTGTGAGCTTGAATAAGTTTCATTTTATGCATGAGTACAGAGACATTTCTGTATGAATAATTGTATTGGCCTTTGACAGGAAAATACTGAGTGAGAGAGAGAAAGAGGCAAAAGCACAGAGCCAGAGAGAGAGAGAGGAAAGTAGAGGGAAGAGGTTAGGGGTTGTAGGAGAGCGAGGGAAGTGTGGCAGGAAATGAAATGTGTTATTTGGGAGGAATGCTGGGGGGGCTTCAGGCTTGTTTTCACCCCAATCTCTGCACTGCAGAGCAATTTCAATACAGCCCTGTGCTGCAGGGTTTGCCAAAGAGCAATGTGCTGGAGGGGTCAAGGGAGGGAGGAAGGAAGGGAGGCAGAGAAATGATGGACCGAACAGGGAAAAAAAAGGACAAAAACATTAGAGAGAAAGAAGAAAAGGATTAAAAAAGCAGCAAAGAAAATGTGGGGGAGGTGACAGTGTGAAAGAGCAGCAGCGGGGGTGAAGATATGAAGATGCGGTCAGAGACATAAATGTAAGGAAGCGAAAATTCACATTTGATAAAAACTTACAGAGCAGGCAAGGAGAGAGGTAGAGGGGAAGGGGAGTGGGTGAGATACAGTAACTCAGATCTAATCAGCATGATTGGAAGCGAGGCCAGAGAGTGTGGGGAGGTGCAACATTTTTTAAAAAGGTGAGCAGAAAACCAACTCGAGGACATTGCCATGTGCCCAGATAGCATGGAAGATGTCGCTGTTCAATTTATTTTTTTTGCTGAAATTGACCGAGGAGTTCCTCAAACCACCTGTGAATCTGCCTGAACGTGACTGTCGTCGGTTAGATTCGCGTTGGTGTGGATGTCTGCTTCACATTTGACTTTCACTCTGGTTGTTGTTTCCCATTTTGAAGGGAAAAAAAAGACAACGGCGACTGTGTCACTTTGACCAAATCGTTGAACTCTCTGAAGCGGTTCAGGTGCCGTTATCTCCTCCAATTCATCATGCAAATGACAGAGAAAATGGAGGAGGGGAATCCACACAGGGCCATGAGAAAGATGGATGGAGAGGAAGCTGGACAGGGGTCGAAAGACAGGAAGAGAGAATAGTGTGACCAGAGTAATTTCCTTCCTTTTAATAGGATCATTTACCGTCTTGACCCCACAACACACGCTGAATCTGAAATCCAAAAGGCACGCTTCATCCGGCAGCTGTTAGCTTCGATTCCGCCGCACGGAGACACGAAGGAAACGTCGCATTTACGTGTTGTTAATCACAAATAATGTGTTGCTGCGGTTAATCTCGATGCATATTAACGACTCACAGCCTGAAATGATGTACCTGCCCGCTCTCCTCCTTCCTCCTGACTGACTGACTGATGGGCTGATTGAGGTCCTTCTGAAGAGCAAACAGCAGTCGACCAGAAATAATTTCCCTAACTCCTGCCACATTTAGAATCACTGTGATTTGTTGACCTGCGTTCAGAGATAGACGGAGACGGGTTAATGTGTTTCCGCCACAACAGACCACATTTGAACTGAATAGAAATAGCTGCCGCTGTCAAAAAGAATTAGGTTTCATTTTTAGAGTAAACAAAGGAAAGAAAAAAAAACCGCCACATCATAAATGAAAAACAGGGACGGTAGCCTTAAATCTAGTCGTGCTTGCGACCTTATCAATCTGTCTGTGGGTTCTTCAGCCTAAATAACTACAAGTATTGTTCTTAACCAACACATTGGGTTTGTTCGGGTGTGACTGAACTGTAGATGTTAAAGCTGCCCAGGATTCTGATTTCTCACCCATGTTGAGACTTGACAACTACACTGCACAGGAGCTGAGGAAATGAAATCTGCTGGTAAAAAATGTGAAGCAGAGATGGAAGCTCCAGAACAAGTGAGTGTGTGGATGCTGGTTTGAAATTGTTTTGTCAACTGCAGTTTCTGAGGTCATGAGAGTCGATCTTTAGAGGTCCGTTGCTTCAAAATGTAGGCTAGTGGTGCTTTTTTTTCTTGTAGAATGTGGCTGTAGTCCTTCTGCACAGCAAATATCGTAAGACGCAAATGTGCATGTGTGAGATGATGCTGCATGTGCACTAAGTTCTGTTTAACAACTCTTAATCACTGTGGAAGTCTAATTTCCACTCCTATAGTTAGCCATGAAAAAACTTAAATACACTTATTTGCAATGCAATTAACACTCGTTAGACTTCAGATGAAAGGAATAGCCAAAAAAAAAAGGCATTGTGTCACATAGACAGAGTCGTCGAATCACACCAGAGCAGCTGTCATTGCGCACAGCTTCTACATATGGCCGTGGCTATTTAAAGCGGCGGTACCATTAATCTCAAACATTTATAGCACTCACAGTGAAAAAGGCTTCAGAAAGTACTTCACAGTTGAGGACAAGGATTGTTAACGGTGAGAAATGATGGCTTAATTGACATTTTACAGTGCTGATGTGTAACTTGCAAGAAGGATTAACAATCAGTGGAGCTGGTTTTAGGTTACACATTTAATGCCCAACGTATCGCATCATCCACAGCTGGCTTGTGTGTTTACGTCATGTACACGCCTCAGGTGAGGTGAACACACGCCCACTGCATGTTATTCTTTTATAAATACCAGCTTTTATGTAAAAATATGTTGTGTGCACTGTTTATATGCATCATTTATGCATCTGGCCTTAAGTTTCTGCATTTAAACTCTGTGATATTAGTTACATCTGCATCAGTGATTGCATTAATAATCTGATCCTCTCCATTCTCTTCAAGTGTAAACC
>NW_007577764.1:337404-386132 GCF_000690725.1 Stegastes partitus
CAGAAAGATCCGGTGCCCCCACCGGGACGCCAGTGTAACATGGGATATGTAAAAATGGTGGAGTGTACTGTGGCTGATTAAGTTTATCAAGAGATAATTTTCACATTTTTCCCTGCGATCAATCGATTTGTTGATGATTAAGTACGATTTTAGTCGAGAAAGATGTTCTTTGGTTGACTACAGCCCTAAAATGAATGATAAAGTTGTCCTATTCTGACAGGCTTAATAAAACTAATGTAAAAAGTGAGATAATTATCAATCAAGCACAATCTGTACATAACCCAGGAGCCCTGAGCAGAAGTCTAATCAGGCACGGTAAGTGGAAACCCCTGCGGTCAAGTACTATGCTCGTATATGGGTTTTAAAGGATGGCGAGCCCTTATTTTCGTGTGCATTTCTTGAAATGTGCAGCACTCTTTTCTATTTTTCATTCACGTCGCTGCTTGACTGCTTCTATTTGTGCAAACCACAAGAAGGATTAGAGACATTACGACAGAGATATTTGACTATTTTATCTGGACAAAATCAGTGGAGTAAGAATCCCCCAGGGGGGCTTTTTCCTCTTGTTTGTTTCGGGCTATGTTTTATTCTCTCATATCTATAAACAAATGTTGGCTCCAGCTGTGGAGGGAGGAAAATATAATTCATTATTGTATCTCAACACATGGTCATCAAGCTGACAGGCTGCGGCGTGCCTCATTAATCACTTATTCTGCTGCAGGATCCAGACTTTAACCAACCGGCCCTGATGATCAATGGGATACTACAAACCAAAGCTTAGATTTTTAGCGCCTTTAGATTTATTACGGCTCAGGTGTCTTTACTGACAGTCTTGAGAAAGTTTGGCGAAAGTCAAGAATACAGATGAGGAGACGGGCGTTTTGAAGATGAGGATCCAGTGGAGTTGGAGTGTTAAGAGTGAGATGTCCACAGCTTCTCTCTTTCTCCTTTACCACACCTCCATAAATATATAACTGTAGCCCCACAGTGGAAACACAGAGCATCAATATTACAGCTTCCAAAAATGCCTCTGCTCTCCAAAAAAAAAAACCCTAAATCCTTGGAGACAGCTCTTGAGGTGCGCTGCAGGTGATTTCTTCATTTTGCCTTAAATAATAATTTGACATGGAGCAGATGCAGTGCAGCGGATGCTAGTTTGATATGCCTCTCTTCTATCTAAAATCATCTGGAATCAGAAGGAAAACACAGAAGTTCTTTAATAAGCTCGTCAGCCGTGAATGATGACGGAAACAGGAGCTACAGACGTGAAATGTAAGACAGTAATTGAGTCAGACTTTTCATTTTCTCTCCACAGCATCACTGTGTTAAACCGGAAAAACTGCGGTCAAGCTTTCGCTGTTACAGGCAATTAACCTTTTTGCCTTTAATTGTAATTAATATGAAGAAAAACACCAGATATGCTGTTGTTTAGCAGCGCTGGGGAAGGCAACCGAACACTCCAGAGGGAAGAAAACCAAAGAACTAATCAGTAAATAACAAATATTTGATGAACGTGCTTTCCTCATCATTTATTCCAATTGCTGGGAAAAAACTATTAAGTTTTGACTGCCATTAATGACAAACAAACCGAATCGACTGCAGCAAATCATTACAAACTACACGTGGGCGGAATACGTGCAGTTAACATGCATTTGTCACAAATGATTGATCCGACGGCAGATTGTTGATTGATTTCCAATTTAGGCTCGCCTAAATGTTGCATAATACGTACTTTTGGGTCTGAGGTTTAAAGGTTATTGATAATCAGACTCAGGACAATGTGCCTGTCATGACCCTTGACCCCTGATCTATGACCACTTTCCATAAGTAATGATTCGTAAAGCTGCAGCTCGGTCTTTTGTCTTTGCATTGATGAAGTAGGAACGTATTCAATAACAAATAATTGATGAGCCTTATATTTATGCAATGTCTTAAATACAGCAAGCTGAACTCACTGCATAGAAGAAATTGGAAAATTTTAAAAGTCAAAAAATGACAGACCAAGCTTTTTAAATTTGCAGTATAGCTCCTGTATCTAATCTAATATTTATTCTTCAGTTATTTGACTCACAATCAATGAGGCTGTCAGCTTTGCATGACATTTTCAGGCCCAGTCGGACGCCGCTGTGTTCAAATTCCTGCACGTCTCACTCAAGGTAAGAAAGTCACTTTGATATTTTCTGCTAATTTCAACATCTGCTTCCTCTTCCCTTTATTTTCCCATCTTCCCTCATCCACAGCAGCGTGTGTCTCCGCCGCCGCCACACTTTAATCAGCTACTCCACCCCTCACTGAGCTCAGAGCTCCTCGGTGGCCGCGTGTCCTTGCATGTCTCAAACGCACACACACTGGCTCGTACGCCTAAATCACAGCACCACCACCATTTCCTGACAGCCACATTCTCCCATCACACAGCTGAGTGGAAAGATGAGCTGCCTGCTGCTCTTGGGGCAGCGGGTGGCGACGCACACACACACACACACACACACTGAGAAACAATCGCACACATAGTTGAGCACAAATAGTGCACCTTCAACAGCCTCTGGCATAAATGGATGACTTACAGCATATGGATATTCCCTGTTCATTTTCAATCAGGGAGCTTGATCCAAAAACTACTGGACCTGACAGCAGAGCAGTCAGCGCACCGAGATTGGATCCAGAGTGCTTCGAACACACCGGGAAACGAAGCCCGGCCAGGGAAACTGGTGTTTTCCTCATGAATTGACTGCACAGTTGAGTACATCTGCTAAATGTTAGCCCAGCATATGCCCGTCTCTCTTCCCCTTATGCCACAGCGACGCAGCATTTTGTCTGCAGCTGCTAACCTCCGCGTTCACACCTGACCTGGCGGTGACTCACCGATCTCGCAGCTCTCTCCGGAGAAACCCTGAGGACAGTAGCAACTATAGCCATCTCCTTCCTGCAGGCAGCTCCCTCCGTGGAGACAGGGGTTGGTCTGGCAGGGGTTATTGTCCACTGTGAAGAGAGACAGCATGAGGGTTAACTGAATGTAGGATTTATTTTCTTCAGAGTCAGAGTGTTAAAAAAGTGCCGTGAAAGTTGACAAACTATGGCCGGCAATGAGCCAGCATTATGTTCCTGTCATTACATTTACAGAGCCCATCTTTTGGCTGCTCTCTGACAGAGGAAGAGTAAAGTGGGCTGACAGTATGTAGACGTGTTTCTATGACTTTCTACAAGGTGACGGATTGGCTGTTGTTGCGTCTGCCGTGCCCCTATTTATCATGACTGATAGTAAATGGGGGCACGCCAGGCGAAGGACAATATGCTGAGTCGAAGCCCTCCTGCCTTTTTCCTGCCTCACATCTCAGGTCCTGCTGATGAGCCAGGGTCCTCGTAAATTAGTTGATCATCGACCAGTCATGCATACTGGCGCAAGAACCTATTTCTATGGCACATTACTGCGTCGCAGGGATGGCAATAAACACATTTTACGTTACTGGGGTATAACTCGGCGCCACTTCATGGGAAATGCTTTGGTGGATGGAACGCTGGAGATCGAGAAGATTAAATCGTAATTATTGTTCTTATATTTTAGGATGGGAAGAAGGGAGGAGACAAGGACGGTTAGAGCACAGAGTCATCGTCAGGATTTTTATTCTGTGTGCAGAGAAGGACTGGTGGGAACTGGCTAGATTAAGTGTCCTTTTATTATCCAATCCTGATAGGATTGCAGGCTCTGACACAATCTGTCAGGCCATCTAATACACTGCATCTTTCCATAATAACACCCTGACTCACTAATGATGTATGAGCAGGGAGATGCTGTGCCGAGCGCAGAGTGCAGTTCTCCTGAAAGTCTGGGAATACTGTCAATTGTGTCTCTGGGTGTGTTTATGAATAAGTGTGGAAGCATATGTGCGTGCAATTCCATACGTTTGTCTGACCCTGCCCTCATCGCATGCCTGTGAGATGTAATGTGGGTGTATGTTCAATTTCCTGTTAAAACAGGGCGATAGACTCCCACAGCTGCAGAGACGCCACTGTTGATACACTGAACAGGGGAGATGATGGAAAAGCTGCCTTTGAAAATACATAAAAGTGATTCGCTGAATGAGAAAAACCATTAGAGACACGCTCTTTTCTTAATTCAGCAGCAGGGAGGGAAAAAAGCCAACACTGTACGTGATTTGAAAACATACATTGCTTAAAGGTCAATGATGTGCTGATGGAGAAGGAAAAATCAGCAAGTGCTGAGTAGTGTGTGACGAGCAAAAGGAGAAAAAAAACACACATATTGTATGGTCAATGTGAGTGCCTGGTTGGGTTTACAAATGTCAGGCAGCGGAACTGTGGAAATGGGGAAAAGAGGTGAAGGAAAAGAGCTGAATTCTCCATCTATCCGTCCATTCATTATTTGTGAAAGCAAGCGAGTGCAATGTGCTGACAGCGAGTCCCTGTGCATAATACCAGTGAACATGTAACACACTTTCATCTATAGCTTGGCAGTCAGTGACCTAAAAGTAGAGCTGGCCGACAAAACGATATGTACTGATGAGAGACATTATATTAATTGCAGGAAGAAAACAGTTAAACAGATTGAGCATTTGATGCAAACCGTCACAAGAATACACAGCGACAATGCAAAGTTCAGTTGCATGAACAAATCCCAAGCATGTTCCCTCTCTGGCTGATGAACAGCCTATCACAGCCCTTGACAATGGAGTCTCTTCACCTTTTCTATCTCCCTTGGTGACTTCTGTGCAGGTCTCCCAAGGTGCATTAGTCTGTGGCTGCTTGGCCTCTCCTCAGCTCTGTCCATGGCAGCAGACCTCTCCTGGTGGAGGCTGGTGTGGTTGATGCACACCCACAACCCTGTATCTCCAACAACTGCACCATAGTCTGACTCACCGAAGGTAGATTGTGGAATCCCTTTTGAGCTCTGGGCAGCAATCTACCGCACTAAAAAGTTTTGTCACTCAGTGGAGAAAACACCACTGCAGCATCCTTTGCTTAGCTCCACCCAATAACACTCTATGATCAGTTTAAAGAAATACAACAAGCCAGAGTTAGTTTTTACTCCTCCATAGCAGAAATGATAATGAGGTGCAGAGACCATTCTGTGTTGCACAACTTCCATCTAAGAAAGCACTCCCAGGACCTGATGTCAATGTGCAGGCAGAGGCCGATGTGAGGTCTCCATCAGATGAACCCAGGTTTAGTCACTAGTAACCTTAACCTTAGAGCAGTGAAGCAGCTTCTCCTCAAGGATTTTGCTTCCTTTTTTATTTAATGTGTAACAAGGTGGGATATTTTTTGATTCCTTATTTATTTTTATTAATTGTGTACATTTATGTATTCATATGTTTTTTTCAGTTTTGTGTTACCGGGAAGATTATTTACCTTAGTTAGTGCTTAAACTCAGAGTAAACTTTTATTTTTTGGCTGGTATTTAGCACAAATTAGAAAATCAAACATGATGAATAATCATCAAAAACGCCTTAAATTAAGCATTTTGTTGTGATACGGTTTTTCATTTATCGCCCACCCTTAGGTGAAGTTTCACACATCAACAATCAAACATATCCATGAATTAATTATTAGAATAAAATATCCTGCAAAAGGGAGAAGTGACGCCACGTTCTCATTCCAGGTGGAGACAGACCACTGGTTCCGATTTTCTATTCTTCATTATCTTGACCTCCAACTGCAGAAGGGACCAACCACTTAAACTTTAAGAGCCAGAAAATAGCCGCACTTCAAATACTCACAGCACATCATTCACATTCACTCTACAGTTTATTTAATGATATTTTAATGTCATTTAACTGGACAGGCAGAAGTCAAACTATCAAAGTAACACTATCTGGTTAGTGTTTAATGTAATGTATGTGCTATTCTTCATCACTTAAGTACAGGAAACTACAACCACTACATCACAAAGTGTATTGAGTTACTTAACAGCACGTTTCTTGATGCGATCATCGCAATGATCACAATGTTAATGTGAGACGAGACAAGAAACTAACCAATGACGTCCATTGTTTCTTCTGATTAACTGTTTATTGTTGAAGTGTGCTCTAAGAAGTGTTGCTCTGTTGACACATTTTTACCAGAAAGGATGGATCCATTTCTCATGCAATTAGCGTATTATTAGCATAAAGAGGTGTAATCTACGCTAACTTCAGTGTGTAAGGAAAATTAGGAGACATTATCGGAAAATCTTTTTAGCTAAAACTTGGAGCTACATGGTTTTTGGGTGACACTAGATGTCAACATGCAGCATTTGTTTTGGGAAAGAACAATTTTTCAAGGTGGCTTGTGCAGAAATTCTATACAAAAATGTTTCAGCATGACAAGAACATGGCGGCTGGCTCCACTCCACTGCGAAATTCAGTGTTTTTGTCTAATGATCAAGGTGATGTTTCATTCAGTTTAGAACAATATGCGCGTGCCATTTGAAATACTAACAGCACAAGCCAAAGCATATCACACTGTTGCAAAATTCTCTACACATGATATAGGAAACAAAACTCTTGTAAAACTGCTTCAGTTCAAAGGCAGATGGCCTTGCTTGGCAGATTAGCATAACAATCATCTATAAAATGCAAACACTTCAAATTCCCATTGTTTATAGTTGACTGTTTATCGTTCTTAAACCCTTCTGGGGAGAGAAAGTAGTTTCTCAAGCCCTCCTAAAAATAACAAAACTCTTTTCTTTCCTCAGTGTCACTGTTTCAGCTGTGACTCATTTCAGGGGGAAGTTGTCCAACATGTAGCTATTCGAAAAGCGCCAATTTGATGAGGTCACGAAAGCTGGTGGCACATCTGTTCAAGTATAACAGTATCATTATCTTGACTAATTGGAATGCAAACTGGTTAATTGACTAAATACGCTGTATATTGATCATGCAGCACTGAAGCACTGGTTAGAGGCAGCAACTGAAACTGAAAACAGAGTGGAGATTTTTTATTATCTCTTTGCAAAACTTGCAGAAATGCTGTGTGCAAAACATCTGAATATTGTGTGAAGCTTTGCATGAAGAAAATGGATGATTGAAACTCAGAGCCCACAGGTGATTTTTGAGCAGTTAGAGCAAACAAACAGCAGAAGAAAAGACAACAGGGTGATGGATGTATTATATGAAATATCTCCATGATTAACCAATAGACTTTAACAGCATTATATATGACTGTATTCCCTTTATGTGAGCTTGTTCCTGGGTGTTGTGAAGCTGTACTTAAGTAGCGCTTTGAACTAAATACTAATATTAGCATTCTAGCGGTCTCACAGAGACGTTGTAATCTTTTAGCACTGCCACGGTGGTCAGGGAATCACTTGTCTGACTCTCTAGATGCAGACTGTGGATAGAAGCCTGCCACTTTTGCTGCATATTTCACACAGTGTTCTCGTCTCCTTTTGCTATTTGCATGTTTTTAAAATCTCCTTTGCTACAGGAAACAAAAGCATCCTCTGGGCATCAATGAAAGGACGATATAAGTCTTTCAATTTGCTTATCTTTAAATCAAATCTGATTTTAAAAACACAAAAAAATCTTTGAATGCACCACAGAAAAGCCCAGATTCTATCCAGCAGAAACCTAATGGCTGGTGTTGACCAGTTATTGTCGGTTGGAGTCGATTTGTGACATTTATTCACTCTGGCAGCAGCATGTGCTAATTACATTTACTTGACCAATTCACAGATCTGCTCTACTTTACATGAGCCTCTGTAATATCGGTTTAATATATTTTTGCAAGCGCCACTTACAGCTAACAAATTGTCTGTGGTTTCAATGAGTCCAGTTCTGTCAGCGTTAAAGAACAGATTTCACTTCTAGGGCACTGATTATCAAAATATATCTTTTTTATCAGAAACTTCCTACAACACAATCAACATTTTGTTTTTGCAGCCAGTTATCCATTTTAGTGACAGTGCTTGCTTCCTCATGTGTAAATGTTCCACCATAACAAGTTCCCCTTTTATTTTAAAGGGGCATCATCCCTGCATCCTGGGCTTAGTGCAGCTAAAGATGGATGTGATTCATTTAAAAAAAACACAAACAAGCGAGTGAGAATGATAATTTCTGCAGTCAGGCTGCTCTGCACACTGCTGACACGAAGATGTAGCCATGAGTCTGGCTGCTCAAAACAAAGGGATCAGCAATTCCACTAGGGTTAACCCTCGTGGTGCCATAAATATTCAAACAAAATTTCAGTGCCAATTTATCAAATAGACATTGAGCTATATATAAGTGCTGACATTGCTGAAGAGTTTTAAAAATAAAACAACATGATATAGGACTTGTCGGATGCTCAACCTATTAGGTAAAACAGAAACTACATTAAGAGTGCAAGGCGCTGATAATGCTGAGCTAATATTATTCCACTCAGTGCAGCTCAGTAATGAATATCTTTCAAGCCCTCTGCAATGCCACGGCTCAATTTTACAAGCTTCAGGTGTCAATGCATGAGGTATCCTAAGAAACAAAAGATGCACTCTCCTCCTTGAAAGAATTAGCATATTATTACTCTGACGGATCTAATGGCAACAAATTATCACAACAACAAACATCAAATGTCAGTGTGGTCACATCAGAAATAGAAATGAGACACACTGAGGTAAATATTAAACTGCTTTCGGCAAGAATTCAGCAAAACAACAATAATCTATAATGATTTCTTCAAAATACCCTTCTGTGTCTTTGTGAGATGTTTACATTTAGGTTGGGATTATCTCAAAATGTACCAGTGTCCTCTAAAAACCCTCCTGCTCCATGCAATAATCTGCCTGACTCACAGTTACTCACATAGACTGCCAAAGACAGGTGTAAGATCTGAGTATCTCTGCATGCAGTTGTATTAAATCTGAGCTACACAAACGTCTCTCCTGTGTGAATTACAACCCGGGCAGGCGATGCACACAGTGTAACTGACAGCTGAGGGCTAAGCCGTCAAAGTAGCCTTAGCAGGGAAGGCTTCAGGAACCAAAAGGTGAACTTCTCATGACCGATCCTCCAATCAATCACACCACAGAAGGCGATAATGCAGCTCTGGCACGTTCGCTATCTGCAATAATGCCGCAAACGCCTCTTCTTTGCCATCGTGAAAAATGAACGTGACACATCTTAAAAAGTAATCCATAAGCTCTTTAGGATTTAAGTGCGCGCCGTCATCGACTGATGGGAAAAATTAGAGCAAAGCTCGTGCTTGCCAGCTGTGTTTATTCATGTACGTGGGCACGTATGCATTTATGCCAAAAATTATTTCAATTGTGTTCCAACTGGTCCAGTTTTCCCCACAAAGGAACCATTTCTCGATTTGATTCAAGCAGTTTCAGCAAAATTGCTTTAATAGTGAGTTTGAAAGGACTTTTCCTCAGCTACCATCTCGCAGCAGTGATAAACGGTGCCAGTGGTAACACAGACAGAGCTGAGCTGTAGCAGAATAGGACATTGATCCAATCTGCAGACAATTAGTAACGACTTATTACACACAAATGAGACCGTGTTCTTCACCATCTGTCCACAAACAGTAGCCTGGAGACTCAATGGTGGAATCATAGGTATGGACTGTGTGACGACAACAAAAAAAAAAAAAGAAGAAAAGAAATGTTCTACATGAATGAGTAAACACACATGGTATCAGCCCACAACATCAGATGGTTCGGTGTCAATTATTTCTTTAGATGGCATTTTGCTCTTAATGAGGGATGATTGTGCATATGTGTGTGCAAGCACAGAATTAATATGCAAGTGAAAAACAGATTTAAAAAAAACATGAGAGAGAGAAAAAAGGGGAAGAGAGAGAGAGGGAGAGGCCCTGGTCCATGGGAAAGTTGGGAGGAGAGGATGCAAATTAAAATTTAGTACAGAGAAGCACCAGTATGAGAGAGAGAGCGATGGACTGAATGAGAGAGGAAAAAATGTCAGCGAGGGAGGGACAGAGAGTCACAGAGGGAGCTATCATACATTTCTTTCCTCTCTTAATGCTGGCTGCTAGCTTATGATTAATTACACACTGGTCTTAAAATAGGTCGCTCCTTCTATCCCGACTCTGTGTCTTTCTCTTTTTGTGTGAAAGACAGAAAGAGAAAGATAGGAAGTCCAAAAAAAGACAAGGGGGAAGAGAGAAACTGTTCATGTAGCACTGTGCGAGACACAAAAATGGAGATAGGCAGATTTAGCAAAAAAAAAGAGAGACGTTTTAAAGCTTTGCAGGGTTTCAGCTTCCAGGGTTGAGGTCTGCGGTGTGACACAAATTCATAGTCACAAAACAGATAATGTAAAGTCTTTTTCTCTGACACTGAGCAGATATTGTAACATCTCTTCGGCAAAGTGCAGAGTTTTACGAAATATGTTCTGCTATGTGACATTTTAGTGCTGTATGGGGTCATCTTAAATTTTTTCTAAGCCTCTCAGGAGAGAGATTATCTTGGCGTTGAGGCACATTTGGGAATGTCGATGTCAACTCATACATACCCCCCAGGATTTCGAATGGACCATAAAAGAGGATTGTGATAGGGGGAAATGTCTTGCCTCTTATGAAGTCTGAAGCTGAGTGGTTAGCAAATTCCACTGAATGGAGGCAGAAAAGGTTGTGCTGACAGAAAAACACTGAACTCCGCATGAATAAACGTGCGACACAACACCCACACACTGCAAAACTGCACACACGCGCACTTGCATTTACTGTATATACACCTGCTTATCGCCTGCTGTGTGGCTGTGCTTAGACTCACTCAACCTTGTAATAGCTTTGCTGAGACAGAGATCATGCCTCAGCCTGTTCAAGTGTTCCCCCTCTATGAGCGTGATAAGCCATCACCTGGGCCCCGGCAAGAGCTGCCCCGTTAAAATTTAATGCTACAGTACATCCCTAAAAGGTACCGAAGCACACGGAACGGTTAAAGCCGTATGAAAAGCGGCGCTAAACTGCAAAGCGTGGCCTTCGGTGCAGTTGTTGTTGTCATGGTCGTGACGGCTCCATGAATCTGCCGCGTGAAATATTTATGCTGGTTGCTTGCGCGATGGCTGCTGCAAACATGTGTTTTACGTGTTCAGAAGAAATTAATTATTTAGAAAAGTAGCCCCGTCAGCGCAGTATGGTCCGATAATGCGATGGCCACATTTGAGGAAAGTGTAAATTAAGACTCCACAACCTACTGGAGGGTTTGAACGCCCTGTTATCTTTACAAAATAGCCCAAATTACACCATTTATCAGAGCCAGGAACTGTGAAAACAGAGAGAATCACTGGGTTTTGAACTGGCTGCTGGTCCTTGAACTACTCCTCTGTGATGTGTTATTCAGACAGGAGACTACTGGGCTTTAAATCGCTTAAAATTATTCAATTAAAAATTGTTTTATACATTTAATTTTAAAATTTGCCATAAACCGTTTTCAGTAACCAGACTGTAAAAAAAATAAATAAATAAACTGTGCTTCTTGTCACAACAGTGAATCTAAACCAACAGTCTCAGGACAAAAATCCTGAGTTTTTTTTAGGTTAAACCAGGCTTAATTGCAAGCTTTCTTTGGTTCAGTTTGAAGTTTTCCTGTATGGTGCAGTGTGGCTCACTGTCATGGTTTATTGGGACACTTAATGAAAAGCATTAACAAATTCATCTGTTTTTCCTGCTTTGATCATTTTATTTTTATTTAACCTTTATTTTACCAGGCAAGTTAATTGAGAACTGGTTCCCATTTTCAATAATGACCTTTGTCAAGAGGTGGCATACAAACAATATGAACAGCAAAAACAGATTTCATGTCCAGCAACTCACTCAATATTACAAAACAAAAAGACTTGTAAAATAAAGAGGCTAAAAACAGGTGTAGTGGTCCTGAAGTTAAGCTTTAATCAATGAGAGTGGTATGTGTGAGGTGAGTTTTACGGAATGTTGCAAAGAGTTCCAGTTATTAGCAGCAGAAAACTGGAATTAGGATCGATCGAAAGGACTTTGGGAATGTGCGGGTTAATGAGAGTGTTAGAACGAAGAGTACAGGTGGAGTTATGAATGATAAGTACAGAGACTTATCGGTCAGAATATCTAACAAAGTCTAAAAGTCAAAGGTGAAGCAAACTGCTGGACCAGAACTTCAGGGCACAAGTGTTCATACTGCAAAACCTGCTGACTCGACACACTATAGATATTTTATTACTTACATTTTAAATTTGTTTCCATACTTGTCTCCAGTCTTCTCTGTATAAACATAGACAGTCCCTACAGTTCTGCCCAGTTCAGACAAAAAGTTTTTGAATTTTTGTCACGTAACCGTTGGCTGCAGGTGAGTCAATCATGGCTTCTCAGTTGTCTTGTGGAGCACAGAATTATTTGGGTTTTTTACAGAATCTGTCTGGTGCAAAGTTTTTTTGAAAAGTAAAACAAAGAAAAACAAAAGTTGAATTTCTTTGATTCTATATTTTACAGATATTAAAAAAAAAAAAAAAAAAAATTCCAACTGTGTCCACGTGTTGCTAATAATAGAAAAAATGGTGACTCTACATACTACAGATATTTTCCTTTCATACAAAGCCTGCAGTTCAGCCGAACAGTCCCTGAACTTTTGTCATTTGACAGTAGGTTGCTGCTGAGTCACTCATGTCTTTCCAGTTTGCACAATTTCAAAGTTAAGCTAGGATTTGATACGGTGTAAGTCTGGATTTAATCTGTATGACCTACGTGACTTCAAATTTCCACCTCTCCCCCGACAAGATGGACCGAGGCCGACAGACTCTTGGGTTGGCATATTATCCATGTATCAATGTGCCCCGGACACGCAAGTCACTCACTGCAGATGAGCTACAATTACTGCCACGGCAAGCTGAATACACACCGGGGAAATATGAAACCTATTTCTGCTGAAATATAGATAAGACTTCTGTCTAGCACAGGGATGCAGACCCCAATGCAGTCTTAGATTACCTCAAAGTGATTGATTTACAGAGGTGAGCTACATGAGAAAGGAAAGGGAGGGAGGGAAAGGAGGTGGGAGAGGACAAAAGAAGAGATGCGGTGAGACAGAGGTTAAGTTTACTTGTTGGTGAAGCAGATCTGATGATGATGTCAGCACCCCAGCAGTCAGTCTGCAGAGTCAGACAATTTAATGCGTCCTGGAGCTGTCAGTCTGCATTGTGGAGTATTACAATAGAGTCTCCAGCTCTGCAGTCTACGAGTTCATGCACACGACGGGGAGGGTTGGCGTGCATCAGCTCCCTGAAACCAGGCTTCCTGCTCCCCTCTATGTCGGGTAAAAGACATGATAGATAAAACTAAGCTGTCATGACATAATTTATACATAAATTACATAAATTATATCGAAATTACTGACGTATAATCACACCTTAAATAAAACTGCAGTGGTTTAACTGCAAGGTTTCACATTGCTGGGTTACTTTTGTAATGAAAATCTAATTCTTTTGACTTGAAGGTACTTTGGCACAGCAGCTGTTCTCTTAGATGTGCTAGATGAAAACATTAACCTGACTTGTCCTGGCTTAACTATAATATTTTGTCTATGTTGCACGCTTGCAATGGTATTTCTGAAATTACTTTCAATATTCTTCTAATTCGACATTTTATTGTAAGTCACTTTATGTTGTTTTTAGGATACAACACACAAAATAATTCTTATTGATTATTACAATAAACAGTATAGAAAAGCATGTTTTTTGTTGTTGTTGTTGTAATCTTTGCATTTTTTCTTTTCCAGTGAAATAAGATAAGACAAACTTTAGTGATCCTTTTCTGGGGAAATTTACAAGACAAATACGGGTTAACTGTGACCTTTTCAGGCCTTACAAATTACTCCACTGAAACAATTTGAGTTTGAGATGGGCTTAATACACTTTTGGTCACGTCCGCGTCAGACTGAAAAACATCAATTTTGCAATGAAAGCATGGTTAATTGAAAGGCTGAGAGGTGGCAGCCAGGTGACATAAAAAGGACAATTCTGCAAATTGAGTTCGGGGCAAATAATTTCAGCGATGTGCTGCCTGAATAGTGTATTGTCCAGCATTTCATGTCGTGATTGACAGGTTCATAAATGTGGGTCTGAATTAGTTGTTTTGTCCCCGTGTGTAGCACAACTTTGCCCACAAAAGCACAAAATCTGGCTGTGAAAATGCACTATATGTGTGTAGCGATGAAACGAATCAGGACACGTCGCTGTGAAGGCCACAGAACTACATACAGTATGAAGTCAGCTCTCCCAGATTGAACTGATCTTCACACTATTGATTTCCTGATCAGAGTAACTAATCAGCTACTGAGTGTTTCCAAAACTACAAGGAAGTCAGCGCTCAAGGACAAACAACAAGTTCTGTACTTTCTGAGTCGGAGCTTGAACCCAACTTGACCACTTCAAAAACTGCACACGTCACCGTGCACCCTTTGGGAACGTGCTCATATCTTAGAGGGAAGGTTGTACACGGAGCAGGTGTAGTGATGTGATTACTGTACCGAGCCCGAGCAGAGCGGCCTCTGACAAAGCAGGATTGATGAGCACTGCAGGGGAGGGAGCAGCTATTTCTGTCTGTCTGACCACATGCTGCGCCCTGCGTCTGGCTGCACATACACACCTGTGCGTGTCTGTGCGAGAGTGTGAGTGTCCAGGGGGTAAAACAACACTGGATGTAAGCTGCAGTCCGTAATGTCAAACCTGGAGCTCTAAAGCATTCCACATGTAATCCATTACAGCAATCTATTAATTATTACTAAGAAAGCTGCAATCAACACTGGATTACTCAAATGACTAAGACTGCCTTACAACACATTAAACTGTTCCAGAGTATTATTTATTTAAATAGAGCTACTATCAATTTCATTCATATTTGATTGGTGTAAATTAACCCTAGAGGTGTATGTGACCTAAAAGACACAGTGCTGTAGAGACGCAAAAACATAACAGATCCAATAACACACGAGATATACACCATATCGCATCACATTACATTATAAATATAAAGTAATACCATAATAAAAAATTCACATCAACAGTTTTAGAACAGAGTTTCTCATTCCATTTCCATGCAAACTTTCTGTGCCTGTAAACTGAAACTTTTCACCTGCAGTAAATGCTTCAATCCTCTCTTTCTGCACAAGCAAACACATAAGCACACAAACAAATGCACACACCTACACACAAACTATGAGAAAGCATGACACCAGCGATTATCTACAGTGCCAGGAGCCTGAGACAGCAAAAAAAAGCAGTTGATGCACTCTTAGCGAGCACCTTGTGGGCCGAGCGTCACACTGAATCAGCCTGGAGAGGACCGGGGAGGAGTAACATGCCAGCAATTCAATACAACCCAATTCCGCTGGCCCGTGCGGCGAGACTGACGAACAAATTGAGGGTCCATTGTTACAAGAGCGGCACTTGTAGCATCTCCGTTCGCCCTAAATAAATTGCATTATCTGGGCTGTCAGAGTGGCAAGAAAATAATCCATCCTGGCTTATCATCACAAACACATTCAATCCACTTTGTGTTTTTTTTCCCCCCCTCTTCTCTTCAGTGTGTCTTTGTGCTCATTTTCGGGGCTTTGTGAAATAAGAATATTGAATCAACTGCATCCCCTCTTTTTTATAATTATCCAACAATATTTTATATGCACATGAGACTAAGAAAAAGAAGACAACGTGCACCTTATGAATTATTTATATTGGGAATTGTATTGCTACCAATCCAGTAATGCCAGACATGTATGCGTGATTAACATGCTGCCCAAATAAGTGTGCAATAGCTTAGCATGCAATTTCACATTTATACAGGTATTTTCAGAAGGTGCTGCATGAAGCACAGGGGACAGGTATGGTCTTGACCCTGAAATTCACTGTCCAGTTCTCATATTTTTGTGAGCTGGCAGCATATGTGGTGCAGCCGAGGTCAAGTGTAACCAGACAGGAGCTGCATGCAAGTCTGGCAGCAGAGCAAGAGGTTGGTGTTTGGGTTTAAACTGGGTCTGCGGTTTTATTTATTTAGCAATGCTGTGATTCCATTGAAACAAAATGCTTTAGATGATTTAAAATGATTTAGATCATCATCGAAAAAGCAATTGCAATGCGATAACAGTAAAACAGACTATACTGTGAGTTTCTGCTCATCCATCAGTGTTTACAGACTATAGGAGAGGCTTCTCCTTAAGCTGATTAAATCCTTATGTTGCATTCGCACCATGACTGACAAAACAGCCAAGCATGGCCAGATACACTGTCACCGAGTCACCGCTGACGTTTCGCTCATTAATGTTGTTTATATCACAAGCAAAATAGGTACAGCAAGGATGCATTTACCTTCTCTTTTTATTTTTTAAACATAACAGTACAGGATATTGTAGGGATACCATTGGTTGGCACTTTACTGCATATTTAGGAAGCTGAAGTTTTGTAGCACGTCATGCCTGTCATACAGCAAGAAGTGTCAGGCGCCACTTTGTAACTTCATATCGACGGCTTCCATTGAACTTCTACCCAGTTGCTTTTACTGAACAAATTATTACAGCCATCTGGAGGCAGCAGGACTGGCATGTGTTACAGTGCATGTGTTTCTATTTGAAAAGTGTTAAAGCACAGTGTCAATATGCGCCCGATGAACCACTGTGGTTACTTTGATGATGCCAAACAATACCAAGCTGCTGCAAAATAACCACCCAAGCTCCTGTCATCACATTTGTGGGATACAAACTTTTCATGTGACGCATGAGGCTGGACCTGGTGCACTGGGAAAAGAAGCCTGTCCTACAATACACTTTGATTACGACTGTCACTATGTGATTTAGCACAACAGAAAACAGGAATGAAGCACTACTTGTCCATTACAGACACACACCAGACTCAGTACACCCACAGATGTTGTAAATTAAATGTACAAAGGGACGTCATCGTTTGGCAGCACATTTGTACTGCTGTGTATTTGTCTCTTGCCAGTCTGCAGCTCACGGCAAACAAAACCTCTTTCCTGCTTGGAGAAGGTTATTTGCACTCTTGTCTTGATGAAAATGGTGAGTCATGCCCCACCGTGATTGGCACATCTGCTTAAGAGTGATGAGACCAGCAATGTGCCTGGCTGAGATGATTAATCACCATATCCCTCAATTTACTTTCTAATTCTCCCAAATCTTTTGTGCAAATATGGATACAAATGACAAGCACACATGCTTGGAACCAACCTTCACCGACCTTGGACACATGACTTTGCATGTTGTGCTGCTTTTGCAAACGTGCCAAAACAAAAAAAAACCCCAGAGCAGAAAGGGAAAGCAGGAACTGCACATACACAGACACACAGTTGTGTTTCTATCACTTCAAAGGTCATTTAAATGACTGTCCTACAGACTAACCACAACAACTACTTGCCTAACCCCGCATTGAATGACTTACATTATGGGGATTTACTTTATGTCCCCAAAAGGAGGTCAAGTCCCCACAGAGCAACTGTGTAAACATAATCAGGTCCTCATATATAAGTAACACAAGTACACACACATACACACACACACAAATTAGGGATCTAATACTCCCTTTCCTGTACGTTTGTATTCCACTGTGGCTACTATCAAGAAGTTGTTCTGACAGCAGAGCAGTGCTATTAGAAGAACCAAGCTGTGGGCAGCAGGGTTTGCCCAGAGACATGTTTAAAACTCAACAAAGAAGAACTACCTTATATGACCTCACAGCGCCCCTACAAGCACAAACTCTGAAAAGAAGCTCGTCTTGCCTTGAAGATCTTCAAATTCACTATTGTAATTTGAAAATATGCCCCTTTCTCCTCATAGCTTTCCAAATTCTATAATTTGCACTTTCATATCCACCACCTCTACCCATTAAGAGACCTTCCTCCCTTTGAGACATGTCATTTTTCCCCTGTCTATGAATCCTCACCGCTGGGACAGATCTGTGGGTGTGTCAGACATGCCCGACACGAGGAGACCCCTCAACCCATCCACCCGCTGTGGGCTGGCTGCTGCATGATGCGTTGTGACTGATGCTGGGAGCCAAACACCCCTGCCACTGCTCCGCTGTGCCTGCAGCGCCGGCGAGAGCGAGAGGGAGTGAAGTCAGTCAGGCAATCTGGCAGCTCAAAAACTCCAGCTGGGTGCACTCATCCCCTCCGCTGCCACTCCTCTGTAGCTTGAAAATACCTCAATTTGAAATCATACATTTCACTGTTAACCTTGATGGCAGGCGGCTCCGTTTTTGACGGCGTGCGCCTGCGTGTGTGACTGGTGGAATTGCTGACAGATACGCGCGTGTCTGACTGCAAATAGAGAATGAAAATGCAACATCTCAAGGATGCTGCTATTCAAATCTTGTTGGATGTGCTACAGGAATAATAGACAGCCTATTTCCGCCGTGTCTGGTGACCAGTTTCACATCATAATAAATCTATATTCGGAGCTTTCTCATTTAAGGTGTAATAGAAGCGGCAGTATGCTCATGCAAGGAGAAAGTGATGTGAAAAAATGCCACAGTTTGTCTCCTTTCTTTGACCTCTAAGGGACCTGTTAGATCCAGATAGGGAGGTGAAATATACTTTCAGCAAAAGGAAGCAGATTCGTGACGTTTAATCTGATGGCACCTGAATGCTCCATTGTAACGGTTACCCACATAACCTGACCAGGTTAGTGTCTCGCTCTCGGCACAGCCGCACAATGAGTCCACACAGAGGATTAAATTCTTCCTGACAGCACCTTGTCAAGCTCTCTGTCTCAATCCATCCCTCGCATCATCTCCCAGTTGGTGGCACACAGAGGTGATGTTGTTCTTTGCTTTATGAAACTCTACGCACCCTCAGGGGCCCTAAGGCTGTCCCTGACAATAAACACTCGCCGATAAGGATTCACTGGGGACGAAATAAAAAAAACAAGACAACCGTTCTCAGTGAATCACTGTCTGTGTTTTTAATGGGGTGACATATAGCTCAGCAGAGGTCTTCTCTTATCTAGTTTAGAGACGCAGCTAAATGAAAACAACAACAATAAAATAGGAGGAGATGAAGACGCCCGAATGCTCCAACAAGGGGTTGATAGTTTACTCTGCTGTGTGGCTAAATGTTGTGCTTTTAGCAGATTTATTCCTCATTGAGTTGCTTGGTTTGATGTGTCTCATCCAAAATACTAACTAATGTCCTCATATTTGGCAAATGTTGGGGGAAAACACTGATTATCATAAAATTCCAGTTCCAAAAAATGCAAGGTTATGGAGAGTTGAAGGGAAGGAAAAAAAAAGACGACAAAGTCTCTGTGCATATGTGAACATAAAGCTGTGTAATAATAGAACAAATACATGATTAAAAAGCATATGTTGCGCCCAGGGAAACTGAAAACTGAAGCTTAACATCCATTGTTATTGTGCCACTGAAGTTAACACAGCACTTTGGTTTGCCTCCCAAGCGATCTTTAGAGGGCTGTGAGATGAGAAAATATTCATAAAAAAACAACAAAACTTGTTTTTCAATTCTGCTGCAGATTTGCTACTAGGAACAGTCAAGATATTCAGTCATTCATCTGCCATAATGGGAGCTTGGGGTCATACAATCTAAAAAATAAAATACAGCGGCCTGTGATGGGGCTCCTAGAGGCTGAATAATCACCAGGTTTTGTTGTGGCAGCAAAGATAATAAAGCATTTTTATGATGCCATAAAAATCCCTGTTCAAGACAGCTTTTCTGTGCTTTTTCAGGCTCACTGCAGAATATTAAACCAAATTTTTGATGGTGCATTAGCTTTACAAACACAACTGTTTGTTTCATTGACTTTCCCATGTATAAATCAACATTTTCTATTCCCCAAAATGTCAGTGAACACCGATAACATATTTTGCTGGAGCGTTTTGTCTGCTGTAAAAAAAAAAACAGTCCTCGATGAATTATTAAATCATTCTGTATTTTACTTCAGCAGTTTAGAATCAACAGCGTTTTGCAAAACAGCGGATATTTTCTTTTTATATCACTGCTTGCTTTAATGGAAAATGACCTTTCCAGTCGCAGCAATTGGCTGAGTCCATTCAGAGAGTAAGTATCACGAGCTCTCTGTCCCTCCTCAAGGCTCTTTTTTTACTCTCTGTCTTATCTACTGTCGGTACTTAACTTACATGATGTTGTACTGGCTGCAATCCATTTTCAAACAAAAACATAGTGTAATGAAAAACAGATCTTCCAACTTCTAATCCCACCCAACTGTGAAAAAAAAACATTTTTTCTCCAATAAACTGCAACGACAACTGAAGTAGTAGAATGGTTCATCTCAGGGCAGTTTTAAAAAAAAAATTTGTCAGTGGCTGTGCATCATGTACAACGATGGTCAAAAAATAATGTTCCTTACCCTTTAAACTAAAACTAGTAAACAAACCGTAACTTCCACCATCACCCTTAACCCCATCTGCTAAATTTAACCCTAACCATCTGACCCGCCACCAAATGCTAAAGGTCAGTGTTGCTGATGTTTTTGTTATCTCTGAAGCCTTCATACACAGATTTCAACTGGAAATAACTATATGTACATTTCCAAATGAAGTGTTTGAGATCTCATGTACTCATTCATGTGAGTGCAGGTGAATAGTCCTACAGCTCTGTATCACTCCCCAGGTTAGTATTTATATAAGTCATGCCAACTTTTCCTGGAACCAGTCACAAGCAAAGGTTTGCTGCAGATTTAAATCATTCTCATAATAATATCCTACCAACATATTCTGGTTTCAATTGAAAATACATCAAAATTAGCTGCTGCCTTGTTAGCTTAGGTTCTAGCCTAACTTACACTGAACAAACATTTATGTTAAAAGAAAACAAAAAAAACAACAAAAAAAATGATGATCTTTCAGTCCTTAATGTACTTTTTTTTTTCAAATAACAAAAAATATCTGTTAAATAATTGATTTTTTTTTGCCGATTTAAAGACAGTTTTTTTTTTTTTTTTTAAAAAGGAAAAAAAAGAGAGAAAATTTTACAATCAAATATGTGAAAGTTTAATTAGCAGTTGTAAGAGAACAGATTAGGGACAATAGTTTTGGCCTGTTTATTATAGTTAACTACTAAATTACACATTTTAAATTAATCAGTCAGAGTTATTATCTGACTGAATATCTGTAAAGAAAATCTGTAAACTAACACTAAATTATTTTGGGGGTTTTTTGTTTTTTTAATCACATATAAACTGTAAGATTTTTTTTTTTTTTTTTACAATTTAGTAAACTTTGCCTCTACTTGACCACAGTAAACATAGTGTCTCCAGTTTGTGTTAACTGTTCTACCTCAGGCAATCCAAATTGGTGCAGACTTGTTTGAAGTTCTGTTGTCATCTTAGCACTAGCTTAGCCTTATTGCACACTACCGGTTTAGCATTCTCACATTCACACTGCAAGATGATTTTCAATATCAGTCTCACTGACGTCATTTTGGCCATAAATCATGTAGCCTCATGAAGAGGAGTAAAGAGGGGTTAAACAATGCACGTTGCCTGCGGTTTCATTTTAGAATTCCTAGCCACAGCGTACCGTTAACCCATAGTCTGAGATTCTCACATCCCAAGGGCACTTGCATCATGTATGGAGAATCAGGGAACCCAGCAACACAACTGACGGTATAGAAGCAACATTATCATTCATGTCAGCACCAATAATCTAAGAATGAAGCAGCCTGAAGTCATAAAAGAAAACCTGGCTGGGTTGTTTGACTTTGTCAGTAAGATGAGACGGTATTGATTAATTGTCTCTGGTCTCTTATCTGTGAGAGGCAATAATGGGATTTTGACATGTTTCTAAAAAAAATGGCTTTGTTTTTAATAACTCGCCTTTTGTCTTCAACAACCTTCGCCAGACTGAGATGTGTAACGGTATTTCATCTTGGAATATAGACAGGCGTTTAGAGCGAGACGGACATTGGAGACTTCTGTGTATTTCTAAGTGGTATGCATTATCATTATTAGCAGTCAGTGATTTACACAAAAGGCTCAGTGTGATTCCTCAGCAGATTCTGTTTAAGCTCATTTTCAACACTCTGGTTGCTCGGTTATTTCCCTGGCTAACCGGATACAAAGAGCCTGTGCTCAGTAAGCACAGAGCGCTGTGTAACGCCATTTCATCCCACACCAAGACAGAACCCAATGTCCCTCAAGGCAGTTCTTTAACAAATCCCATTCATTTAATAAGCAGCAGCCAATAGCACAGGATTAGATTCAGCAGGAGTGTTTGAAATGGAAAAATTGTGGAATTACACCATGAAAAGAAAGAAAAAGAGAAACTTGGAGATGAGGAGCAGATAGGAAGATGATAGATTAGGCGATGGATGGATTTAAAGGGAGGTGGCTCTTTTCATTTTTTTTAAAAGACGGTGATGAGGATCCTACTGAGGATCGCTCGGAGGGACAGATGCGCTTTGACGGCAATTGACTGCCTCGTGTTGCATCACATTAGGGTTCAAGAGGCTATCAAAACATTATGCCGGGGGGAGTCATAACAATGACCAGAGGAGTAATAAAAGACATAAAGTCAGGGAGATAGAGTGCGAGAGAGATGGAGAAAAAAAAAAAAGCCGGTATGGCAGAGACTGAGAAGATACAGAAAGAAGGATAGTGAAGAAAAAAAAGATGGGAGACACAGGGAGCGAGAGGCAGGAAAATCAATAGGCTTCTATATGCAGCACTGAGAATGTGCCCTCTCGCTGCTCCAGACAGCCTATCCAAGGACTCCAACAGCCAGCAGACAAACTGAACATCTATCCACAGACCCACACTGATAATATGCCACCCCAGCCTGTCCCTGTCTCCATTTATCTCCGTCTTCCCCCCGTCCGCCCACAAACACACATACATGGGCATGCACACATGTACACACACTTCAACCTACTGGCTCTTCTCCTCCAAATTTAACACTCTAATTTGGTTGAGGGCTGGCTGCCGTGTTATTGATGTTGCCAGGGGTCTGATCCATCTTGAGACTGGGACAAGGCTTTAGTCAAGATGACTATAACTCAGAGGCATCCTCTCGCCTGTTTGCCAGAGTATCAGACTGGCATCGGTAATTTAAAGGCTGGACAGGCAGCCGATATTACTGTATGCACCTGCCTTGCTTCATCAACGCAAAGGGCTGGAAGCCAGTGTTCTGAAGCGCTCAGTAAATCTCCATTCACGTTGGAATGCGTTGGACTGGAAATCAATTTTGTAACTTTTTTTTTGTCATGTTGCAAACTTCCATTTTAGGATTATACAATATGGAAATGAAGATATGAGCAATTAAAAAAAATGTGTTTACTTTCTTACAGTGTTTGCAGTGAAGGATTAAGACATATTCTGTGATGGTGCGACATGTGGGATGGATTATCGAGGTTTACTTCTGAGTGAGCCTGGAATTTCTAGCTTTATTTTTTTATGTGTGAGTATGTCCACCAATCTGTGTGGGTTTAGCTGGAGGCCAGAGCGATGGGGAATTGGAAAAGCTGGATTCGGCGTCATATATCAGTGTCTTATCACAGCGATATATGGCCAAATAGGACACAGAGGGGGCCCCCGTTGTGCACAAACAATGAATAAAGATTGCAAGGAAGCGCAGAAATGTAAAGAAGGAAAAGAAGGAAGGGGAAAAGAAAAGCAGAGGGGGAGAAATATGCTCTCTGGAGGCCTTCGAAACTGTGTTAGCGTAGTCTCTGATCATTGATTAAAGAGGTTTATGTACTCCAACCCACAAAATTGTGGAGGACACACTCACCTCTCTTCCCCTTCTCCCTCAACACCCCCATCCCCTATTCCTCCTTCCCGGAGCTGTCCATCCTCTTGCCCTTTTCCCTCCTGCGTCTCTATCTCTGCGCAGTAATGGGCAGACAACCGCTGCTGTAATTTCCTCTGTACTAAAAACTGACAACTACAAAAGGTCACGCAGAGGGAGGGGTCTCATGCTTCTAATCACTCAACAAGACCAGGGCCACTCAGTCCATTCAAATATCACCCTGATAAAGACAAAAATGTCCTCTGGTACTGACTGCTTTGTTTTAATTTTCTGATTATGAAACAGGATGATACAGTGAGTATGGAGACTGCAATTTAATCTCAAGAAAGACAGGAAGTGTCCTTGAGCTGCCCGGTCACATAAACCAAAGTTTTTCTTCTCAAAATGAGAACTATCTGAAGTATTTACACGAAATTAAATGATTGCATAATGGGTCACGGCTAAGCTCCACAGAAAGCATTGAGAAAATGCGAAATATATTGAATGCAGCACTCCACCTCAAGCAAACAAGATGGAGCAGCGTTGAGCCTTTGTTATTGGTTTGCTGCTGTGCATTCTACTGAAATCACAATCTTATCAGAATATCCCCCTCCCGCTGTTATTAAATGGGTAAAGGCAAGTCCTCGGCTTCACAATGCCATGTAAACTAGGAAATATCTCTGGATCAGGGCTGGTTTCACTGAGAAACAAAAAAACACCAGTCAAAGCATGGTCACTATTGCTGAAATGTGTGAAAATGTGGGCAATAAAGTGGTGAATATTACAGGAGCAGCTCAAGTCTTGCAAAGAGAGAGGACATTTATTCAAAAACAAACAGTAATTGGAAGTAATTTTACAATCAGGTTAATCATTGTTATTAGACTTCATGTAAATTAAGCTACTTAATACCTACAAATTCTGTCCCCTCCATGGGACGTCTTAAGAAACCAACTTTAAGATATGCACTTTGCTGAACAAGATGACTAATCACCCAAGTCAGGATTTTAAAAATGTATTTCCAAAAACCCAAAAAACACCAGAAGCACAGAGCTGGGGAAGAATGAGGGGCATTAGTTAAGCAGAAAGACACAATAAATATTGCAGTCCTTCAAGACAAATACATTAAACATTAAGCAAACACATTTTGGTCGTTAAGATTACAAATTTAGACAAGGAAGAAATGAGCGGCGCTAAGAATACAGTGTTTGCTATGTTCATTTACTTTGTGGTTTCCTGCCACAGTCGCGGTTCCATTAACTATCAAAAGAAATCAATGCGCGCATGCTGAGACAAACGGCACAGAAAGCGCTATGACTGCGAACAGCAGATAGCCTGCGAGAGAAGAAAGTTGAGCCGAATGTGAGAGAAAGAGCAGAGCGAACATGAACAAACTAGAAAATGAGAAAAGACAAGAGACCACAGTCAATTACGAGTCCCATCTTGTAGTTTGTGTCTACATTGATTTGTTGGGTACCAGGATCTCCGCCTCTCCCCAGTTCACCTAATTGCACTCACTGTGACCCGCTAATTACTTCACTAAGACCTAGTTGGTCTCACCTCAGTAAACTGCCTCGCTGTCAGGAGCTGTCTCTAAACCATCCAGAGAGGGAGGGTCGTGGAAAGAAAAAGGATGTGAAGGCAAAGGGAAAGAACAAGGCAGGATTAAGAATGCATGATGTATGTCAGAGCAAGAGACAGAAAGAAGATGTAAAATGAAACAACAAGCGACGGACAGAGAAAGGAAATAGAGGAGTATATATTTTATATTTGAGGTGGTTTGCAGAGACTGTGAATGCAGGTGGAGGTTTAACTTACTGCTGTTACTGCATACTTATTTAAAGAAAGTGCGACTGATTAGACAATCACTCATAATCATTCAGACAACGATGACAGGTCATTCACTGGTAACACCATGGAGTCAACCTACCTGATGGGATGAGCTCAAACGGCCAGTTGGGTTCGAGAATGCCAAAAGGATTGTTTGAGTCTTTGCTCTCTGTCGTCTCTGGGGTTTTTTGTTCCTCCGGCTTTGAGCCTTTGAAGGGTGTCCAACGACTTCCCACAACGAAGGACTCAGAAACTGCAGATCTGGATTCCATTGCTGTCGCAACGACTTTGGAGTCTGACGCGTGGGTGGTCAACAGAAGGACTCCAGTAGCTGTTTGAGGTCCTCCAGTCGCTGAGAGGTGGCCCTGCATGTTGGGTAAGTTCGTAGTTTTCTCCTTCTCTTCCTGAACCCATGAAATGGAAATAGACGGCTCCTCTGTGGAGGAAGTGTCGGCGGTGTTTTGTGGGGTGGTTGCTGTGGTGGCAGGCTCCACCGTTGTTACCTCAGAAGTTGTCAACACCTCCATCAAAGCTTCATGTGTAGTAGTCATCACCTCATTCCTGCTGGTGCCTTTGTTGTGCTTCCTAAGAACTGGAATGAAACCTGAATTTGAACCACCCTCCCCTCTGCGCGAGGAGGCAGAAGAGAGATTGTCAGTAGGCCGGCGGACGTAGAGGATCTCTCCCCTGGCCTCCTCTGCTGTGTCTGGATCCTGGGAGCCCTGAGGTGGAGTTGTGGGTTGTTCCACCAGCTGCCACTGGGACAGAGTAGTGTGCTCGGCCACAGTGACCAAATCCCTCTGGCTTGGTGAAGGTTCGGTTTCAGGACTCAGTTTGACACCACTGCTGGCCAAACTGTCAACTTTCACTGCAAATCCACCAGGATAGTTGGTCCCCTCTCCACTCCCCTCAATCTCCTTCTCCTCGCCTGATCCACTTCTGGCAGTTGGAGTAGTAGCACTCTCTGCATCCTGGTCCTTGCCCTCACCTGAATAGTTTTCCGGGGTGTCCTGTCGAAGTGAGGTGGGTAGGGTCATCACCTCAAGGGGCCCTGCTTTGGCTTCCATCGGCCCCCAGGTGGGATGTTTACCCACGTAGGCCACATTTCCAGCAGAGCCTTGTTTGGGGCCACGCATGGACTTGATGGCCCACTGAAACTGGCTGCTCGGGGCAGGAGCAAAGGCAGGGCGTCCTCTGGGACCCTGAGGACCGGATATGTTGACATGTTCACTGGGTGGTGATCTCTCAGTAGGAGCCGATGAAGGGAACTCTACAGGGAACAAAGAGACAGAACAGACTAATTAATACAATTCTATCATCGGGGGATGGGGTGAATTTAATTTTATGGATGTAGAATTAGCAATTAAAAGCTCAAGCCAGCTTTACATGAACCCAGTGAAACTTGTTCAGGGAGCACAGTTTCAAAATGATTATGGAAACATGACACTGTGTTGGCAAGGCCATGGCTCCACTGAGACCAGTGATTTGAGTCTGAACCGGTATATTAATCACATAGTGGATATTGGACTTCTTAAACAGGAGTTACATCTGTTTTTTTTCCCTTTGTACCCCTCTTCTGCAAACAATTTTGGGACAATAAAACCTAATCAACTCAAAATTAAGGAGACCACATCCATGTGGATTGTGAAATGTAACTGTCAAATACTGGCAGCTTTAAACACTCTGAAAACGTTGCTTCACGTGTTAGTTCTCTTGTTATACTTTGATATAATCATGACAAGTTACATGAAAACATAAAGTTTGGGAAAACAAAACATTCTCAGGTATGACTTTGTGAGAGTTCAACAGAATTTTTTTCTGCTTCCTTGATCGGACTATTGGGCATTCACGGTGGGTCGTGGTTACCACTGTCGCCTCGCAGCTAGAAGACTGACATCCCGGTTGGGACGCCTGGGATATTTCTGCGTTGAGTTTGCATGTTCTCCCTGTAGGTGTGAATGTGAGTGTGCTTGGTTGTCTGTCTCTAAGTGTAGCCCTGTGACAGACTGTTGACCTGTCCAGGGTGTCACCTGCCTTCACCCTAAATCAGCTGGGATAGACTCCAGCCCCCCGCGACCCTAATGAGGATTAAGCAGTATATAGATGGATGGATGATAGGACTATGGGAGAATTGAATAAACGTTTGTCCAGCACCATAAGCAAACAACCTCACAACTGTCTTAGGAATCAACTGGACCCACTGAATAAGCAACGATAAGAACAAAAACACAACGTTTTTCATGTGAAGAACCAAAAGTGTTAAACAACGTTAACAAAATTTTCAATATTTCATTTCAGAAGCTACGGTATGACCCAGGTCAAACCAAATAATGTGGTATGGGATGTCATGAGAGGACCCAAATTTAGACACAGGAGGCAGATTTCTAACTGACTAACTGAAGGGTTAATCATTTGAAAAACAAACACACACACAGGCAGCAGGCAAGGTTTAACCAAAAATCAAAAGTGGGAACAAACTGAAACCAGAAAATGTAGTAACACAAAAGGCTTAAAAAAAAAACTAAATGCACAGGCCAGAAGAGTACATAGAACGTGGGGAGAATTCAGGCAGGTGATCAGCCAGGTAAACACTAACTGGCAACTAAAACCAGGAGAGATAAGACTACATATACACAGAAGGGCTGATTGATGAAACAAGACATCGGTGAAACCAATGAGGGCAGGGCAGGCAATCAAAAAGGAGGGAAAACACACAAAGGGAGTTTTATGGCCAGTGCTTGGCTTGTCTTTCCACCAAATAATCTACAAAAAAGCAGTTGCAAAAATACTGTTAACGATTGGTTGTCATGTTTATTTCTATGCAAAAACTGTGTATTACGTTAACAAGTGATCACATATTTATTTATAAATGTAACTTTTTTTTTCCATCACGATTTTATAAGTGTTACTTGAACAAATGTACAAATCTAAGGAAGTTAGTCTAAATTGTGCTTTTCAAAATTTGCTAAAGGTGTGCATATGCCAATACGATATAAAGTTTAAGAAGTTACCTGGGATTAACGCTCAGTTTTCCCTCTGTGTGTTCCTTTAAGCTGAAGGAAAACTGTAATTTTTGGCAATCTTCAAGTAGCAGTTAACTGTTATTGGGAAGTTTTGGATTTCTTTCCTCACCAGTGAACTTTATCAATGTGGTTACCAAAGTTGTTAGAGTTTGCAAACAAAACTGGGGGAGGCGCCCCTTGTGAGGGTGAACACACACATGCACACAGATAAACACACACTAAAAGGATGGGAGGATGTATTCAAATGTAATTTCACACCTCTCTTCTCTGTCCCTGTTTTCTTGTTCCCTGTGGATTCTTTTACCCAAAACAACATCCTGCTGGAATACACTTGCCTGTGGTGAGAGAAGCCATGTGGAAAAACGCAGGAGCACTTGAAACACGATAAGCAAATGACTAGCTCCACAACAAGCTCCATCTAGATCTGTTTATTTAGATGAAGTGGTCCACTGTACCTTATCAGCTTACAGCTTTAAACCAGACTCTGTCTACACCATCAATAATTCATTCTGTCTGCATGTGTGACTCAGAGCTTGGTGTGTGTCGGGGTGTTTTTCTTTTCTTTTTCTTTTTTTTTTGGGCAGCGGTGCAGCTGCGTGACTAAGCGGCCCAGCTAGCGTTGCTATCTTCATCATCGCTCAGCTCGGTTTGGCTGTCCTCGGTCCGGTTAACATGTCCGAAAAAGTACAGGAATACAGCACAACAAATTACCTCAGGAGGGAGAACATACACAAATATGTCCATGCATAAAATATTAACGCATATGTAAATTATTCAGAAGGTTCGCTGTTGCCTTACGCCTAAGTGAGGTTTATGAGTCAGAGGTTCATTTCCATAAGAGCCATGTAGCCTGGCGTAATTGTCCTATTAATAATCCAAATAGCTAATTACATACTTTTACTACACACACTGATGGAAGTGAGAATAATTAAACACATTAATCTGGTTTGATCATCTATGTAATGACCCATGTAATAAATAAATTGAGACAATTAGGTGTAGGTTTGGGGGATTTCACGGCGCTATTTAGAGCACGGTTAAAGTTCATCTTTGCGGCTGTAAATCTGTCGGTGATGGGCCTGCTGGAAAAAAGCCACAACTCAAAGCAGATATGCTGCAAAACAAACTCATAATAAACCCCATTCAGACAGTAATTGTGTGCTTCCACTGTGAGTGGTTCTGCCGTGTTGACTCCACTTTACTGGAGTAAACGGGCTGAGAGAATCCCTCGGGTCAGGCAGACATGATATTAAATTGTGAGAGCGGAGGCTGACAATGAGAGAAAGAGAAAGAGAGCGAGACAGATGGTACCAGTGCCACCTCATCCTATCTACAGATATGGCATCTAATAAAAAAAAAGAAAAAAAAAAAACGGCTGAGCAGAAGTTATTGCATGGCCGTGTGAATCATGTCAGGAGCATCTACACTCAGTGTCAGCGCATAGGTCCAACTGTCTTCTATCACATAAATTTAGTCTCTGGGGCTGACAAAACTGGTGTGAAGCAGACATGTATTTCCTTGACAGACAGTCAAGATTTGCATGTGGAGCTCATTCAAATTCAACATTTGTCTGAGGCAGCTGAGAGAATACTACTTAATTCGATAAAATGCTCAAAATATTTTGATTTGGAGGGGAAATAATTGAAATTATCGCTCTGCACTTAGAGACCCTTTTGCAAATTTTCACAATAATTTGAGTCAATATTCAAATTCTTCCTTAGATGCGCCGTCTGCAGAGCAAAGCTTTGCATTCCCCTCAATCAAAGAGGCAACATGGCACCATCAATCGCTAAGGAGTGTTGAGATCCAAGGGATAGCCCGCGGTGTGCAATAACAGACTTAATTCAGCTCACTGAAGCTGCTTTAAGAAGATACATCAGTTGGGCATCTTTCCATCACAGCAACATTAAAGAACGTCGCGTCTTCACCTCACCCTCCTTCCTCCTGCTTTCCCTTTCTTCCCTCTTGCTCGCTCTACTCATGCCCCTCGTGTGTTGCTCACCCTCGCTGTAGTGATCATTACCGCCTACCTTCAGAGAGCCGGAGCCTAATTGGCAGAGACATAGATGGAGGTTAGAGTGAACCGCAGTGCAGCCCAACCTCCACGTTAATTGGATGAGGCTGTGAATAATGCATGCAGACTAAAGCTTGGATTTTCATTAATACCTTGGGATTGGGTTGCCATGGAATTTCAGGTAGCACAGCAGTGAGTATTTATATTAATAAAGCCAGCAATTGCTAGGTGAGAAAAGCCCATCTTTATTGAATCATTCTTCTGGCTGTCAGTGTGAGAGTGTTTGTCTTACTTTGTATCCTCCCCTTTTAGCCGCTGCCAAGGATGTGTTATTTGTGGTGGCCATTAAAAGAAAAAGCAGCCTCCTTCAACCCAAGGCTGTGGTACACTTTCATTTCAGCTCCTGTTCTGTACATTTCTCTACTGAGATGTAATCTGGCATTACTGTAGACGCTTTGCTCCGGTAATTATTGGTCCAGCAATCTTCCAGTCACGTTCCACTGATCTTTAGTCCACTAGTCTCCCTACAGTTAAAAACTAGCGAATTCTGGTTGAGTCCCAGGGCGCTTTGGAGCTGAACACAGCAACCTGATCACCTTATCTATCCTCAGGTTTGTTGTGATGCATCCACCCTGAAGGTAATTCACTCCACTGTGGATGTTAACTGTCTCCAGATCCATTAGGTTCTTCAGAGACGTCCACCTACACTACCACACTGGACTTCCAACCATTTCTGGAAATTTGCTTTGTTTTTCTCCTCCGTTTAATTTATTCTCCACAGTTAATCTTTGTCACTTTTTCACTCTAATGCATCTTTGACTCCCGAAAAAATAAGCTGTAATTTGGGATGCAGGTCTGCTTTCTTTTAAAACAAATAACAGATACGCGAAGAAACCTTTTATTACATCAAAATAGATTTTAAAAAATTCAAGCCTAGCCGTTACCCTTTTCTGAAAGCCTGTACTGTAAACAAAACCCCCTGTTAATATATATATGTGTGAGAGAAGGAAGAACAGCCTGCACTTCGACATTCTGCATTTACTGTACGTGGCTTGCCCCTTTTGTTTGTTTGCAATTACCGTTTAATTAAATTTACAGCAATACTTCAAATTGCCCTGCGGAGGAATATATTATAGCATACTCGAGGGAAAAGGAGAGAGCAGAACGGAGAGGCACAGACTATTTAAAAGCATGACATAAACAGATTCTATATTTACCAGCGACATTTAAATGCACCACACCTCCATTTGAAACACAACACTTTCAATTCTGCCTCAATTCTGTTTCAATTTCACGTGCGGTTATTAGTTTTAAAGGTTAAAGTTGAACGCTAAATACACACAGGCACAAACAAAGTCAAAGCAGAGCTCGTACCGTTGCCAGTAGATTGAGGGTTTTCAGTGAATGCGCTGGCTGCTCCTTTGACTGGACCGCTGCTGGCCTCGCTTTGCCCTGCATTTTGCACTGCAGGCACTAATCGAATCAATGGCATCACCTCTTTTTCCTGCTCAGACAGACCTTCGTCTGGACTCTGCAGTCGAGTGGTGTGACCCCTAAAGGGAAAAGCGCCACTTCTATGCTCCATGATGGCGTTGTCCATGCTGCCCTTGTTTCCGCTGGCCTTCGGTGTGCTCAGGTTTCTGCTGGATGCTTCTCCTTGCGTCTGGTTCCCTGCTGCTTTTTCTTCAGGCCCTGTGGGTTCCTGCTCTGTAGCTTCACCACCTTCGCCTCCAGTCCAGTACTTAAATGGCCTCATAAGAGTGTTAACAAACTCAGTCAGAATACTGTTACTGGTCTGAGGCTGGGGCGTGGAAGCATCTATGGAGGATAAAGTCGGGGTGTCAGATCCAAAGTAGCTGCCGTCTTCTTCCTCGTGGGCAGAGCCTCCGTGACTCTCCAGACTTTCAAGATCAGAAAGACCCAAAGTGTTGCCATTCTTTGGGCCATCCTGGTTGGGTTGGCTGGTTCTGGGTCCATCCTGTCTTTCATCCCAACCCTCCCCGGGCCTTAAGTGGATCACTACATGCTCTTCAGAGATCTCAGATGAGTTGTTTGCTCCTACAATAGAGGGGGCTCCTACTTTCTCCAGGTCGACCAGGCCGGTCCAGGTGGAAGTCTTGGACACAGGGTCGCTACGTTGGGCTTCGGTGACTGCGGACATGGCGTCTGCTGCTGGGCTGGCCGTCTGGTACAAAGCCCGTGCTTCTGCAGCCTGGACCCCTGCCGGCTGGTGGGCTGCAACACACAACATCCACATTTCATTTGACCTGCTTTATCTGCTGCTGCACAACACAGAAATAAAACCTCATTTTAGCTACTGCTATCGAAACGAGATTAAATTCAGAGCACGATACAGTGTTGTGGCTTGACGAGTATATCGCAAGTGAGTTTTTCTACAACAAACTCCGATCATTTTAAATTACCAAACACACATACATTGTGTTCATGCAACATTGATGAGATTATACCGGCAATATTATTCACATGAACCAAATCTATGTTATTAAAGGAAAACATATTACCATTTTTATCTACTTTTAGCTATCTGAAAGACATCATTTGTGTTAAATATTAATGCAAATGTGCACACAGACATTGTTGGTGCAATGAAGAGGTTCATCTATCAGCTGTTTGTTTTGACAGATTTACTGCTGCTCTGCTCTCATGCTGTTCTTGTTTACTTAAAATGATTGGGTTATGCAGATGTTTTGCTTCAGTGATATTTCCATACGCTGACATTGTGAGAGATGAAAACGTCCTTTCTTTTTTTTTTTTCTTCCCCCTATTGGTGGAAATATAATTTTCAAACATTAATCTGCAGTCTGCTGCAATCAATGCAAGCCAGCAAAAAACAGAAAACCAGCTTTGAAATGATTGACTGCACAATATCAATGCACAGAATGAGGTGTAAAATCAATGCAATGTGACAATGAAACAAACTTATTACAGTCTCAGTTAGCACGTGGTGGGAGGACAAGGTCAGACACAGTCACTGGAAAGCCTAGCTGGACTTATTGTATTCATGCTCTCACTCTTTTAATCTCTCTTTTTATTCCTGCTCTCAGGCTTCACCACACACAACATACAAGCCCTGAAATCCACCAGGGGGTCCACAAATGTCACACAATCTCTTCTCAACTCCTTCATGTGTGACACAAACATCTCGTGCTAATTAAAAATCAGAATGGAACGTCCCCAGACCCCTTGCTGCCGTTGCCATGGAAATTACCACAATGACGCCACATCAACTTCATCATCACAGAGCTCTCGGTACCTCGGTAGCAGAAGGCGTCGAACAGGGCCGTGGTGTCGGGGAAGCCGGTGCGGTTGGGGTTGTTGTAGACGGTCCGTACCCCGGGTTCGTCTCCGCCGCAGTTCTTGCGTGGAACATTGATGGGATAGCGAACGCTGCCGTCGGCCAGCCAGCCAGGATCACACTGGTCCAGACCGGCCTGCCAGGCCAGGTAGAGCTGCCCGACTGTGGCCAGCTGGGCTCCCAGCGAATGGCAGTGGGTGGAGGCGGTGGCAAGGCTCAGCTTGTCTGGCTCTGTGGAGTGGAAGACTTCACCTGGAAGGAGGAGAATGAGGAGAGACAAAGAGTTGAGTGTGTTACAGAGCACAGGCCTTTCAGCTCTTAGTCCAACATCATGTTTGTTCAGCTGGTTTACAATCGTAGGTTTCTGAGACAGGACCGGTCTCATGGCTTCCCGGTTTGTACAAAGTGATGAAGACACATTTCTGTCTCTATGTATGTGTGTGAGTCTGTCAAGTATTTTCTTTCAAGGCACTTTAAAGGCAATAAGTTCTAGCCCTGTTCTTTTTCTCCTTTGTCAACTTTGTAAAAGAAATAAAAGGGTGGAGACTGGAAGTAAAGGGATAAAAGAAAAGGTTTACTTGTGATGCAAAAGAAGGCTTTATTTTTGCTTAGAATAATAAAAAAAAAACTTCTGACAATTCAAAGGACAGACAATATAAAGGCAATTCTTTGTATTCAAAGTAGTTGCAAAAAGGGATCTAAGAGAAAGACAAGCGCACAGACAGCAACGGAAGGAGAGGAAGAAAGAAGGCGCTGGAGAAAGGTGCCGGTGATGTTGATAAAATAGTAATACAAAAATAGGACACTGGCAAGCGAGACAGCGAGCGTTGAAGAAGACCACTATGTCTACACAGCACAAATAAAATTAAGTGATCAGATGATCCACTGGCAGTTCAGGGTGCGATGAAAAATATATGAGCTGAAGGGCTGGACAGTGAGAATGGGGAGCAGAGAACAGAAGAACACGTCTGATAGCAGCATCCAGGAGATTTATGCCGAGAGAAAAAAGAGTTTCTGTTTGAAACACAACATAGAGAAGAAGGGCAAAGGGTCAAGATGCAAACAAAATGAAAGCAGAAAGAAGCAGAACAGAGATATTTGAAGAGATGCCAGAAAAAACATGCTTAAAATATGTATTGGAAGGCTGGTGCAAAGTTGCTAATCAATATGGATTTGAGGTTGAAAAAATTTTAAAATCAACTCAGCTACGGCCCTTTTTGTGAAAACCAAACCGAGGCTTGTTACTGTGCACAATACAGAGGTTATAATTAACGTTCTACTTGTTGTTTTTTTCACAGAATAAAAGAGGAAACACCAGCGATGTATCAGCCAGCAATTTTATCTTGACAGAAGACAATTATCTCCTGATTGTTTCAATCAGATCGGTAATTCTACTGAATGATACTGTAAACTGCTGGATACAAAGTCAAGAGGTGATCATGCAATCTTCTCTGCTCAGCATCTCAGTCACATACAGGGCGTTCATATCGTCTATGAATAGCTCTGGAAGCTACTATTATGCTTAATGACAGTTGCAGGTCGTGCTGCCTCGTAATAAGTGACCCAGATAAACTAACCCCTGTAGCGGGTCAGACCGCCACGTTAAAAAGCCCGCTGCTATTATGATTGTTCTCAGGAATATGCAGGAGGTTAACGAAGTAACACAAACACCTAATTTCCAGTCAGGCAATTCACATGGAATTGATTATAATGTGAAGGCAAGCTCTGTGCCTTGTTGATATTTGGCGTTCGAGCACTGAGCCCGTCATTCCCCCTTGAGGAAACACCGAGCTCAACACAGCAGGGACTAGAAAATGATGATAATCACTTCCCCCCCCGGAGGAACGTGGAGTCAGTGTCTACAGTTTAATGGTGGAAGAGAGGTGGAGCATCTGAAATGTCGTGAGAACAGCAGTGATGGCAATGAACATTCAACACTGAATCAAAGCTGGTCATAGACAATTGAATCTCGCTGAATAGCCAAAAGTACTGATTCACCAGCGACCTTCCACATACAGGCGTCTTTACGCAATCAAGACACATTCACTGCACTCAGATGAGCTTTGATGTATTAATTGTGTGACCTGAGTCGAATTATTTAAGTCACTTTGAAGTGGGTGAATACTTATGCAATCAGTAATTGTAATTTTTCTATTGTTAACTGACATTATTTGTATGAATCTGTTTTCACTTTGACATGAAAATAACCTTTTTTGTACATTCTTGTTGAAAAAGTCAGATTAAATTGAGCAGGTTACCATGCTGAAAAGCACTGAAAGGGAAAGTCTTCCAAGGGAGGTGAGTAGTTTTAACAGGCACTGTGCTATGTAAGTATACTTAGTTAATGACAGGATGTACAAGGTATGTCAGAAAAGTTTCAGGACTGGTGTCACAAAAGATATATTTCAAATCCAAACTACAAACTACAAGTTTTCCCCTTCGAAGTAATCCCCTGGAGTCTAACACCCTTTCCCAGCCGTCTCTGCCATGTCACCATGCACTCCTGGAAGGATTCTTCAGGGATCCTCCACAGCTCTGTTGTCACACGTCTTCAAAACGAGTCCTCTTGATGACCCCCTTGAGACTGGGGAAGAGGATAAAATCCCACAGAGCCAGAGCCAGATGGGGTGAGTAGGGAGGTTGCTCCAACACGGCAATGTTCTTCTCAGCCAGGAACTGTCTGATGCTCAGGGCATTGTGAGCAGGCACGTTGTCATGGTGAAGCAGCCACGACTTGTCCTGCCACAACTCTCACCTCTTCTTGTGCACCAAACGAAGCAAAGGCCGCAGGATGTCTTTGTAGACGTTGTGGTTGATCATTTGAAGGGGAAAACTAGTAGCTTGTAGTTTGGGTTTGAAATATATCTTTCATGACACCAGTCCTGGAACTCTTCTGACACACCTCGTGTCATGTACGAGTGGCAGTGGACTGACTAATATCTAGAGAGTACCTATGAGGATATAGGGTTGCATAGCCAGCTCAAGCTCCATAGCTTTGTGTCAGTGCTGAATAACGGTTAATGTCATTCTACATTGGGGGAAAAGACGCTCTAGCTTGTTTGAATTTAATTTACCTAACCACAACTATCTTGGGTGGTGATAAGCCCAGGATGCAGCTACGGTGCCCCTGCAAAATGATAACGAAGGAACTGTTTTGGATCAACATTTGTGCAGGGAAAAGTGAACGCTGTCATTAAAAGGACTGCCTTATTGTTCAATCCAAATCTTGGGCAAAACTTTGGTAAACTAGCTCAGACGTAGTTGTTGTTCTTTCCAGTAGCAAAGTTAAGGAGATGCAGTGTACGATTAAAGAAAAGTAATCCATGTAAACTAGCAATTGAGACAATCCTTTCAGAAATACACAAAATGCTAAAGTGTATCAAAAGCCCACAGAAACGAATCAATGTTCTAGAAGTTCTAGCTTTACTGATGTACTGTCAAAGATGGAAGTATGAATGGATTAAATAGTTTTAAAATAACATTTTAATATCTCCAGATTCCTTCAGATGATGACGTGATATCAATTAGATAAAATACAGCTGTCCATCTTCCTTATCTATAATCCTTCATAAAGGGTCACTGTCATTTCGTTTTGGCTGTGCAAAAATGAAACTAAGGCGCTGGCCCTTAATTACTGCTGCTATACGTGCTGAGCTTTCAGCGGTGCATATGGAGTTTACCGTGACAAGGAGGCTTCTGGTTTATTGTGCAAAACTGAGGGAAACTTTTCAAACTGAGAGTTTTTGTATTTCACACGGAAGTAAACAAAAGCAGAGCTCCTTCATCTCGCCAATAACCCTTGATTTTAACGGTTGAAATGCCAACTGTGTCTCCATCTGCCTTGTAATGCTTCCAGCCAACTTGTTTTAAAAGGAAAAAAATTCTTTGAATATGCAATTGATTGTTGCATGCTCTTTGCTATGTGCTTTCATGACAACAGAGTGAGCCGAAAGGTAAAATACAAGTCAGAGCCCTCGCAGCTGTTGATCCATGCAGAAGAATAGAAGTTGCTCTGTTTGCGAAATTGGACGAGATGCTACTTTGGAAGTAAAACTTTGTTAGGTTACATACAGAAAAGCTGGTTAGCCAGACATGCTAACATTTGCGGCTTATGTTAGAGAAGACTGTAAATATGTGTCTACAGCAAACACTCCTTTCTGCTAACAGCATCCCAGTGTAATACAATTATAGAAGCCAGAATGAATTTTAGTGTCTGAAATCTCCATTTAAGGCTCAAACTTGTGTAAAAATATTGAGTGAGAATTATTCAGGGAGTAGTGAATGACTGAGGAGGTGTGATATTAAACCCAGCTAAAGACATTTAGTCCACCTGTTGCCCTTTTCAGCTCGACCTGTGGCAGTGCGAATAAAAAAGTAAAGTTTTAGGATAACACTACTGACCCACTTAGCCGATGCCTACAGGAGGCATGAACATGACAGCTGGACTCAATATTGGCTCTCCCTCTCACTTCTACGAACTCTCCTCCCCTCCGTCTCCCAGGGAGGCTCTTCCTTTCTGCGCTAACAGAGCATTAAGTCCTGGTCACAGCGTTCTCCGGCTGCACACCCACGGCTTAGCGGAGCCATGCATGACTAAACTCAAATTTATAGTCGAAGCCCCTGACTCCTACCTTGAAGCTGCTTAGCAAAGCAGTAGACATCAAACAGCTCATCAGGGGACCTATTGCCATAGTTGCGGACTCCAGGTGAGTCCTCGCGATCGCCATAGCAACCGGGCCGAGGCGACTGGATGGGATACCTGCAGAGGAAGGTGGGGGACAAAGACAGGGAGAGTCAGAGAAGAAGAGAGATTAATATAGCTTGGCTGCAGACACAGTTGGTTCCCTTGGGATGAGTCTGTGTTCATATGAAATAAGAAGAAAACTGAACTACACTTTTATCACCATCTGCCCTGAATACAACAAGTCTTCTCAGAGATTACCAAAATATGTTTGCTAAAGAATAACAAAAAAAAAAAATTAATCTTCACCAGAACAGGTCAGGATGCCAACGTGAGGAATACAGTAACATTCACTACATGCCTCAAGAACCTCGGGGCAATAATTGCAAAACACTTCAATAGATACAGCATCTTGTTTCTTTTAATTATTCTGCCCTTGGTGTGAGTCTCGCAGCATAATTACCCAGCAGTTTCACTTTAAATCATTTCAGAAGGTGCTTAATGCTCCGGCAATATAAGAATGCCAGGAACACTCAAGGTTTAGAGTGAGACGTAGACAAAGAGGTAGAGGTAGGAAGTCAAGGGGAGGTTAAAAAGAATCAGGAATTCCTTCAGTGGCTTGGCATGCCTGTGGGGCTGAGAAAACAGCGATCTATATTTAGGCTCCGACTGAGCAATTATTCCACAAGAACATTGATTCCAGCAGCACCAGGGCACGAGCATGGAGGCTGATTAAAAGATTACGCTGGGCATACAGGGACTTATGAAGTACTTGGAAAAGAGACACACACACACACACACACAATCAAATATACATGCAGAAAGCACGCATGCCTACACACAACCATAAACCTGCAATCTTCTACAGCAACCTATTTCCATCAGAGTCTAACAAGCGAACCGAGTCTTGTAGTGTCTCTGGTCTCGGCCGCTTTCTTTCTGCTTGGTGGCTGATGAAACGACGGCTGATGTCTGTATTTTTTTCCCCCCCCTGTATTAATTGGACACTTTCCTCCTGGCTGATGTGCAGTCAGAGTCTCCTGTATCTGGACCAATTAGAAAAGCTCCCGAGTGAAAACAACAGGAGCAGCAGGACGGAAGGGAGAGAGAGAAAGAAATAGGAGGGGGGGAAGGAAGCTGTGCTGCGGGAAGCTCGTCGGGAAAAAAGAAAAAAAAAAAAAAAACGTCAGGAAGACAACAGTCAATCTGCTTGCCGACTGGAGCAACAATGATTTGAAATTAAAATGTAGATATGGAAAACAGTGTGGAGAGGCGAGCGCCGACTGGTAACGTTAAGTGGGACTTAATGGAAGGTGGCAAGCTGAAGCACATGCAGCAGCCTGACAGACAGCTCAGAGGGGGCACATGTAGTTAAATGCCTTTCCAGTGTGCAAACAAGCAATTAGGTCCAATTATGTTGCACAGTTTACCTTCATTAAAAAGTCCAAAAGGATAAAAAATGACTTTCCCACTGACATACCTCATACTTTTACACAGTTGACGGAACTTTTCTGTTTGACATATTGTTATTAAGAGCCTGCATTCGCTTTTTGTTAGACTGTTTGATCATTAAATTATCAACAAATCAACAACCTGGTTTAGAAGAAACTATTTCTTTCATACCCAAGTCAGTTAACTATTATTTAATCTCTGACAGTCAGACTGAGCTGCAGTCTATGAAACAATGGATGAAGTAATGTTGGATTTCAGATGCTGTTTGCTTCTCAGCTCTGATTAAACCCTTACAAAGCCAAAGCCTAGTTTAAAAGGCATGTTATCTTGTTAAATGGCTAAAATCACATTATATATTAGAACCAGGGACCGAAAAACACTTTCAGTGTTCCAACAGTCCTTGAACTAATCATCTGCAACAGGGTGTCCTGCTGGGAAAACTTAACCAAATCATTACATTTCATCAAATTCATGTTTTTCTACATTTCTCATCTAAAAACTTCAGCTTCCTGCACAATGTCTAACTTGACACATAGACACATTTATAAGTACAATGTCATCGGTTGCATAGTCCACTACTATTCGCATGATAAAGGTCTCACACCAAAACATCGCCCTTATCAAAGTATCTTTCTAAGTTAGACAGCATGTGGAATATTCATTTAGACTTTCTTGTCCCTCTCCGACACACTTGTCTCATGGAATAGATGTGTTTTTTTCACTTCAAAATTTGCCAAAAACAAACTGTTTGATCTCACCACATTCTGTAAAAAAACAGAAAATTCTGCATTCTTCGGCGCAATTGTGACGTCATTAGTGAATCAGCAGTCACTTGACAAACATTCAGGGAGTTTTGTGGCTATGCTGCAGGATTTATTTACACAGAGCAGGCAGGAGGCAAGAATGGAAGCAAAATAAAAATTTAAGTAGTAAAATATCTACAGTGAGTAGATAAATTTTTTTGTAGTATTGGTAACACCACATTTTTGTAAAATAAGTTGCTCATACAGTCATAGTTGTGCTGTTTCCGTGGAGGTGCAGTGAGGAGGCCCTGAAACTGCTTGAAGTTCAGAGAATTAAATCAAAGGAACAACCTCACCGCATTTTGGATCATGCAGGCGTACATTTTTACCCAAACAGCAGGACAGACTCATGACTGACACAATGAAGACAGCAGCACATATTATGCAAAGGTAATTCCCTTCAAAACATTCACAACTCTGTTTATAACTCCCACAATGCATTTTATTTGTTGCCATGCCAACTCAAACCAGGGGGATAGTTGGTGTTTTTTCCTCTTAATACATTCTACTTTGTTGAAATATCACCCCTGATGATGCTCTTTACTGCAATCGCATTAATGCTGACAGCATCCTAGACGCTAAGTTGTATCGCATAAGCAACCATAGCGACAGTAAAGAGCGTCCTCTTGAGAGTTACTCCAACACCAACACACTCAAACTGACTGCACCTGACAGCCTCACCTAACAGTCTGGTCGGACAGCCAGCCAGCGTCGCAGTTGTCAAAGCCATCAGCGAAGGTAGCCTGCAGCTGACCTGGTGTTGCGATGGTGGCTGAGTTCTCCACGCAAACCCTCATGGCATCAGCGAAGGACAAGGCGTAGCGGTCATGAGGGGCCCGGTAGTGGAACACCACACCTGGAGCAAAGAGATACGAATTAAAAAAAAGTGATAAAAAAGAAACTAATCACACAGATTTATGACCGCCGACCTCTAAATCACAGAAGCATTTATGAACTGCAACCTCGATCCATTAAAACATGAGCATGTTCATGTTCGCAAGCGCACAAACACAAAGCCCTCTAGACATCCCCATCATGTGGTGACATTGTTCCATCTGTGCAAGATGAAACTACAGCGTGCAGGTTCAGCAACCTGTGTGCGCCAGTCTCATTTGCATCAGGCAGTCGGTTGGGTTATCATTAGAGAAGAGAGATGTTGCCCTTGGATACGGCGCGTGACAAACAGCGGAGATGTTTATTTTACTGCTTTAACAACACACACAAAATGTCACCCTGCTGCACTCCGCCTGCCTTTGCACTCATGTTGGAATGACAAAGAAGGCAGACAAAGAGACGTCGGATTCAAGCAGATGCATGTTTGGAGCCACGGTGACAGAAAGAGGTAGACGGAAATACAAAAAAAAAATTGGAAAAGATTGAAGGTAAGAAAAAAAATAAGGATGGGATGAGACACAATTCCCCGAGCTGTGAGAAGGAGCTTATATTCTGCTTAAATAGGAATGGGACCGCTTCAGAAGAGTCTGTCCAGCATCCCATCACCTCCCACCTCTGCCTGCCACTCACGCACTGCTCTGTCCCTGAGAGGACGTGAAAGCTGGTGGGCGTCTGGCTACTAATGCGCCTCCTTTATCTCGGCTTGGCTTTGTCTGAGAGAGTGACAGAGATTCCTGCGAGATGGAGGCCCGCGTGGCAGTTTGAGCATTAGCACTCCAGGCTGGAACCGGGCGCGTTTGAGTTCCCTCGGTCCATCCGGCCGGTCCGTTGACGCGGACTTACTCTGCTAATCATGGAACAGAAGCCGTCTCTCTTTTGTTCCTTTTCCTCTTCTACTTTCTCAGCTTCCATCCTCTCTCCTTTGAGGCTGTGGGGATTTTGTCCAAACAGAGACACTGGCCTCGCTGGCTAATGCGCACACCGGAGAGACAAATGGGCTTTCCTCTCAGTATGGGAAACCCGGTCCCCTTTTCCACAGGAGGGTTGAATGTCCAATACTTCATTTCTATTTTTACCCTCCGCATCCCCACACAGTCTCCGGGGAGCAGAGCGGAGAGACACCATATATGACGCTATAATGTCCTCGTTGCAGCACTGTTGAGGAGTCGCTGCCCCTTGGCTCTTGGTATTATTGCTCTGTACACTACACTATATTTCATTAAAACAGTAGAATTGGATAAATTTGTTTAAACCCGCAGAGGTACAGACGTTGGGGAAATGTGTTTCAACTATAAATGCAGAAATCCCCCTTTGTATTTTAAAATCACGGAGTGCTAAAATATAGAAGTAATACTGCAACGTTTTTCTTTGGGGCCCTGAGGGAGGTGAGAACACCACGCATATCTGTCAGTATAAATATTAGAAAAGCGGAAACAGCTTGTCTGGCTCTGTCTAAATGTAATAAAATCCACCTACCAGCACCTTTAAAATGCACTAATTACCATTTTATAGCACCTTTGCTTGTCAAAGTGTTGTCAAAAACATACATCTCTCAACACGTATCGATTCTGAACATTTGGAACTGTTACAACACTCATTTTCCACACCACTAATATACAGATACCAGCTACATATTTTCGCTCTAACTTCTGACAGCAAACTGACACACAGCGCTCAGAGAGCTCCACCTTCTCTCACTCACTCACATCGTCTTCTCATCATCTGTCTTATTCGCTGAGGTTGAAAAGCACTTTGCTATGGCGTTGGAGAGATGGCAAGTGCAGAATCTGTGCAACCAGCAGCTGACACAAGGTAATATGTAAGGGTTGATGCAAAGCAGTGCTAAAATAAAGCGCTAACAACAGGAAATACATGTGATCGCACTTTGCCTTTTGAATATGTGACAACCTCAGAGGCTTCTGAACAAGTGCACAGCCTCAAGACATCTTCATTAATTCAAATACAGTCGTGACTTGACATTCCGACCCCTAACAATCTGAAAACATTGCTATCCGACAGGTTTTTAGGAAAAACGAACGGAAATGTCACAAATAAGGATAACGGCGTATTATTTGACTTAATACGACAGATTGGCTGCGTTCAGACTGCAGGACTTAATGCTCAATTCAGATTTTTTGTGAAATACAATTTTTTTGCGAGTTTGTTCACATTTCCAGTTAAATGCGACATGTATGAGATCTCTTGTGTGAACTTCATACGACCCAAAAGTGTCTCGCATGCGCAGAAGAGGACACGACGACGTTCACGGAAGTAAACACGGATGGTAACGGTGGAGTGTGTCTTGCAATTTTAAAGTTAATCTAAAAACTTTAAAATCGCCTGCCACTCCCCCGCTGTCAACGATGGTTGAAACAGAAGTGTGACCGCTGTCTTAATCTGGCATCAGCAGCCAAGTATTGCCTGTGTGTTCTGGCCACTTCCACCCCGTCGGAGCGCTCACCCCGGGGTGGAAGTGTCCCCCCCCCCACCGCGCCGAATATTTGGATATTCATCATTAATTGGATCTGTGCTGTTCAGACTGTACAGGTCGCATAGGGGCAAAAAAATCAGATTTGGGTCACTTTAGTCTGCTATCTGAACGTAGCCTTACTTACCTTTGATGTCAACCAACGGCCTGTGCACAATCACACCGGTCAATTAAGCATGAAATCAAGCGATGCGTAGTGTTCTAACAATACGCTACTTATTATAACAACTATAAACAATAAATATTAATAACAAATTACCCTTCAAGCATCAAGCCCTCCTTGTATCTCGACCTCCGTCTTGACAATCCGACATAAAATAAGGTTTTACATTTAGTGTTGGATTATCGAGTCACGACTGTATATATCTCAGTATGTAAAATCCTTGCTATATTATTTCTTTTAATAAAAACCTACAGTTTTATGCGTTTAGTGTTGTGGCAATTTTTCTCATTGTATCAAAAAGTTGATCAAATATTAGTGTTTTTCAAGGTTTTGTGGGAATATTAGATTTTCCAGTATAATAATAACAACATTAGTCTTTACAATGCTCAAAGTGCAAAAATTACAAAGTGTAGTTGTAGAGGTGCTTGTAAGCAGAGTTTGCGACTTTTTAAAGTAGACCTGGGCCAACTCATCTTCATGCTAAACTAAGACAGCTTAGTTCACCATTTCCTGGCTGTGGCTTTGCATTTAAATGACAGAAACGAGAATCTTATCAGTTTCCTCACATAACCCGCAGCAAGAGAGCAAACAAGTGTTTCCCATGTTGTTGCAACAATACCAAAATTCTGACTTTGATACTGAAACAATACCACAGCAAAAATCTCAAATTTCTGTATTTGTTATTAATTTCAAACAGAACCTTAGTGCACGTTTTAATTGCACACTTGAACTCTTTGTTGCTCAGGTTGCTTCGAGGCCTTCTGCTTGGCTAAGTCCAAGGGAGAAGAGACCAGTCTGTTCCTGCACGGATTGTTGTGCTCCAACCAAATCACATCGGTAACATAATTACAATTATAAATATGTATTAGAACAGCGCAGATTGTAAACTATCTTTGGGAGAACCTGTTCTCATTCATTTTAATATTTAAATGTAATTTGACTAAATAGAGAAAATACTCACAGAGTCAGACCTCATGTATTAACTTGACTTTTGTGTTCAGTTGAGTTTAGTGCACTGCTGTTGTGTGCACGCTAATAATCCTGGTCTGAGCTTCAACACATGAAGACTGACAGTTAGCCATTTATGTTTATTATGTTCTCTATAGGGTCTAGCAAATGTAGGCAGCACCATGTAATGAAAGGAAAAGAACAAGTTAGAGAAACTGGCTGATAATATTGGTCAAAATTAGATCTTTTTGAAGAGTTGTCCACCATATCTCCAGGAAAGTTCCAGAAACTTGCAGAGTTTATCTCAAAGAGCGCTGAAGTTGTTGTGGAGGCTTGTACTGATACACGTTTAAGAATGCGAACATACAAAACCCTGCTAAGAGTCTGCTACATTCCAGAGGTTACACAAAAAAAAAAAACCCACACTGCCTTCCACCAGTGCTGATACACTATCGGCTGTCGTAGCTGTAGTTAATTGTGGGCTGCCATATCTCACCACAGACAATGGCTGACAAACACAATCAATGGCTCTGTGTTCTAATTGGTGAGACACAGACAATTGACTGGTCAATATGTGCCAAGAGAAAAGAAAGAGAGAAAAAAAAAAAAAGATGGAGACAAAACCGGGAGTGATGAAGACAGAGGCAGCGAGGGAGAAATTAAGAAAGAGGTGGCAGGACAGGAGAGACATCTCGTCAAGACTTAGAAACACACAGATGACACCGTGTGAAGTGCAAGTGTGGATTAATATGATATTGATACAGCTGAGCAGTATCAATACCTGCTAATTAACACATTGGGCACTCAGAGGAATTAGCGTGAGGACGGCTGTGGTCTGCCATGTACCGTGACTGCCAATTAAGAGTAAGCCCTGGAGATGGCTACTCCTCGCTGGCTACGTAATTGGTTTCTCTCTGAAGGAGTGGTTTTCATGGCACGTTAATCGACCGGCCAGGAAGAAGAGGACACGGGGTCTCCCAAGCGTTGCGACAGGGGTCTCACATATGAAATATATAGTGCTCCTAATGAGAAGGATGAGGTGCTCCTCTTGCTTAAGAAAACCACATATCGTCTTTGCCGGAGCGCTGAATTTCAACATTTGACCTACAGCAGTGGCCTTTACAAAAATACAAAGAGCGAGTCCCCAGAGACATATGCACGCCTGCTACGTACAGGTATGGAGTGGATTTGTGTTGCTCTTAATGCGCTCAATTCTTGCTAATATAATACTGGACTTGTGGTAAGCTGGATTAACGCTATAGCATGGATTTGTGGCAGCGGTGACAGTGTCTAATGCATTGTGTTATTCCCTGTAGTCATTATAATAATAGCTTATTATTAAAAATAGTGAATGACCTGGAAAGAATCTGATGATAGCTTCGCTGCTGAAACAGTGTGACACAGTAATTACGGTGAGCTACCTCCAGGTAGTCCGGCAATTCCAAGAATACTGGTGTCCTGGATACAGGTAATGCAGCAAATGGTTTGTCCGTTTAGTTAATCCATAGAGAGCTGCACAAAACTCTAACACCGATCGCCAATAGTTTGCACTGCTGGATTCCCATCTTATTGCATTCATTTTGTTTTCAGCGCATGAATAGCACCTGAGTGGCCCAGGTCAATGATGTTTAATGTGTTTGAGTTCCCTAACCTTTCCGCCATCATCATACATTCTACACGGACAGTTAACAACCCCGGCTGTAATGACTGTATTAGCCTGACACGGAAAACAGGGTCATTATTATTCATAGTGGCAGACCTTGAGAGCAATGTGGGGAAGCTGTACACAACCAAGGAGTTGAGCAGCGACTCGCTCAGGCTGTAATTTGCGCAGGTGAAAACGCAGAGCAGCAAGAATGACATAATGATGTTTGGTTACATCACCGCTCATCAGTACAACAATAAAATGTGCTGAGACATGATGCTGAATCACAGAAATAATCAGTTTTCATGACTTCTTGCTCGCCCTCTTTTTCACTGTTTACAGTAACTGGTGGAACTGTGCAGGATAAATATTCCAACGCATTACAGCCATGAGCTAATAGAAGTAAAACAGCTATGGTCAGGTCCTCAAAGTGGTAGACTTAAAGTTTAATTAAAGGAACTAAATTAAGTTTTCATCAACTCAGACCACATTGTCAATATTACTAATGACAAAATTCCCAGAGTCTATTCATTCCAGTGGACATTGACTGTACTGATGGATAATGGTGGATTATTTATTCGCTGTGGTGCATTTGAGAGTAAATCTTGGCAAAGCGTGAAGTCCCACAGCACAATAACACACATAACCCCGAATATTCTGTCTGAGTTGTTGATGAAATGTCTTTTTTATTAGTGGAATTTAAACTGAAAATTCTGTCTCTATTGGCAAAATGACAGTTTAAGTAACTACACTAACCAATGAAGTGGTTTTATTGTTGTATCCTATGGCGATATTACGCTAATATTACCAAGACAGCCTCCTGTATATACGAATGAGTAACAGTGACATCTTTGTGTTTTGTATATGGTGAGCTTAAGCAGTAAAAGCCTCAAAAAACTCCCTAATATTTACTTAACATGACAAATTTCGACTTTCCAGAGTAACAGATTAGTTTTACGTGCAGTAAAACGAAAATGTCTTGACACTTCTGATGTAGGTCAGACTCTGCAGCTTAGAAACTGTGACCAAAAGAGTACATATTGCAATTTGCCATTAGATCCTGACCAATCTGACTCTCACATTGTAGACACTCATCATATCAATCAACCTGCTGCATGGGTGAAAATCGAAAATTTTACCTTTTTTTTTTTTAAGTTATTTTTTTGGCCTTTGTGCCTTTATTTGATAGTGCAGTGAGAGAGAGACAGGAAAATGGGGGAGAAGAATGTGGGGAGGACATGTGGGAAAGGGTCATGAGCAGGATTCAAACTCATGACCTCCACATCGGGACTGTAGCCCTATACATGGGACGCTCAACCCGGTGAGCTATAGCGGCGTCTCCAATTTTACTTTTTTAACATGTCCACACGGGGTGTTTCATATGCTAGACTCATGAGTGAAATAAGCAGTCAACACCATGGCTGAGCATTTCTAACCCGAAGCTCCAAGTGACCTCAAAAACCCAATTTCAAACTTCTGTGGGTTTCCTACATAACGGACCTAAAGAAACAATCCTGTTGACTTGCAGGGTGGGAGTTTCTGTTTCATTATTCTTCTTCAAAATAGGTTTCTGGTTCGAACATTTGTGGTGAAATGACTTCAATATTACAACTCGCCATTGTGTAGCTATAACCTTGATTACATTATGTGGCAAAAATGAGCCTTATTAATCTAAACTGTTCAGACTCTGTGTAAATGGCATTGAAAGTTATATTTCAATGAAGTGTGTGTCTTTTCAATTTTTAATAAATGAAAGTCACCACATGAAAGGAGGTAATTTGGTTGTTCTATGTGTGTGTGTGTGTGTG
>NW_007577764.1:386250-472346 GCF_000690725.1 Stegastes partitus
TTTTGCACTCTCTGTTATGGTGTCATGGGTGTTTGACATGTTAGAGTCAGTCACATTGACATCGTCATGCCTCAGCTTCCAATATCTTTGATGGTTGGTAAATTTTAGCTGGTTCCTGAAATGCTATCAGTAGTTAGTCCCCAGTTCGAATCCCACTCAGCCCAGGCCGTTTACTGTGTTTACTGCAATTCCCCTATTTTCACATTGCCTGTTTCTCTTCCTGTCGATATACTAAAAAGGTAAACACACACCTCAAAAATAATCAAAATGGCTGAGACAAAAATCTGTATTTTTTTCACCTGTGACCTCCAGGGGAACCGTGTCCTGCTCGTCATTGATGCCCACCACGACCTCACAGCGGTACAGACCCGAGTCGCTAGAACGCAGGCCGGTCAGAGCAAGACTGGCGTTGTAGCGGTTTTTACTGTAACCAGGCAGCGTTACGCGACCCTGGAAGGCCTTTTTCACCTGAGAAAGCAGGAGGAATAAGAATGATGAACACACAGCAGAGTGATTCATACTACAACTTTAACAGCATCAATTTAACAATGGTCCCCTCCACTAAGTTCACCGCACCTTGACCACGTTGTCTTTGGCCACCAGGACCGACTGTTCCTTCTGCAGTCCATCGGAGCCTCTCTGGCCCCAAACCTTGGTCCACTTGATCCTGGGGGGCTCGTGGGATGAACCGGTGGTGGGGCGGAGGGTGAAGAGGCAGGGGAGGAGAACGGTTTTCGAAAGCTCCTCGCTAATGGTCTGATGGGTCACCTTCCGCATATTCACCACCGTGTCGGCATTGGTTAAACCTGAGGAGAGCGGAGCGGAGGAGGGGAGAAATCAATCAATGCTATCTTGTAAATGAGGCTGCAGAACGTTATTTCTCATTACACTGAAAAGGTTTTAGTTAATTGCTTCTTTTAGAAGAAAACACGTGCTTTCATTCCAGGTTCTTTTGTTCCATCCGATCCTCGTGCTTGTGGAATGAAAGGGGGAAAACAGAAGCTCATTGTGCCTCACTGATTATTGGTCATTGATCCAGCCGACCATTATTGTGCGACCTGAACAGTGGGAGACAGAGCTGGATTGTACGGGGGGGGGGAGATATCAAAAGTCCTTTCATAAACCATACATCAAACCAGGATATGCATTATGGGATCAATATCAAGCACCCCTTTACAGCTTAAAGCACCACCTCCCCCGTATAGATACAAATATCACTTTCATCAAGAACTACAGAGGACAGAGAAAAAGGAGATGATTAAAAAGTATGATGATAGGAGAAGGTCTCAGCCTTTTTGCTTAGCAAAATCCTGCCATGTTCTGCTGCGTTTTTCATTGTTGTCTTTCCTCCCAACCAGTGTAAAACTCATTTTGCCCTCGTAGAGCCATATCATACATATCATACATTATTATTATAATCCTGTGTCACCTTCCCTGAGAAGACAGAGGTGGCTCATTTACATTGCAGAGGAAAACAACTTACAAAACAGCAATGCAGCTTATCATCTCTGAGCTCTATCTGCTTCTGTTTATCCAGTGTGCACAGGGTGTGAATGAGGTTTACCTGTAAACCCTTAACCCCCATCTGACTTTTTTTTTTTTCTGGCTCCCTTATCAGTCTCGATTCTCTTTCTTCTCACTTCTAAGAACAGCAGCAAAGACATGTCACTATGTCTAATCTAATTTTCCACAAAGCCCAGCGTCAGCGCATGCATTTACAATCAGCTAACTAGTTTTTAGGCCCGCTGTTAGTAGCAATGGCAACTGAATCGGAATAAGGAAGAGAATTCATCAACATCTCCCGCCCCTCCTCCAAAACACCAGCTTTCTGCTTTATAACAGCAGAGTGTGGAAACATTGAGCCAATCGTATCATTGCACTCATGCAAATGTGGTCTTATGCGTATGTGTAGAAGTTCAACCTTTGTATTGAAATTGCAGTTATGTCCATCTTCTCATCCATTTAGATGGAAACCCAGTCTGGTTAGCCCAAAATAATGGTCTGGGAGTGTTGCCAAGATGGCTGCTGAGTGACGAGAGTTGCCTATAAGTACTTTGCATTTGGTCAGTCCACCACTTTGGCCCAGACGTAAATATCTCATCACCTATTTGACGAGTGCTGTAAAATGAATTTTCCACTTGTGACACCATGAGGAGGCATTTATAGTTTCAAATGAAAAAAGCTCAACAACTATTTGATGCATTGTCATGAAATTTGGGTACAGATATTAATGTACCCTTTGGGATTAAATGAGGATTGTTATTGAATAGTTTGCTTTATGCCTACAAAGAAGTTCTATTAGATTTAAGTCAGGCCATGGCTCTCCCTTTTTATTTCCCCTTAGAAACTCTAAGTTGACTTTGACGGTGTGCTTTGGGTCTTTATCATGCTGGAATATTCCTCCTCTGCAATTCTGTGATCATTATGCCATCCATAAATGTCACCTGCCCAACATTTTTTTGCACTCATGCAGCCCCGTATCATCAAATGCCCCCCTCTGTCCTTCATTGTAGGGGCTATGCATTCACTGTGGAAGTCCTGTCCACTTCCATGGCAAACATGTTGAACCAAATCTGAACCCAACTAAATTATCTTACCAAAAAATGTGCTCCCAATATTTATTTATTTTCTTTTCAAATCCCTTAATTTAATCTTGAAGTTTAGTGCTAAAGCGTAAGCAAGGGTGTTTTTCTTCAACAGCATCTAATAGAGGCTGACATTATGCACCATCCCACACACTATCTGAGCTGTTGCAGAAACTCCAATATCTATTAATAACCCCTGTGGAAGTCTGAAGCACGTGCCTATCTATTTTTCAGTTGGATGGTGTTAGCATTGCATTGTCTGTGGTGTTATTTTAGGAGGACGGCCACTGCAGCTCGGATTAGTGGTACGGTGGCTCCTGATTACAGCTGCAACTGTGTTTTTCCGATTTCTAGTTGTTCACAAATTTTCCTGGATACTTTTCCATCTTTGTGAAGTCACACTGTCAAATTTTTTGAATTCCTCTGGCAATTCTTTTCCACGTGGAGCCCTGAAGTAGCCATGCTGTAGACTTGCAGATATATGTATCCCATAGCTCCAAAACGGCTAAACTTCTGGTGTTCATGGCCCATTTTATAACCATGCCCATGCATTTAGACTAACTGAAAATCAGTGTGTATTCAGTTGTGTGTGAGTGATCACAGGTGCACTCACTTTTTCCAGATTTAGTTTCTACGTTAGTGTCTGTATTGTATCTGTATGTGTGTAAGTATCTGTTTTGGATGACTGGAAAAACTGGAAAAAGTCCACCTAGAAAACTTTTTTGCTTCCACTGGATACTGTAATTCCAATTATAATCTGACTAAGAGCAAACCCGTGTTTGAACTACGTCAAGCGGGCAGAGGAAATCTAAAATCATGCTGATAAGAATGAGGGAAGAAAGGGAAGAAGAGAGCAAAAAACAAAAGAATGGGAGAAGGTGGGTGGAACAGCCAGCGTGGTGGAGAACGGTGGAGAAAATGAGCCTATTGATTTCTTTTCATTAGTGTCAGTTTCCACGGCACACTTTCTGTTTGTCCTGGTCCCGTCCTATTTGATTGAATGCATGTTAAAGCACTGCACTCTACAGGGGCGGCCTGTCCTGTCTGTAATTAAATGGCAGATTGGTGGAACAATGTTTTTCCAGCGATCACAGGCACACCGCTGTGTGAGCCGCTCAACCTCTCCGTCCTTCTCTCTGCTCTGTCATTTTTCTTCCCATCTCCTGCCACTCTCTTTTCCCTTCCGCCTCCCCCGCAGCAGGACCACCTGCCGGCTTTCAGATGAGCATTTCAACTCAGTTCTTTCACTTTCGCTCTTATTTATCATCTGGATATCTCATTTCAGCTTTATCGTTTGCCTATGTATAAAGTTGCACAGGGCTTTGTTTTATCATAAGGATTGGATTTTCTTCCCTTCGCTCATGCTGATAAAATTCATTCACTTGATGATTCAGATTCAACTTTTAATCATTTGCCCCGTTTTGTCATGATTTGCCAACTGGGGTGCACGTGCTTTGAAATATACTCGCAGGTGAAGACATCTCATCTCTTACTTTTTGTTCACAGAGCATTAAATGCACACCCTCCCCTCACACACAGCTTTGTATCCACCTTACTGGATGGTAAATGTGCCTTTAAACACAAAACAAGACCCGTGAATGGCTGTCATTGCTCATTCCTGCAGCGGTTGCAGCTTCTCAAGCTAAAAGGCTGAGTGCCTCTTCCCTCCCCCCCCTCGATAGCTTAACATCAACCGTCCCATCACATTTGCCCCTCCCCGCAGACACACAAACACACGTTAATACCCTCTTCTCAGCTTCTCCCACTGACATCGTCTTAGACAAGCGCTACTTGTCGAAACTCCCTCACCGGCTGATCTATGCCGCTCTGCATGGCAGCATCAAACGGGATTTTGAGCTCTGAAACGGCCTCTCGTTTCGCACTCGAGAGGAGTTCGGCTCGTTGAGTGAGGTGACCCGTGAAGCAAAATGCATGAGGCTTTCAAAAGCAGAGGGATAAGAAGAGACAAGAGGGGAGGTGAGGAATAAATAAGCGATGCGGTGCGGGTCACCAACAATGGCTAGCCTGATCCGGAAGATGGCTGTTTGTGACGACTTATTTTGAAAAATCACGTTAGAGGCGCAGTTTGAGTTCTTAGTTAAAGGAATAGTTCTAGGAGGTACCCTTGTTTCCTTTCTAGAGGAGAGCTTTGTGAGAAGATCGATGCAGCTCTCATGAATATAAAGGCACTCGAGCTCTACAACTTTGTTCAAACCTGATAACTCATGTTCTCCCAGCACGAACTGACAAGAGTTCTTTTCTCTGATGTCAGGAACGCTTGGTTTTCTCAGTCCTCAAGTGCCTTCATAAATGTTCAGTGGGGTTGAGGTCAGGTGACTGTTGAGGAAAGCCCTGCTTGTCAGCACTCCTTGGTTGTCTTTGGATTCCAAGTCAAAGCTCTGAGCTGGGCTCATTATTCTGTTGCAGCATGAATCCATCTCCATAAAGATGCAAACAAGAGAGCGTCGCAGGTCTCTGAAGTGCAGAGCGCTACTTCTCTTTGCTCAGGGCGAAGTTGATTCAGTGCAGGTGTCCAGCTCCCGAGCAGGCAAAACACCCACTGACTTCAATATTCTCACCACTATGTTTCACTGTATGTGTCTCCTTACACAGAATGCTTTATGATTGCCATAGATCTCTAACTTGGCTTCATCCACAAACAGGACTTTTTCCCAGTCATACACTGTGAAATGCTGGCAGGACTTTGGCCACCCCGAGCATTTGGCCTCGTTTCCCTTCCCGAGAAGAGGTTTAGAAACGTCGCTTGCCATGTTCGTTATTGAGCGAATCCTGTATGTGTGATGAAGCAGCTCTTTTGTTTCTCAGTGAGCAAAGCTTGATGTATTGATCCTCTGACGGTGTGGTCATTTTTGGTCTGCCTGATCGTGCTTTGGATACAACTGATTCAGTTTCGACAAAAAGTTTCCGATGCCCACGAACCTGCCCCCTTTGTAAACCTTGACTCCTGCCATGATGGATGCTGAGAATGCCTCTGCTTTTTCAGAGAGACTAATATGACTTCTGACACATTCAGTTGGTTCTGACATCGTGTTTCCCCAATGCCACTCAGTGGAAAACAATCTGTTGAAAACTTGAGGCAAAACTGGATTTATAACAGGTCAACAATGGCTGCAAGTTGATTTATTTACTTGGTGAATAGAGCAAATTACCTTAATCCTGCTTCAGTGGAAGGGATGTTGTTTTAGGTTCATCAAAGAGCATCTGTTAATCGATCAAGGTCATTTGCAAAGAATCCTTCTTTGTTTTTGTATTGTGGCATCATTGTACTCAGAGCAGATATAAATTATTCATTTGGTTAATAAAAACTGCCAAAGAGACAGAGGGTTACAATTACAGTACAGTGAGTTACACAACATTGTTGACCAGAAACTGTCCTCTCTGAATACAGTGTGTAGTCGACACTGCCAGCGCAGTAATGTGCTCTGCAAGCTGCTGAGAGCAGGTGTAAATAAAACTGAATTTAGGTTTGAAATTTGCTCAGCTTGAAAGCAATATCAATGCACTCTTCTCTCGCATTAACGGAGGAAACAACAGGCTCGATGTAGAAGATAAACAAGAGCGATTGGCTCGAGCGCAACGCAGCAAAAATGCACAAACAAACAAAAAAGAAAAAAAAATGGAAAAAGCTGGCGGTGTATGTAACGGGAGAAATTGGAATGATCTGATGTGGAAAAGGAGTCAAGAGGATGCGATGGAAAAAGTAGAGATGTGCTGTGGTGATTCAGCAGGAGGTGTGTTAAGACTGACATACTGACACATTCTCACACACACACACACACACACACACACACACACTCAAAGAACACATCTTTCAGAAGAGGCTATCAGATTCCACTCCCTGCTGTCACTCTCTTTGCTTTATCCCCCTGGAGGATGTGGCACTCATCTTTGTTTACCGCACACTCGTGCACGTGCCCCTCCGTCTCCAGCGCAAACCGACGAAACACATAGACGCCGACAGACTAATGCGCTGTCCCAGAAGACAATCAAACCGCAATTTCTGAGCCACCTTGCCGAGAGCTTGCTAGGAACAAAAACAGGCAAATTTATTCTTCTGCAAAGAGGCATCAATAATGTTTAATCTGCCTGCCAGTTTCTTGCCAGGTTCCACCTGGATAAGCACCATTTGGGTAACATTACGCTACTTACGCTGCCAATGGCAAGATAGTGCTTCAAACGGAGCCAACCGGTGCTTTACAATCACTGTCTCATTCACATTCTCCCCTCCCCTCTCACTCGTTCTGTCCACTTTATTTGGACAAACGTTTATCTTTGTTTCCTGGCTGCCGCTGCAATTTACACAAATCAATCAAATCAAATCAATTGCAAGTTCTCCTTTTGAAAAGCCAACATTAAATCTTGGGAAAATTAAAAAAAAATAAAAAATACAACAACACCGCTGTCTTCCTCTGTGGTTATGAATGTAAACTAGCGAAGGTCCCAATGCTGCCACTATCTCAAATCTGCATTTAGATGAAAACGTTGTCACAAACATAACCCCGCAGGAGACTGTCTTTTGTTTGGTTATCTATCCTTGTTTCATATTTCTCTTTGTCATGCCTTTTCCTAAACAAGGATCACCTGGCTGCGCGGGCGATGAAAAGGAGATGAAATGCTGAATGTCAATACAAAAAAAAAAAAGAAAAAAAACGAAGGGGAGAAAAGTGCTGAAAAAGAGCATGTGTGATCAGTAAAACTCCTCCACTGGATTGTAAAGTCCAAGGCGGGATGGCGGACTTTGTTAAATGTTAACAGGTGATCTTTTATTGACCTCATCTTGCGTCTTTGTCCGTCTGTGTGTGAGCTGAGAAGGGCAGAGTGTAGAGGACACATCCTCCGCCTTCTCCCGGAAGCTTCACTTCCTGCAGTTTGCAGATAGAGCTCAGATTTTCTTATTTTCTTTCTGCTGGTTCACAGTGGCATCTACGTGATCATCACCGTTGGCCCATCTGTCTTCCCTTTAGAGGTGCTCGCGAATTATTAAACACGGTCGGAGAGCCTTTATGTGGCTGGCACAGAGCTGCACACAGACACGGGGTGGGCGGTAATGGCATTTTCACTGTAATAGGAACACAATTGCAAACATCATTCCTTGTCCTCTCCCTCTCTTTCTTATTCTTTCTTTCATCCCGAGATGCCTGCAATGTTTTTTTTTTTCTTCTTCTTCTTCTTTGCCATAGATAAAGGCTGCTTTGTCTTGGGTTTGCCCACATCAACGCTGTCAGCCTGCCAGTCAAGAGCTACAGGGACTGATCGAGTGCATCCTCTCCAGTCGTCACCACTCCACTCCTGCTGCCTGCGTGTCAGCTGATTGCGTGCTCGTGTAAAGTGTGTGTTTGTGCAGAAGCGCGTGCAGGTCATAAATCACGGCAGATGAGCTGTCTGACAGAGGCTCGCCGCTGTTAGTTGATCACTGTGTTAAGAAATGACAGCTGATACAACACAAACAACTGGACTGCGGCGGTGCTGGACTCAAGCGGTGTTTGTAATCCTCACAGTTGGTTTTAGCCTTGAACGAGACGGGCACGGCTGAATGCTGAAGGACAGCTCACTGGAAACTGATTTAATGGCATTTGGTGAATAATTTTCTTTTTAAAAATTCTAACAAAAAGATGTTTTGCACATTTTCAAAGTAGGTTCCTGCTCCATGTTTACCCAGCTATTAACAATTCAGGTATTTTCTGCAACTTTGCTCGCTTTATAGATTGCAATTTATGTTTTTCTGCATACTTTTAAACTTCTGCACGTTCAGGCGACCTGGTGTGCACTGAATTAAACAAACACTGTCTCCACTGTTCCTTAAATAAGCATCAAACAAGTCTTTTCCAGCAGGTGACTGAAGACGTACACTGATCCTCTAACAAAAAAAAGCAACAAAAAAACGCCTAAATACTGCACAAATACTGTTAAAAATGAAACTTCTGCATTTAAATATTCCCATAAGTGAAAGTACTGTCACCAGAATATACTTAATACGCATAAAAAGTACTTTAATGATGATTCTGGCTCATGTGAAGCCAATTTGGGCTCATTTCTATTTGCTAAGTAGAAGGAAAATGTAATTATATTGTATTTGTTCATCATACACACCAAGCAGCCCCGACATTAAAACTACTGAGAGGTAATGAGAATAACATTCATCACCTCGTTACAATGCAACCTTCTGCAGAGAAATCTGAAGTCCTGGCATTAATGTGGATGTTTCTTTGACAGGTACCACCCACTTGCTGCACTTAAAACTTAATTTTTCTTAAAGGAAATCCCACATTCAAAGGAATGAGTGATTTTGGTGGGAGTGTAAGTGTTGTTATTGGTAATGTTGAGTTAATGTGTGGAAGTGATTTATGTAGGATTGAATTTAGGTCAGAAATATTGTTGAAATAACCAAGGTTCCACATAGGAACCCAAGTTTGTGTGTTTGGTTCTGGTACGATGACAATATAACACGCACACAGACAGGTGAACTCACTTTGATTAGACCAGACATGTTGCTGTGTTGCAAATGAATGGACGCCTCCAACTAGACAGAACGACCTCTTTTTGTGACAGGCGGTGCATTGATGTATTTTGCTTTTTTTGTTAATGCACTTTATGTTTGTATGATGCTCTTTATCATTGTTTTACGTTATTTTCCATGCATTCTTTTGCACTGTTTATGATGTAGTTCTCACGGCGAAATGTGTATGGAGTAAGGCGAATGGTGAATGGAGAAGGAGAAGTCTGCTCCTGCAATTAAAGCCCGTTTCAAAGAACTACCTGTCTGTCATCACGAAAACACTAACAAAGAGATTTCTGCAGTTCAAACACACCCCTCATGGTGACATCACTCCCTTAGCAGGACTGTATCTCCCGCCAAACCACGAAAACAGCTCAGGAAAGGCTCGAGGAACACAACCAAGAGCTCTGGACATTGACCTAGATTCCAAACTTCCTAGATGTCAATTCGATCGAGTATTTGTTGGAACAAGCTCCACTGCAAAAATCCATTGCCAACACCTCAAGATGTCCATGCCTCGACAAGTCAGGACAGTTTTGGCAGCACAGGTGGGACCGATACGTTATTACAACAGTGGTTCTCGTGTTGTAACTGATTATTGGTGTACTTTGTGTGCAAAATTTAAACATGCAAAGCAACTAGAACTTAGCCAACAAGTGAAAGCATTTGAGTAAAAAGCCCAATATTTCTCTCTGGGGCTAAGATTCAGATTCAGATTAAAGTAGGAATAAGAGTACAGTAGGAAGCAGAGCCTAATGAAAGTAGTAAAGTAAAGTACATGTGCTTCAAAACTGTACAAACCTTGAGCATCAAGGTTTGTACAGTTTTGTACAGGTTTGGCTTAACCCCCCAAAAAAACATATGCAAACACATACTGACAATATTGCTAGTGTATTTTACAAATTCCTCATCTCCATTAAACATTAAAACAGACGATAAAAGGGAGTTCGTGCTGCGAAACTACAAACACCGGAGAGAAAAACTAACTACAACAAAGGGCGAAGTGAAACTTTTTAGAACAAGTGGGAAGAAGCTGAATCTTTTTTATCTTCTGAAGTGAATAAAACATCTCAAGGACAGTAGCGGCAAGTGTGGGTTAGCTTTTTGTTGTTTTTTTTTTGTGTGTGCAAGCGTACGACAGAACTGCTTGCTGTTTCATTTTATTTTTGGTTTTTGGTTTTTTTTGCGGGATGCGGAGAAATGCATCCTTTTAACAAGACCTTGGATGACGCACAAAGACGAACGGAGAAAACAAGGGACATGGAGAAAATAACATGAAAAAGGGTAGCGGCTGCTCTTAAACACCGACAAGTTATCGTTTAGACGGAGGCAGATAGAAAAGAAGCTGATACTGCCACGACCATGCCCAAAGATGATAACCATGGCAACAGAGGCATCACTACTGCAAAAAAATGAAGGGGGGTAGGAACTTCTGAGCAGGGCAGAAAACACACACACACACACACACACACACACACACGCACACACACTTTAACTGGGGGTGGCCTCTTCAAAGAGCAGATCTGAGACTATGTACTGTATAATGTAAATTGAATGAGGGGGACTGGTTTCCTCCTTGTTTTTCCACTGTGTTTGATCACTGCTCTGTGTTTCTCTGCAGTGGAGCCTCGAGTCCCCTTCAGGAAGTAGCCAAAATGTGCAAAGACACACATATGAATGCAAAGTTACATCAGTCAGACGTACACACACGCCATTCAAACACACTCCTAAGTTTTCCATATGTGTGTGTGTGTGTGTGTGTGTGCGCACATTCGTGTTGCCTGTCTGAGCACAGCAGGTCTGCCAGGCGGACGTCACACGAAGTTTGGAAATACTGTCTCCATGCTGACATTTTCTTGCATGAGATCTTCTCCCCAAAATATCCCACCAACTCCCACCTGCCTCCTCCTTCCTTCCAAGGAGTTCTGCTCTCAGCTCCCTGATGTGTTTTCTATTGTGCCTTCACTTCCATCGCTGCAGTTGGTGGACTTTCTCTATCACCACCCATGTTTTCCTTTCTCCGTGTTTGAAAACAAAACTACACTTTAATTTAAAAAAATAAATACATTTTAACATGTTGGAATTGTTTTTTTAAATTTTTTTTTTTATTATTTTACAGATTTTCCCAGTTTTGTTAAATCACATAAAAATATCTAGTAAAATCACAGAAAAAAATACTATTTACATGTTAACCAGAAAAAATATCAAAACTGTAAATAATATGCTGCTACTACTGTGCTGAATTTAAAGCAGAAAAATAATTAATTTTACAGATATTTATCATTATTTGAAATGAAAATTGTATTTTTTAGGCAATAAAAATGGGAAATATTTTCAAACTACTGTTTTACCAATCGTTTCTTTTTAAAAAATAAAAATAAAAATAGAGATGATATCTAATAAAATCACAGGAAAAAAGTACTAGCATACATGTTAACTATAAAATAAATGTAAAAAATGAATGAAACAGAGGCAGAATTGTACATGATGCCCACATAAAAAAATATGTATTGTTAATAATCATAAACCATTCCTTACACTGGTAATTTGTTATTCTACTATGTTTGATCTATTTTACAGACTTTTCCCGTTTCGTTTCTCTGCCCTTTTTCTTTTTCTTTTTTTACAGGATTTTTTTTATTTTTTATTTTTTTTGTTTTTTTTTATTTTCAACATTGTATCATGACAAAAACAAGAAATAATATAAAAGGCAGAAGAACATACAAATGCAGTCTCACGTGTGGGTATAGTTTCGTCTAATGCTGGTGTCACGAGACAGAATTCCTCAGTAACCTTTCAGCATGTTGTAATTCAAGAGGTCTGAGAGAAAACTACATTTCTGCACCTCCTCTCAACCACTGTTGTCAAGCTTTAGAAAATCTCGTCTGTGACGAAACTTCAGCCAAGCGGTTGGCTTTCCACATCAAATGAGTACAAATAAGCATGCAGTGACACAATGGGTTTCAATCCCTGGTGGAGCCACAAATGAGTTGACTTTTAGCTTGAAGCACATGCTCGCGTCATGGGAGGGGTTTGAACAGAGGGGGGAGAGGGAAGAAGTGTAGCTGTTTAATGTAAAATTCTACTGTTTTCTTCTCTAAATTTCGGCCAGCTGCAGCTTTAATGAACAGCAGACATCTGCACAATGATTCCTTGTAAAATGCATCCTTGCAAAAAAATCTCTTTATCAGAATCTGATTTCGCTGCTTGACATATTCTCCCTGCCAGGGACGTTAGCTAATGTTACCAGCTCCGGGAAGGAAAAAAGGGATTTATAGCCTAAATGTATTCATGACAGAACAGATGAGGCAAATCAGGAAAGCATTTGCATGACATTCAGACCAAGACTAAGCTAATGTTAATCAATGTTACACAAATGTGGTTATAATTGACATTATGTGCAGTTTGCTATGATTCTTTGCGCTGATAATGGAATAAATGCTGGATTATTGTCAGCCTACATGTCTGTAAGAGACTCCTCTCCGCTTCCTAATGTCAGCAAAGATTTTATCTGTAGATCATTAAACCTCGACAGTGAAAAGTGTTTTATTGGGCAGGTGAGCGAGTGAAGCTTCTGCAGCAGAGAGCGCAGGTAGCTGCAATAACGCCGTATGAGGAACAGGGACATTAGATCAGCCGTTACGTTCAAACAGAGTTCAGAAATGACAGCTGCATTTACTCAGGAGCGTGAAACTTTTGCACTAAAGCGAAGCAGACGGACGCGAAAAGACGCAACGGAAACATGCGATTAGCTGCAAATTCATTTCACATGAGGACACATCTGCACGAGATGCAACGATAATTTGCAAGAATCTTGTTCACAGAGAGACAAGATGTAAAAAAGAAAAAAGAAGGAGGGGGGGAATGGACTGGAGGGAAATAACAGAAAGAAGTGGAGTTTCTGGTGAGTTCTGAGCTCAGTCAGAGGCTGAGCTCAACACAAAGACTCCAAACGAAAAAGGCTGAACGGTCCAGTGGTTGTGCAAATGATGCAAACTTGCTTTGCTTTCTGTCTGAACAAACCTTCACACCCTGGCGTGACAGTGTAGCGCCTATTTTGCCTATTTTGCTCAACAGTGATAACATTGTAAGCTACAATCGTATTGCTAAAACTCATCATTAATGACTAAAATATGATTAAAACTAACACACGCTCATATAAAAAGCCAAAATAATGAGTCACTGGCATTTCTCTGCTCAGTGTTCAAGTATTTTCTCCCAATTTTGTTCCTACTGTACTCAAATCATCCTCTCAAATCCTTCCTCGCCCACCCTGCCTCCTCCCAGCTCCTCCTCCTCTCCTGGTGACAAACGTTAACCCTCCGACTGCAGCTCTCTGCAGTGAGTCGGTCTGTGGATCTGACTCCAAGCAGGCCACGCCAGGCTTCACGGGAATCTCCTCCCGAGGCTGCTGCCGTGACTAATTTTGCACCTTCTGAAGCATAATGATACATTTATCTGGCATGGCATGCGGCCAGCATTTTTGAAAAATTCATAAACGCTCGTGCAAATAAAAAAAAAGTGCAGGGGCGCTCACACTATCGCCGTCAACACACGCATGTGCAAAAAGCCTCCTCCCCTAATCTGTCCCCCCTCCTCCCTACTTTTTTTTTTTTTTTTCCAATTCAGTGCTGTCAAGCAAAGTGTCACGGGGTGAGCTTTAGTGCAAACCCTCCCAGTAGTCCTCCGCCTCCCATTGACTATTTCCAGAGTCACTCAGCCGGAAAAACAAGCAAAAAAAAAAAAAAAAAAAAAAAAAAAGGAAGGGGGGGAGAATGAAAGCAAGAACAGGAGACATCAGTGCCCTCAGAAACTAACCTCATCCGTATGAGAAGCAGGGAGTCTCTATTCGCATGACACTCTGAAAAGCACATACGAGTGTGTTATCAGGCTCCTCGGAGATGCTCGGTGTGTGTGTGTGTGTGTGTGTGTGTGTGTGTGTGTGTGTGGGCTACAGTTACTCTGTAAGTTGGCTGCAACTACCTGACAGATGTAACCTGAGGCTTTCCACGCAAACATATACACACAGGCAGAAGAGTTGGCTGCATTTTCATCATCATCACCACCACCACCATCATCATCTCTCTGCCGGAGCCCTGAGTCGCAGAGAGGACACAGTGCCGGATTTTTTTTTTTTTTTACCTCCACAGAAGGCAGAAACAATACAATACAGGGAAGAGCAGACGGTCGGGGAGGCCACTGAGAGCAGTGAGGGGGCGTGCAGTCTGTCCTACATACGCACAAACACATGCAGATACACACTGATACACAGCAGGAGTGTGTGCAGAGAGGGCAAAGAAGGACTGAGGGATGTGAATGCTTGTGTTGCACGCTGTTTCCCGTTAGAGCTCCCTGGAACAGACAGATAAAACTGCCAAAACAGACAGATAAGGAGGCAGTCGAGCAACCTGATCAGGCATACAGATTGACAAATGACTTGAATATGCACACAAGTGTCTGCAGCTCTATGACACTCTCTCTCCTTTTCTATTCTTCTGTCCTTCCCTCGTCAAAATTAAGGGACTTAAAAGTCAGATAAGCGAAAAAAAAAGAAAGAAATGCAAAATGTCAAATCATTCTCCAAAGTTTGGATAACTTGCTGACACATAATTAGAGGATTACTGTAAGATCCTAAAGTCCAGATTTTCAGCCGAATCAAAGCAGAATTTAACGAGCTCTGCAAACATATATTAGACAGGATTTCTCGGATGATTTAACGAAGTATCAGAATCGTTTCTGTCACTTAGAAATGGCCCAGAGGAGGAACGTGAGCGTTTGGAGTTTTTACATTTTTTTCCCCTCCCTCTCTATCGTTTCAGCATCTTCTCGGGAAACCTGTTGTGGGGGTAATTACGAGCAGATGAAGCGAGGAGAGTGAGTGGGTTAGCGGTAGAGAGGCTGTGAAGGTCTGCCAAGTGTTTAAGATGAACACTGTTGCAGAGAGAAGCAGAAGGGAAAATGGACAGACTGACAAGGATAATGTCAGCACGACTGAGGAGATCTGACAAATCATGAAAAGAGTTGTGCTTGTTAATCCCACTGAAGGCAGCTGCACTGGGATCCCTAACAGCATATCTCACATTTTGCTACCTTGACAACTCTGAGCTTTAATTGTGCTAATAGCCGAGCCGGAGGCAGGTAGGCACGAGGAGATTGTAGTTTGTTATTTGGCAAAAAGCCTAACATGAGTTTGAAGATGCTTCTTACTCTGGAAGATGTGGTTTAACATGATTGTGGGCTATTTTACGTTAGAAGTTTCTGTATTTGTGATTTTTTTCTATTCTCTTCTCGTTGGGATGCTGCAAAATGCAAAGTCACATATTACCAATTGGAGTTCAGCAATATTTACCGTAATTTCTGGACTATAAGCTGCTACTTTTTTCACACGCTTTGAACACTGCGGCTGATTTATGGACTTTTACGATATTTACAAATTTGCCTCAAGACAAAAGTGGTGTTGAGAGCGTCAATGAAAGACAGACGAAGGAAGTGTGTGACGAAGTAATTGAGATGCTGTTCAATTCCGATACTAAAGGAGACGACTTTAGTGGTTTTAGTGAGCAGGAGGAAGATGAAGATCAATGACTTTTCCTGGTAGGCTGCTGTATTTCCTATCTTTTTAACCAGCCGTGTTACAGGCACTGTTTGGAAAAAAGTATTTATGGTACATATTTGTGTATGTTGTGTATTTAATTAAAAGTTTAAAAAATCTTTCTGTGTAAATATCTCATGTTACAACGAGGACACCTGCGGCTTATAGACAAGTGTAGCCTATGTATGTACAAATTTGTTTTTTCTTTTTAAAGTGAGTGGGTGCAGATTGTATTCAGGTGTGCCAAATAGTCCAGAAATTATGGTAAATTTGCTCGTGCCATCCAGCTGCAGTCACTCAAATGTGATCAAACCACTGAAGCACGCTTGCTGCAAACCTTACATTTTATCGTTACTTGCGAATATTAATTGTCATTCTAGGTGACATTCAAATAATCGATAAACTAACTGACAGAAAACTGATTCTGATTGATTTTTAAGTCAATTTTCCAGCAAAAACAATGACATGTAACATCTCCGAGGTGCTCAAACATGAGAATTCGTTGCTGTGATTTCTGAGCTCTCTGCACAGCCACGTTTTAAAGCAGATATTCATGTCAGTTCTCTCGCACTGGAGGCTGGCGTTGAAGTAGATCCACATTGAGAGTGCTGACATACAGAAGGTCATATGTATATTATATTAAGGTGAGATAATATAAGATAAGCCTTTATTAATCCCACACCGGGGAAATATGTAACGTTAGAGCGGCGATGTGGATAATGCGAACGCACAGGGACATCAGCAGAAAACTAAAACAAGAACCAGAAACATAAGTACTGTTGATGTTACATAGATTGCTTTGAATGTGAAAAATAATTATATCACACATCTATATGTAGAAAAAACGGACTTTGCACAGATTTTTTTGAGTAGAAAATAGTTATATCGCACAGATTCTTGTAGAAAAACATGTTGTTTAGTCTTTTAAATGAGAAAAGTGACAAAATAGAGACAAAATGCACATAATAGTCAGATTTGAAGTAAGGAATCCAACATAATTCATGCCATAACTACATCTCATGCGTAAATGCATCAAGCCTTGTACATTGTCTTTATTATATGTATATTTTTTGCCATATTGTACTTTTGTAGTCCCTGTCTTGCTTCTTTCAAGCCTCATCTGTACCTGTAGCATGTACGTTTCCCCTTTAAAGGAATCAATACAGTTTATCTTATCTTATAATGCATTTGCAGGAGGTTTCCACAAGCTTCGAAAGCACAATTTCAAATTCAAGTGCAGATTTTCATAGAAATTCCACTACTTGTAATGCTAATTATGACCTCTGGCAGAATAACTGCACACTTAGGCATCAAACTTTAGCTGACCAGCGGGAATTCACTTTCAAGAAAGTGGTGAAAGCCTTTTTTTTTGTGTCTGTGCACGTGACTATCTGATAGTGATGTAGTGTTTGCTCTGCGGGTCAGGTGATGGGGACTGCCCATTGTTTTATGAGGACTCACCGCAGCCTGCAGTCTGAAGCAGAAGGAGGGCCAGCAGGGGCTGCAGTCCACACACAGGCAGTCGGCCCTGCATCCTGCTGCACCTGGAGACAGAGATGAAGGGAGAGGGAGGGAAAGTGAGCACACAAAGCACACTGAAATCAACACATTGCCCTTGTGAAGTTCTTCTAACACACACAGCGTGCTCGGATGAGTCACTGGTAGTAATTCCTTTTCATGGGATTTTTTTTTTTTTTTTTGCTCAGTGAGGGCCTTAGGATATAAGTGTGGTAGTTCATTCTTCACTTTAATTTGCTGTTTCATAATGTGGGTGGGATGAAGTCTTCTGAAGCCCTTTCAGACTGTGACTGTGATTAGGGGCTTTTAAGGGTTATACAATAAATAAACTTGACTTGATGTGACCGTTTTGTTTAATCTTTCTCAAGTAGAATAAAGAAATATGGGATTATCTTTACACTTCACAGGCAACTATTGTCCATAATTAAATGTAAAAGGTTTTATTCAGACATTGTCTTTACTAGTACTTTGTTATAAGCAGAGATTTAAACACATCCTGAAACACAGTGGGGAGCATTCAAAGACATCCACTGCAGTCGACGGCAACTTTCCTGAGACGTTTCGCAGACGCAGATGCTCGCTTCACATTAATGCTCTCCAAAAGCTCGAGGCTTACGTAGCCCCTGACGTTAAACACTGAACCACCAACGTGAGAGTTCTCCAGCTGATAAAACAGTTTAAACGTTCTTAACTAAAGCACCGCAAAAGTTGAATTTAAGATAAAAGAGCAGCCGTCGCCAGTATATGAGCCAAAAGTTTCTGGTTGAGATACTGAATCTACAGTGTACCTTGTAAATAAAGGCTTGTTTGTCGATACGTGATGTGGGATTAACTGAAAATACCAACTCGGCTGTGTGCAGAAAAACAGACTTTTTGGAGCAAAAACATTGCACAGCAGGGAGAGAGAGTGATGCATTTCAACAAAAGAAACAGCCAGATAAGAGCGCCAGAGCCAAATCTAACATGATGGACCTCTTGGTTCCCTCGTTGCAAACTGCATGCTGAAAACTCTGCTGAGCAGAAAAATATCAAAGCAGCGTTGATGCTGTCACATTAAACATAAAATATATCTGTTTGAGAGTTAGGTTGACAAGAGCCGTCTGTGGTGTGTCTACATAAGTTTATTTGGACGAACTTTTTATTTTTTTTTTTCGTAAAGTAACTGGGGAATTTTGTCCAAGTCTTACACAGACACTGGCTTAGTTTTCACTTTGATTCTTCATGGGACGTGACTTGCATACAAAACACTCTCTGAAGTGACTATCTCAGTGTACATCATGGCACTGACATGTTTGTTTTTTAACCAAAATGTCTTCACAATTTTTCAGATTTATCTGTGAGGCTGTCTGAGAGCTTACAGCAGCCGCGAGCAAACAGGAGGCGGAAGAAAAAAACAAAAAGAGGCAAACAAGACTGAAGTAATTTCCCTGCACTTGCCTGTATGTGTGGTCTGGTAAATCTGAGCTTTTATTTATGCACATGTGACCATCACCTAATATGTGTGCGTCAGAATAGCCAGGGGTTGGAGACCAGACGAGGTAAATCAGCCCCCTGCCGTGGGGCTCGGCGCGTAAATAATAAATATGGCATCTCTGGAGACGTGGCGGGCCGAGCGGGGCCCCGAGGGCAGGAGCGGAGCTGCCAGGGAGGGGAGGAGGATTTAGTGGCTGGTAGTGGAGATGCTGGACACAGATAGCCGGTGTCAGTTACAGCAGCGCTGGTCTCTCTGACTCAATCTCAAAGGTACAGCCAAGGACAAAAACACTGACCTCATACCAAATACCTCGGCTGTGCAGCGGCTGAATGCAGCTGCCTCAAGGGGGCTCGGTGTAGAGTCACAGGGTTTGTGACAGATAAAATGATCACATACAGCAAGCGAGCCCGTTTTAATGCTCATAGGGGCAATTGTTTTAGCACAGATTTGTCTTTTAAGGTAATGCTGATGCTGACAAAGGTTAAAGAGGAGGTGCTTCACCTATTTTAATGCTGAATGCTGATATGTCCCAGCAGTCTAAACCAAAGTACGTCTGCAGAGGAAAGTGTTTGGCATGGGTCATCTATGAGATCCTGGATAATTGTATTTTTGAGATAAACATCTTATTTCCAAACAAAACTTTGCGGCTGAAACATTGTTAACGTGCTGCTTGATGGCAAAAGATAAAAGGGAATAAATGCAGCTATCTGACAATTAAACTGGGGCTCTCTGATGGTAATTATTAAAGAAGCTGCAGCACTAATTAGTTGGGAGACACAGAACATTTAATGATATCAAAATAGAAATTTAATTAATCAGATTTTTTTTTTAAGATAAGTGACATTTCAGGTATTAAATTTAACCTTTCAGACGAACATACAAAAAACTGCAAGGGCCCGGTTAGACACCGACAGCTGCTGACATGTTGGACGCGTATTTCTTCTTGTTATACGACTTTCTAATCCACGATTCTAAACATAAGCAGTAGATCAACATCTGGTAGGACACTCAAAATCCTGCTGTGTTTGTGGATCACTGCACCGAATCATCTGATGACAAAATCTGTGTCACTTGGACCCCAGAAAGTATAATATATGCTTAATTCTAGTCAGATTACAGCTTTGGCTAAGTGCTATCATATCAAACATCCAATACATATAGAAACCAAGAGCAACGCCCTATCACACTTGATCTATGGCACTTATCCAGATTGTTTTCTCCTGACTAGATCCTTGCTTGTGTTGTATCTCAGATGTACGTCGCTTTGGATAAAAGCGTCTGCTAAATGAAGTTGTAGAACTGCAGCTGTCACAATACCACAAATTTGGTAGTCGGCACCAAAAACACTAAAATTCTGAGATTTTCAATACCAATTTTAATACCACATCATAAAATAAACCAAAGAGACGGATGTATTTCAGCATCAACTCATTAATGTGAGAAAAACAACTTAAAGAAGAAGCCCACTCATACGATGTTGTGCGGAGTATCCAGGAAAACGTGCTTCATAGTATGCATATCTCGGTTTATTTCAAATACTGAGTCACAGTTCGATCGTGTGCTTTAATCTGCATTCTCCTCCTCGGTCGATGGGTTTGATATCTGATTCATAGCCTCTCTTCGTCTCGTCCTCTCTCCAGTTCATCAGCAGCAGCTTCTCGTGTGCTGCTCTCAGGGTCAGAGCTATGTTTACCGTGACCGCGCTATTATTTTGCTGGCTGTTATTTGCTCTCCAACCATCAGCTCTCTAAAGCATTTACCCTGCTATTCATTGCTCCTTCTCTTTCATTCTACCCTTCTTCCCCCCCCCCCCAAGTGCATTCTTAAACCTTTTCTTAGATGTAGATATTTACTGTAGCTTGAACACCTACACTGAATTACAAGTGCAAAGGTGAACGTGCAACATTTCCTGTTCTCTCTTGGCATGGCCTGCTTGTGTAATGTGTATTTTGTCTCTTTCAGGAGCGCAGCAGCAGCTTTTGTTTTATCTCTTGAGATCTCTGTTAAGTCCTGTGTCCTCCTACCCTTCTTTCCTGTTGTGTTGCAAGGTTATCTAATGTGTCTTCATGATAGAACTCAATTAAAAGAATTCTAGGACACATAATTGTGTGTGTGTGTGTGTGTGTGTGTGTCTTCATTATAACTGTGATGTAACTGTCCTTTAAAACCATTAGCTCACTTGAGTCATACCTGAAATTATGTTTCCAGAGTCTCGGTTCAGCTGCAGACACTATAACGTGTTTATTTGGAGTTTGGAGGCTGCAGGATGGATCTCTGCTGCAGGGATGGGTGGGGTCTAAGTCAAACTAATGCTGGTTTAATTCCGCCCAGAATCAGGAATGTTCAATCATAGCTGAGCAGGGTTGTCACATTTTCAAATTTAACACTAAATCTTTAGTACTAAAAGCTTTAATAAGAGCGTTTCTTATTATTTCAATAGTGAAGGCAATTGGTGTCTGTTTTTGACTAAAAAAAACACAAACACAAAAGTGCAAGGTATGAATTTGACTGTGTGCTCTAACCTAGGTTGCAAACGTTAGCATGCCTGAATCTGGGTATTATTGGATAATTGCTCATTTGTAATAATGTATTTCTGTTCTTTGTTTCATAACCAAAAATGGAAAAACTGTTTCAGATTTGAAAATGAAAACGGCGAAAAACCAAATGTGATCCATCTGTGGTTTTTGGAAATGACTTTTTTTTATTTGGAAACTAAATTTACATTTTTTTTTTTTTTTTTTTTTTTTTAAGTGAAAATAAAAAGTTATCTCATTGTCTACACCAAATTCAAAAAGAAATCTAATTTTGAAATTTTCAAGTTCCTTTTCTTAATTTCTCATTCAGCATAGACAAAGAAAGAAGCAACTTACACAAGTTAGATAAAGTTGATAAGATCTGCTTGGATAATCTCATTCAAGCCGTAAAAAAATCCACAGTCATGGTTTGGAAATTAGAATGAAGCTTTTGCCTACAATGTTGTTTTTTTTATACAATTGTTGCTGAAATCCATTGTTTAAAACACATTCTAAAATTGTAGCCTCTGCTGCATTTGTGTTGTGCGAGAATGAAAAGTTTGACAGGCGTAGCCACAGTGTCATGGTATTGAGTTTTGAGTTTATTTCCAATTTTATCTTCTAAAAATCGCTATCCTAGCGTGTCTCTTATGATTTTACTTCTGTCTCTGTTTCCCTCCTTTTTTGATTGCCCTGATTAGTCTGACCTGTATCTTGTCACTTCCATCTGTGTCCTGTTAACCTACCAAGTGTGTTCCAGTCTGACTTCTTCCCTGTGCTCCATGCACTAGAGTTCATCAGGTTGGTGTTTTTGCTTTTGGATTTCTCGGTTTTTCTGTGTATTAGTTACTTTTCATTTTCATTTGGACTCTTCGTTTGGATTTTTTTCCCCTGGACCTCCAGTCGTCTCTTGCCTGCTTTTATTGAACTTGTCAAGTGACTTCTGATTGTCTGTGGTGCCTGCATTTGGGTCTTCACCTGAACACCATCAAGTGGTGCTCAGCAAACAGCCCTATCCACATGTATACAGATGTTTTTCTCAACTAATATTTTCCGCTTTTGTTAGAAAAGAAAAAAAAAAAGGGCTACATGACTACCAATTTACAAAATATCTCCCTACACACGAGCGCACAAACGACTACGAACCCTCTAACAAGCATGCAGTCTCAGTGTACATCAAAGTTACATCAAGCACAAAGGAGGACCGTCGTTTCTGGACTGTTGCTGATGGGCTTTGAACCACGGACTCTGTTGACCAAGTAATATTGGGCACTGAAGAGGCTTTCGCATGCTGGTGCAACATCTAACTGCTCGCGCTAAGCACAAAAGAAACCGACGTATATCCACCAGTGTTTTTTCAGGCACATGTTCATTACACAAAGTAACAAACGGCGATGTGCAAATCAAGTCATGACTGCGTAGAATTTTTAAAAAATCTGCCCTTCAGAAGGCTAAAATGTTGTTTGTGTGTGGATGAGAGGCCCAAACATAGAGTAAAATGTTCATTTGGCAAAATATCCTTATTAGCGTGGACAAGGCCTTCAACCTTTTAGCACCGTTTTATGAACCATGTTCCCCAGCCGGTGTTGAGTTATCTGCCACTGAGAGCCAGCATGAGCAGTCCCGCTGTGAGCAATATCAGCCAGAAAGATCCAGCCAGATCTCAACATGTCAGAGCAGCGCCCTGTTCTCTACCAGCCTGTCACAGATACGGTAAATGTGACAGGCAGATGGGCAGTTCGACGGTTACATGCAGGCTAAAAGACAGACAAAACTGTGAAAGAAAAATACAGAGCCAAGCTGTTACGTTTTTTTTCTTTCTCTCCCCCAGTTCCAGTCAAAGACCCTTATGAGGCCAACCGACCTCAGCTTTTAATGGAGGATGACTTGTCCAACCCATCTGTCGTTCCATCTTAATCTCGCATTCTACCTTATTCTGTCTATCTACATTTGGATAAAATTAGCTGCCAATCTAATGTCCGCCACCATCTGTACCCACGGCTCTAAGAAGTCCCCTTCGTACGCGCCTGTTCCCTCTCCGTTTCTTTTCTTTTCTCAAATTGTCCCGACGTTCTTCCCTCACCATGGTGCATTATTAAGAGGGCTCATTAATCACTCAGGCTGCCTGTCTGTCACTCCATCAACACACACCGCTGTTGTTCCCGCTGCACACATGCACACACATTCATGCACACAATAGTGCCGGTTTCACAGAGGGGAGTTAGTCCCATCAGTGTCTGCGTATGAGTCCTTTAGAGTGAAAAATGAGGCTACCCTTCGAGTGACAAAGGGCTGTTTTCCTTCCAGGAGGATATTACCAAGGTTTTAGCAAGCAACCTGTCACACTGTGTCGTACATAAATGGCTTTAGCGCTTCGCATTTTCCGCACAAAAAAGGGACGGTTCTGTGTTTGCACCTGCCTTATAGCATGCATCATCCTTGGGAGGTTTTCTTTTGTTGCTCCCGAGCTACAGTATAAAAGCACCTAAATGAATACAATGGCTGAGTGGGCGGCTATATTCCATCTTATAAAACCTGTATGAGGTAGGAACAGCGGGACACCAAAGTAGAAAGAAGAAAAGAAGAATAAAGGAACACTCTGTGAGCTGCAAGAGAACAGGTGACAATTCTGTTGACTCAATAATAGCGACTCGATTATGATCCACGGTAAGAGGAAGAATGGGGGGGGACAGAGCTGATGGATCGAAGAGAGGTAGGGACAGAGTTGGTGAGAAGAAAGGAGAGGGAAAACTGGTCAGTGGTGAAAGCGAAAGGAGGCAGTCTGTTCTAAAAACATTCTGAGAAAGTTCTGGTAATGCATTCAGCTGGAGGTTTTCTTTCATGTGCTTCTTAAAGGCACGATGAAGCTCTTTCAGTTCTAAAACATTATAAAAAATGAACTGAAATAATTTGCCAAAGGATGCACTGAGAACTGACCTCCTTTAGTATGTTGTTTTTAATGTTTTACAGAGGAACGTTCCAAAATGTGTTACCTTGAACAGACAAAATGTTCCACCTTTGTTAATATGTCCCATTACAGGAACATTTTATGAAAACACATTGTGTCTTCTGAGGCCTCAGCAACATCTTGAAGCCATTTATTGAATGTTGGTTTAAAAAAAATAAATAAATAAATAAAATCTTTTGTTATCAGAATGTTCCAAGAATGTTCTTATCAAAAGGCAGGATAAAGTTCTCCAAAGACATTCTAAAAACGATTTTCTTTGCCAAATGTTGAACTGAGAACATCTTTTCTTTGGTGCCGTGTAATGTTAAGGGAATGTTTGATGGAAGAATGCCCTACAATGTGTTACCTTAACAACATCTACAAAACATCCTCAGAATATTGCAGACAAAATGTTCCACCTTTGTTAATATGTCACATCACAGGAACATTTTATGAAAACACATTGTGTCTTCTGAGGCCTCAGTAACATCTTGAAGTCATTTATTGAATGTTGGTTGAAAAAAATTCTTCTTTTGTTATCAGAATGTTCTTCCTAAAGGCAGAATTAAGTTCTCCAAAGACATTCTAAAAATGTTCATATGCCCAATGCCACACTAAGAACGCCTTTGTTATCATACAGCATTCCAGGTATGTTTTTTGGAAGAACATTCCACAATGTGTTACCTCAACAACATCCCCTAAACATTTTCAACAAAGTTCTGACAAAGTTCTGCAATGTTCTAGTAATGTTTTCAAGGGGAAATTGCCTTCTACTTTCTAGAATGCTCTTCTTAAAAGGCAGGACAAAGTTCTCTAAAGACATTCTAAAAATGGTTTTCTTTGCCAAATGTTGCATTGAGAACGTCTTTCTTTTGTTGCCGTGTAATGTTAGAAGAATGTTTCATGGAAGAATGTCCTACAATGTGTTACCTTAACAACATCTACAAAACATCCTCAGAATATTGCAGACAAAATGTTCCACCTTTGTTAATATGTCACATTGTTATAGGAACGTGTTGCAGAGAACGTTCCATCATTGACGTCTCAATAACGTCCTGAAAACCTTTTCTAATGTTGCATTGAGAACGTCTTTCTTTTGTTGCCGTGTAATGTTAGAAGAATGTTTCATGGAAGAATGTCCTACAATGTGTTACCCTAACAACATCTACAAAACATCCTCAGAATATTACAGACAAAATGTTCCACCTTTGTTAATATGTCACATTAAAAGAAGATTTCACAAAAACACATTCCGTCCTAAGAGGCCTCCGTGACATCTCGAAAACATTATTTGAAAGTTGGTTTAAGAATGTTTTTCTTTTGCTATCACGCAACATAATCTGACATCATCCTCCAAACAGCCTCTGAATGTTAAAACGTTGTAGTTTACTTTTAACCTCACAGATACGCTTCAAACATTCTTTCGACATTAGATTAAAGCGTTGTCTTTAAGTCATGACTAGAACTCATACGTTAGCCAATGTTGTGGGAACGTTCACTGCTTGCTGGGAAGGCATAGAGAGGGTGTGAAGAGATATAGAGAAACGAAAAGAGGAAGAGCGACAAGCCAAAACTTATTTCAGCTCCACTCAAATGCCAAGTCTGAGTGGATGAGGAGGGAACTTGAATCTTAAGCAGCCATAAATTTCCCCCGATGCTTTGCCGTATGTATACACTTGGAAGGGGAATGGGAGCTGCTAGACCAGTTTGAGGGAATTATGGCAGGGCTCCCCCCAAAAAAAGAAGAAGCTGCCATGAGATTCACAGCTCACCATATGGGCTCAGACACATAGACAGCTTCAATCCATCACACACACACAAAAATGTACGGGAATTTAGCATTTTATCGCTGTTGGGCTATCACTTTCTTATTGTTCGCTCTTTCTTTGTTACATCACGAGTGAAGCGTTTCGTTTTACGTAAAGCACTCTGTAATTGTTATTTTGAAAACGCGAATGCAGGTTATTATTATTATTATTAATAAGCTCTGTTGTACATGAGGAACTCCTTGTGCTCACATGAAAAAAGGTGCAGTTAATCAGGAGTCGGGCCAAGAGGGACGGAGTCATGAAAGGGAAAGGAAAGGAATAAAAGCAAAAGGATGAGACTGAGCTTGTTCCAGCATTATCGCTATGAAGCTGAAAAGTGCTGTCAATTACAGTGAAGTGTTTCACCGCACAACCTGCACGTAGCCGAACCCACACACACACACACACAGTGCATTATGTGCTGTTATTAAGTGCTTTTGTTGGACGGAGTGTTTGCATTTAGATGCTTTCTGCAATAGTTCTTCACTTTTCAATAAACATGAAGGCGCAAGAGGCAAAGGAGAGCGTATAAAAAAGAGAAAGAGGGTGACTGACTAACATTTGCTGACCAGGCTCCACCAATACAAAGCAGGTGTGACACTGCTGAGCACCCTGATGGTGCCAAGTGGGAATAAGCTTCAGGGCTGCCCAGAACTATATAGAAAGCTATTACTTACAGCTGAAAGCCACCCAGGTCTCCCTTATTCAATGGACGCACCCACACATCAGGCAACAGGCAACACAGCCGGGGCCACCGGGAAAGAGTAGAAAGCTGGAAGCGGAATATCTTCCATTACTTAAACATATTACCTCGGTCTCCGTGGCCACAAAAGTCGAGCTCATCCTACATGTGAATAAAAAAAAAAAAAGGGGGGGGCAAGAGCCAGCCATAGAAAGGGGAAGGAAACCAAAAGATAGAGAAATGGAAGAAGATACTGTACTGAGAAAATGGAAAGTTAAAGGAACGGAGCGAGGGAGGGAGAGAGTGTGAGATTCCCCTGAAAAATGAGGTGACAGAAAGCTTTTTACGTGCAGGAAGGGTGGCCAGGCAATTTTCAAATGTCTGAGACTTCTCATTTGCTGAGCTGCAAAGCCACTTTATATGGTGGCAAATGTTAAACTTGTTCTGGGCACATCAAGGTCCCCTTGGCCGCCTGCTTGTCTTCGCCCCGGAATATAAATGTGGCTTTAGGGCGGAGGGTACGGGGAGGAAACGGTTTCAACACCTTGTACATAAGAGTTGAAAAAGGCAGCGATGCAAATACCTTCGGGGCACATGTGGACAAAAGACTTTCTTATTCCATGCATATGTTTATGTGGATGTGGAAGTAAGATGAAATAAAAGAAGAGCAGCTGGAGGCAGTGAATGTCTGATGTTTTCATTTAAAACTGACAATCCACTTAACAATGAAACAACTAATCTTTATAAGTGGAAGTGCGGCTCTTGGAAACCTGAGAAGCTCGGCGGTTTCGACACTTTGTGCACAAGAGTTGAAAAGGCAGAGTGGCAAACACCTTCGGGGCACATGTGGACAAAAGACTTTCTCAGTGTATGCATATGTTTATGCAGATGTAGAAGAAAGAAGAAATAAAATAAAAGAAAGCTGGAGGCAGCGAATGTCAGACGCTTTCATTTTAAACTAACAATCCACTTAACAATAAAACAACTAATCTTTATGATTGAAAGTGTTGTTCTTGGAAACCTGAAAAGCACAATGCGTCTAAGAAAAAATGCAATTAAACTGTAGGGAAATACGATTCTGCGAACTGAAATGAAGTTACATTTCCTAAGTAAACAGACTGTACCTTGATTTAGATAGTCGGACTCACCAGATGTAGACTGTGGGTATAACTGCTCGCTGTCCTTCCCTTCTGCTATCTGTGTGCTATAGTTTTCTTCTGGTCGTGCCACCTGACACTCTAAAAGTTTACCGTCTTGCCGAAGATTAGAATTACGCAGTAAGGCAGTCCTGCTACCTTTTTCCCATGAATTATCCATTTTAATGACAGTGCTTATCCCTCTGAAAAATTTTCCACCCAAACAATTCCATCGCATATTTCTCCTACGACAACTGGTTTATAGAAATACAAAGACGCCACAGTGGTTTTTCAATTGAACAATGATAGTGGTGCAGTCAGACCATCCGGTAAAGCAGGTTGCATTTTATTGGACCTTTAGCGCCGTTACACTCCCTCTTCTAGAGTTGCTTCAAATGGCCACATCCTTCCGACACAAACCCCCAAGCATCACCACAAATGCGGGCTGCAACATATTTCGTATACAGCTGTACGCGGTTGCGGTGAGAGGATGTTATCAGTTTATTACAACAGGTCTGGGAGCAGGACATATTTCACCGGGAAAGCTGCCAGGTTCTTCCTCTCCATACCTCTCTCGCTCTCTTATTCTCTCCTCTCTACATTGTTTCTCTCCCTCCGTCGCGCATCTCCAGCTCATACATCTCTGTACTTCCACCCTCTCTCACTTTGTCTCTCTTTCGCTCTGTTTTTTTCGTCCGTTTGCAGGATGCCGGGACGGATTGCATTCACTAAATCCTGGCTGTTGACTGCAGGGTTGTAAAAGACTCCTCAGTTCATCAAAGTCAGCGGGGCAGGGGCTCTAAATCTTGCCGGGGCAAAGGCCTGGAAGCCGGTCAGTAAACCTACGCTATCAACCCTGCGCCAGATCGCCCTTTGGAGTAAATACAGTGATGGTCTATAGATCAGCGGGCTCATATCGCATGTGCGGCGTCATGGGTTGACTAGCTTTGTCTTTTCAGCCACAGCAGTAAAAGAATGATGGAATACAAGGACGCATGAGGAGATATGTCAGTGGTGGGATCTCATAGTGGTAGTGGACCATGACGATTGGGTCGTTTTGTGTTTGAAAAACCTTAGAATTAAAGAAAACAAACAAAATGAGGCATGAAAGTAAATATCTGAAGCATTTAGTGGAACAAACAACCCTTTTACATGTGATTTTGTTAGATTTATTGCCATCCCTGAAGCCATGATCCTCATTTCCACTACGTTGCTTCACCATATTTAGTATACTTTATTAACAACTGGGATCTATTTTGAACCTGTTAAACCAGAGCAGCCGTCCCAGTCATTTCTATAGTGTACCACGCATGAGCTAGAAACAGCAAACGCTCCTTCGTCCTTTGTGATACATGTTCCCTCCTCTTTTTTTTCCGCCTCCCCTCGTCGTGCCATTCAGCCACACTGAGAGACCAGACTAATTAACCAGAGGGATGAGAGCTGCCTGCCATTTAGGGAACTCTAATCTTCGCTTGTATTTTCCCAGGGAAGTTGAGAAGCTGTCTGAGAGACGAGACGAGGAGGGAGGCGGGGAGGGAGGGTTGAAAAATCAGATAGAAGACGGATAGGACGAGGGAAATTAGAGAGATATGCATTCAGACGCGCTCGCATACATCTATGTGTGCCGTTTCTGATCCTCTCCTGTCCAATAGCTCGGCTTTTCAAGTTCCAAATTCCATTCAATCTGCTTTTATATTGCTCATTAAATCATTTCACAATCAAACTACACACTGGGAAGCATATGCGAAAGCGGCCTCTATGTCCTTAACACACACACACACACACACAATACGAGACGCACACAAAAGCCCGGCGGTAGGGGTAATCTGCGGCTTTGATGGGCAGTTAAATCAGTCTGCATCTCATCACAATCGCAGCGTCGGTGACTGCCAGACATCCATCTGAGGCACCTAGGAGGACACGCACACATGCACACACACACACACAACACGCCATCAAGTCACCAGGATGCAGACAGACAGATGGTGTGTTTGCATCATGTTCGCAGGGGTGGGATATGTGTGTGTGCGTACGTGTGTGTTTGCGAAGCCTCATCCACCGCTTCAGCCACCTGAGAGGGAGACTCTGAGCCAGTGAGGACTCCGAAAGACTGGACTGTGACCTTCAGTGTGGCGGCTGCCGGCTGTCTGGCAGCTAAAACATGGTTGTGTTTTATAAAGAACTGGATGCCAGAATGCAAGATGGCACATTAGTCATTCAACAAAAAGCTGCTCGAGCCCGAGGTGCCCGTTTCGTACACAATTTTGGGGACCATAAAAATTACGTCCATTAGCATCTTTCGTAGTTCTAATACAGAGTGGGTATTGGGTCGTAACTTCAAAAATTTCCAGTCAGACAAGTTTGTGCTTCATCAGAGTTTTTGCAATTTATCCCAAGGGGGGGAAAAACTGAGTGTCTGTGAGACGACATTTTCATTTTAACCACATCATGATGACATTGATCCTGGAAAAAAGCAGGATACATCATCAGAGGGCCATGAATGGAAAAGAGAAAACAAGTGGACTGACAACAAACTGATTGTAATTGAACATGACTTTCAAACAAAGACGGCGAAATAAAGACAGTGAACTGCAAAAGGATGAAATAAAAAGAAGGCGAAATTGTGTTTAAGAGCACACCCACCATTTCTGAAAGTTTAATGAGGACTGACTGCAAGTGCTGAATGAAAATAGTCTTTTTTTTATAACAGCATAGCAGTTATTCGTCCAATTTAAACTTTTCCTTCTGCTCCATAAAATACAGTTTTCTAAAACTTAAAAAAAAAAATCTTTGTAAAGTCAATTATCTAGAATGATAAAATTGGAAGTAAAAAAAAAAAAGTAGATCATAATTCTGTAGCTCTCCTTAAAAAAAGAAGAAAAAAAAACTCTTCTACCAAATTAATTTAGACTTTAGCCTAGAATAAAGAAGTTAATTGTGATGAAAATGTGCAGTGAGACGTGACTGAGGGACTTCAGCGGTGGAGAGGAAGGGGGGATCTCGATCGAAGTGGAGGTAACAAGGCCGGTTTAACAGGCACAGAGTTTGACAACTAAAAACCGAGAACAATGTGTGAGATTAGTGATTAGATGTTATAAACTCTGACTAAAATGTACCAGATTGTAGATAGAAGGGAATAGAACCTGAAAGAAAAGGAAGTTTTAAATCCAGATGAGAGGCAGGGACGAGATGAGAAGCGTCAAAGTACACCGAATAAATTGAGCAGAAATTGGAATTGAAGCAGGGCCACGAAAGGAGTCCTGATATTGACAGGGAATACGGAGACGGGGGTGAGAAGAGAAACAGCATGAAGCAGGAAGACACTACGCTGCGATAACTGTGTGTGGCGGAAAAAAAGAATCGAAGTGTGAGAATGAGAGGGGAAGAAATCAAACGCTCAAAGCACTAAGAAAAGAAATGCCAGTGGGGGGAAAAGGTGGGGAGCGTGCACAGAAAGTAAGCACGCTAATGGTGGCGGCAGCTTCAATCTGCACTGTACTGTACCTCTTAAATAATCACATGGAAGGGCTAATGAGTCATGAAAGTGCGCAGATGTTTCCAGTCTCCCTTTTAGGAGTGCCAAAACAGCGACAGTGCTGTTAAAGTGTAAATAAGGAGGGTGAGGAAGGACGGCGGTGGGAGCAAAGCCACGGGGGACGCAGAGAAGAGGAACAGCTGCAGGGAGAGTTCAGACACCTCGGTGGAAAAGAAGATAACAGGAGAGATTGTGGGAAGGGTGATGGAGAGCAGGAGAGGCTTCGTGGTGTAGCTCGGCTATTTCCAGGTTTTATTGTTAAGCGCCAGTCCGAGCACGATTCCTCGCTCTGAGATGGAGACGGACCGGGATCCCTCAGGTATATCGATTCCCGGGCACACTCATTTGGGAGAATCAGAATTGATTGAGACCTGCCAAAGGCCAAGGTTTATTTACTTATTTATCTGGTGCCTGCTCTGGCCCTGGTCCTGTCCTGTCCTGTCTTGTCTTGTCTGAGACTGCTGGGGACAGCAGCAACGCCCAGACGCCACAACTGATCTCATGTGTTGGATGTGAGAAAGTGAGGATGCAGCAGGCCACGCACTATAAATCAGGACGACGCAGCCAACACAGACTGACATTTCGCAGAGGGGTGTAGTTTCATCTGAGGTGCTCTTGATTGTTAGTTTTAGGCTGTTTTTGCAATGTCATTACGAGTCAGTCAGCCCCGCTACCAGAGGGATCAATTTTAAACAAGCTATGCGCTTTCCTCCCTGCTGGAAAGTTTGCAGGCTTTAAATTACACCCTGTCATCATTTCAGCTGGTAATCAACAAAAGGAGAAGTCCAGAGGCTTCCTCTTGATTTGACACCGAGTTGGATACTTATTCTTTAAATAAAAAGTTTGACATTTTGCCTACAAGCACCTCTAAAGCTCTCTAATTATCAGATTTTTTAGCTCCTTAACCCTCCGAACCCCAAGCGGTTTCTGGGCGTGTCTTTGTTCCTGTCACAGTTTTATTCACTGTGGGATGATTTTTCACTGCAGCATAAAAATCTGCACCTCTGTGGAAACAGCACAACCCCGACTAGAAGTAGAGAGGACTCAAAAATGTGTTCTGTGCAGCACAACACAGTTAGAATGCAATAAGTCATGGAAAAAGAAAAGTTGGATTTCCTTGATTATATAGTTTGCAAAATTGGAGAAACCTGTACTCAACATGTACAACATGTTTCCAAGAGCCCTCAGGTGTTACCAAGACTGGAAAAAATGGTAGCTCTACAGACTATAGACGTTCTACTACTCACATTTGTTTCTATACTTCCCCCTTCTGTTCTAAGTAAACACAGCCTGCAGTTCAGCCAAACAGTCCCTACATTTTTGTTACATGACTGTTAGTTGCAGTTGAATCAGTTGTGGCTTCTTGGTTATGCTAAGACGCAGAGTGTTTTTGGTTTTTCACAGAATCATGTTAATGCACACAGTTAATATTTTGCAATTTTTTAAATTAGACACGTAGAATAAAGGGATTTACATGAACTATCCAAACTTTAGGCTTAGGTTTGGTTAATTGATACATTCAAAGACCATCGGAAAGTTCAAAATGTAATGCCTCTTTCTGTTTTTACAGGTCTGGGTTCTGATAATCGGGGTCATTTGGGAAATTTGGAACTCCTTCAGCAGGTTTTGGGGTTCAGACGGTTATTATAAATGGTCCAAAAACGCAAATGTAAAAGTTATGGACTGGTGTCTGGGCGGGAAATCATGAAAGAACTGTTCTTTATTCTTGTTGTGGATAAAAAATGAGACAGATTGTGTTAAATAATGAGCTTTAGGGATGCTCGTAGGGGGATTTTGTCACTTAGTCTTACAGGTCAGTCGTTTTCTTTCCATTTCTAGTCATTATGCTAAGCTAAGCTAACGAGCCAGAGAGGCAAAAGACATGGCATCATTCCAATGTAAACAAATGTTTTGAAGCATCTTGTACTGAAGTTTTTTTTTTTCTCTCACTTAAATTCCTCTTGTCTCACAACCAGACAGTGTTTCTCCGCAACTTGCAATCTCCCTCTCAGTCCTCCCATCCTTCCCCTCCCTTCGTCGCCGCCCCAATCTTGTAAGCTACACAGACTCCCTGATAATTGATTTTCAACAGACAGTTCAAACGGCGGCATAAACCAATTAGCAGCGAAACTCGACATCAATCTCAGGCGGTGCGATCGTCTCTCCGGCCGGGCAGGTCTCCCAGAGAGTGTGATGGGAAAAAATGTATGATACCGGTTTGCGGTTTGAAGCTTTTCGTGCTCCTGCAAACGTGCAAACTGCGATGATGTGATGAACTCTGTGACGTTTTCATGTTCTGATGAGTACATGTGCCCCTGGACGCATGTGCAAGTTGGTGTGCAGCCGTTCAATTTATTTTTGCTGTCTGATCTGGAGAGAAGCCCTTCGAGTGAGAACCATATGCGGCCGAGCATCGATACCCACCCCTTCTACCGTCCCTTGAGGCAGGAACAAAGAGGCCAGACTACATCAGCCGGGCCTTTGATCAGCTCAGCCCTATCGTGTTCCTATCAGTAATTGACAGGCCTCGGATGCTGGATGCTTCCTTGGCAACCTGCGTACATGAAAAGTCTTAATGCTCTCAAATCTATCAGATGGCCTTTTGTGTTTCATGTACACAACAGACGATTGCTTGCGCTGTGTTCTTCTGACCATCCTTGTAAAAAGTGTTTTCAGCACCACTAAACAACCTGTACTTCATAAACGACACCATCATTGGTTTCCATTTAGCGTGAAACAAATGACGAGCTTTGAAGAGAGATCTGCCGAAGCACTAAATACTTCCTTTTCTTACAATCTCCCACATGGCCTTATCACCTGAGTTAATGTAATGAAACTGATTAGTACCTGCAGCCTAACACTTGACCAGAGAAAATTAGAGCCAGCCATGAAGTGCTTATTCATCTCTGCTGAATCCACTTTCAGATAAAAAAGAGAAAGGAAAAAAAAAAAATGAAGGAGCTCCAGCCTGAATCTAAAGTAATAAAGTGATTTAGATTCCACTGCTTCTTTATTGGAAGCAAATTAACCTGCTTTACAGTGGAGAACAATGTTAGCAGCCCGTAAATTTGATCACATTTATTATATTTCGCCAAGACGAGAAGGAGAAGAAGGAGTGGAGAAAGTTTTACCGCGCGAGCTGAGCAAGTGAGAATGTTTTCAGCATTGCAGAGCCCGGGCAGTTCATTTAGAAATGCTTGTTTCTTGTTGATGAGTCAACAGAGTGTTTTCCCAGTAACACACAGGTCCCAGAGAGAAGTGCACAGTTTGTAATTTATAACAACACCAAGCAAACAAATGGAAGCAGAATCTGGCTGTGCTAACTGTCCACCCATTTTTAATGCGGCTTTATTACAACCTGCCACGTTGGTTAAAGTGTAAACTTGTTCCTCTAATCTTTTTGATAAAAGCCTAATGGTCCTGATTGTTTTTGCCAGAGTGCACAGCTATTACCTCGTCATATATCAAAGCCCCTCGGTGTCATGTGTAATGGCTAAGTGTTTTGAACCGAGCTGCACATGGCGGCATGAATCTTCCTGAAGGCTGCTGATTATTAATGACGGTGGCAGCCACCTTCAATCACGCTGCAGGTAAATCCTCAACAACGACAATGGCAGGGAAGCGCCCTTTAATTCCCTCCTTTTTTTAAAATTTTATTTTGCTGGGAATTAATCAGCCCCGTTTCTAATTTCTCACCCGACCGATGTTAATGCATTTTCCCGTGTGATACTCTAAATAAGAGATTAGACGGCACACGCGCGCATGTATACACAAACATATACACACACACACACACGCGCGCGCCATTGAACTGATGACAAACGAGGACGCAAAAAGGCTCATTTGAATATCAGAGAGGAAGAGCGCTGGTGTGCCAACGTAACCTCCTCCAGCCTGTGCGGTAATTACTCAACGCTGGAACACAAGAGGCGAACACAGGGTTTACAAAGCATCAGAGGGGGAACATTTGAAGACAATGAGAGCAGGTGAAGGAGCTCGAGCAGCGCCGTGAAAGCCAGGAAGGAAGGGAGGAAGAAGAAGAAGAAAAGGCCCAGCAGACTAAAAGGAGTCGAAGAAAAGATTAGGGGAGTTGGAAGTGATTTAGGAGGAGAGGTGGTGCATAAAGTTAACGCTAACTTTTTCGTCTTCTTTATCAGGCCAACCTTGCTTTGTACCATCTGTTACATGAAAACCCACTTGTACCCAACAGCCCAAGATGGAGAGCCTATTTCTCCGGATGGCACCTTACTTATTGCGCCGTTTAAATTAGCCATTCATCTCCTACGTTCTCTATCTGTACTTCTTCAGCCTAAGTATCTTCTACAGCAACAGAAGGAGGAATTTTTGGGGAACAGTTGCTAAAGTCTCTCTTCGGTTTTTGATTTAAGCGCTAAAAACTCATCAGTAAGTTCCAAATGTCTTTAAAAGTTTTCTCAATTAAAATAATCCCTTCTTGCTTTAAAATTGCTTCGACGTCACTCAGTACCAATGTTTTTTTTCAGAATGTGCAGGCTTGTAAAGTCCTCACCTCTTTCTACCTACCCGTCAACACTCGCTGCAGCTGAGCACACCAGCTCACCTACAACTGAAACTGCTCTATATATGATCTTATAGTGTAGCAATTTAAACAGACGTGGCAACCGAAAAAACTGAGAACAATACGAAAAAGTCCCACCATGCAAACTGACGCATTTGGTTTCTTAGGTTTGTTACATCTGAAACCATGGAAGTCTAAATCTTTTATCTCTTAGATATGTCTTCCAGCATGTAAAAGACACCATATGCACATATACACACAGTAAATCATTTTTAAAAACTACCTGATTTTCACCGGAGAGGATTCTTTAAATGAAAAGATCTACACCGCTTTCTTGCCTCAATACAATAAACATTAGCTTATGCGGCTTTATACACCACATATCTCTCATATCTCTCCACAAGAACTCTCAGTTCTTTTAAATCAAGGCCGGAGACTTGTACTGTTTGCCTCTGCCTCCCATTGAACTAAATCCGAAGCTTCTGAATATTTCAAACTGCACTGTAACTTTTTCCGTTTCATCTTCCTTTTTTATTCTCTATGTAACTGTCATTTAAATGTCACTTTTATACTGCTTTATGTTCCTTTTACATTTCGTCTTGATGCCTCTTTTTATGTTTTATATAACGCACTTTGGATTGCCTTGTTGTTGAAATGTGCTATACAAATAAACTTGCCTTGTGCCATCTGGGGCTTAGCTTAGCTCAAAGACTGTAAGCAGGGTTAGGTTTAAAACACACAAATTAGTCATCATTTCAGGTGGAATTTTTGCCAACTGCAGCTCATGTGAACACTTCTTCATTTGCCACCTCTACATGTAATTTTAGCTCATATTTGGGTAACTAAAGTGACTGAGAGGGGGTGCATAGAGGCATCTGTCGGGGATGTTTTGGAAAGAATAAAAAAGATTTCTGTCTAATCATCAGGAATCCAACCAGGAAGTAAAAGCGTTCTTCTAAAAACTTTAAATTATCATGACTAGTAGTGTCCTTGTACAGATGAACAGTTCCATCATCTTCAATTTGCTTATATATCTGGCTTCTACTCGTTGCTGTGCTCTTTCTTTTTACCTTGCCTTTTCTTTCATCCACATTTCTCCCTTCTCTCCTCTGCCTTTCTTTTTTGTTGTCTCGCTCGCCTTCCAATTTCCTGCCCTGTTCCTTCCTCTCCGCGGGATCGCTGATGAGTGTCTCTGTAGACCCGGCGAAGGTCTTACTCCAGGGACAAGTCCAAATTCACCTCAATAACAACAACAACAACCACACAACACACTCGCGAACACAACAACCACCCATGAACTCCCATAACTTCGGCTAGAATGAGCTGTGCGGAAAATCGATGCGGTTTTCCAGCGGCAACGTTGCTTATTTCTTGAGCATAATTAAATTTGATTAATTGTTTAGGTTTATGTACTTCTTACACCGATGCGGTCAATACTCTCCTCATCCTCCTCCTCCCTCCTCCAACTGTGCTTCACTGTTTCTGCCCTCGTTCTCTTCTCTCGGAGACCCTGCAGGTGTCAGCTCTCACTTCCAAGTCAACACTTAATGACTAAATTGGAGCAATTAATTACCCTGATCGGTGATGTTAACCTCCACCTCTTCCACCTGGACTCTTGGCGGTGCAAAACAAAGAGGCTGCTTCATACTGTAGACTTGCTATTTATTCCGAGCGGCATACCTTGAATCAAACAAAGAGTGTTCGGCCTTCACATATGGATCTGACATGGAGATAAAGCGGTAAAATATGCCTGCGTGATTGCACAAAACCGGATCAACCTTGAATTTTCAAGCTACGCAAACTTCATCTCCTCTTCCTGTTCGCTCACCTCTCTCCTGGCTCATTGCCCTTCATCTCTCATGCACCTGCAGCAGTTTGTTAGGCAGCTTTGGATAATTACACATCTCATCACGACCACACACAGCCACGGGCTCTCGGCTGTCCTCCCGCATTACCACTGTGCTGGGACTTTACAGGCATGATCCGCGACGCCGAGGTGGAGTCGTGCGTCGAGTAATGGGTCTCGCTGCAACGGCCGAGGCAACAATCACAGACGTGGCGCGGTAATTGCCTCCAGGAAAAACAACCCGCGTTTTCATATTTCACAAGCAATGACGGGTTAAATATTGGGGCCAATATTTGTTTATCGGCGCGGGCTTCATCTCTCGCTCTCTCCGGGCTCGTACCTGGTAACCTGCCGTCGCCCATCAAGCCACTGATAGATGCGATCCTGTCAGAGCAGCCAACTGTTCAAACAATGGCTGCCTCTCATCCAACCCCATTACCTGTCTTTCCCCAGATGCAGCGCTGGCAGCCTGGGGACACATTTAATTTTAATAGCTGCTTCACACATGTTCAATTAATTCTATAAAATGTCTTTTTAGTTAAATCAGATTTCAGAACAGCATAGCATTCTGGATATTTAGTTATTTTTGTTTTCCGTCCTTCTCTACTGACACTACTGGGAACTTGGGGAGTAATGGTAGACAAACCAGATTGGGGACTGTTAGAATAATTCTATGTTTTGATCCAATGATCTTTGTGGAAAAGTATGAGAACGCTTTAAGTGTTCATTGCCTTCATTTCACCTTGTTAGTGTGAGATAAGACGTCCGTAGTGGGTAGTCAAAACACCATGCCAACACGCACACATTTGTGGAAGGTTGTTTTCTGTATATAAGAACCAATGCTTCATGCTTTTAGTTAGTCACTTGTTCAGACTCTGTTCTATACACGTTGCTCCTTGCTGCAAGTAAAACTTTGCTTTGACTTAAGAGACGACTCTGTGCATTGATTTGGAGCAGTTAGGACTCCATTGAAGAATTTTCCTATCGGTGACTCAACAGGAGAGTTAAAGTGAGCAAAAGGAAGACATTGGGGACATATTTTCTTGCTTTTGGTGTGGGTAGCGTGGCCCCGATAGCAGCTCAAGCTTAGCGCGTTCGGCTTCACACACTTGAGGAGAAAGTGTCAGGATCGGCTCGCGACATATCACAACAGCTTAACAGTTGATGGAGAGAATCTTTGGCACAACAGCCAAGTGTTAGAATCCTGACAGACGCAGGCTCAAGTGAAGCGAAGGAGGTGCAATGTAAAAGGGCTGTGCAGCAAGTGAGAGGAATAAGTTTGACATGAAGGGAAATGCAATGAGGGACGAAATAATTAGCCCACTTATGAAAATGTAATTCCTAATTTAGTATTTCTTAACAGAGAAAGGAATTTTTAACACTGCGTTTCAAACATTTCTTTAGAGAGCATAAATTATTCCGATTTACACACCACAACAGAACTATTTCACAAACTACCAAGGTCAATATCATTAGTAACCTGAAGAATTTAGCTTTTTGTTGAGCCATAGCAGAAACCACTGTTGTGCAAATGATGTGCTTTAATGCTTAAAGCTTGTGAATTAAAGGTAAAACTGAGGGTTATCTTCCAATATGCACACGATTTAAGAACTTACTCTATATGAACAAAAGCATTAGACAGACAGAATGAAGCATGCTGGAGACAACCTTGAAAAAACTGAGTGTGTCATTTAGTCAGACGAGTCAAAGCGTGAGCTCTTTGGCCATAGAGGTGTTTGGAGAAAGAAAAAGAGCTGTACAATGCCAAGAACACCATTCACACAGTGAAGCACGGCGGCGGTATTATAATTCTGTGGGGATGCTTCACTGTGTCCAGAATCAGGAAAGAAAAAAATTAGGAATATGGAAAGCAAACCTCTCGCACTTGGAAGCAAAACTAGGTATGGGTTGTGATTTTGTCTTCCTACACGACAACATTTGTCGCTTCTGGTAAAGAACTACCTCCAAAAGGCCAAACTGAATGTTACTGACCGGCCCGCACAAAGCCCTGACTTGAATTAAAAAGGAAAATCTGTGGTGTGAACTGAAAACCAGGGTCGATGCCAGAAGACCAACAAGTCTGCAGGAGCTTGAAAGAGCTCGCCTAAGAATAATAAGCTGTGATTCCTCAGGTGTTATGCCTGAAACTTGTTGAAAACTACACCAAACAACTGCAGGCTGTTATCCAACAAAAAGGAAACACAACTGGCTATTAGCATTAGGGGCGCGAACAACTTTAACCTTGGTATTCTTTGAGTTTTGCTAAATAACTGAATTTGTGTGCAAAAAAAAATTGTAAGCTTTCAAAATAAACCAGTATTTTTTAGAAATGCTGTTTTCTAAATGTCTTGTTTTCTTAACCAGCAGTTGGAAAATATTTGAAAAAGGATTCTTTTTTTTTATTGGTGGGGGATAATAATTCTGTCCAGTTTTGCTGCTTTCTTGCTGAGAGATGCATCAGAAGATGGTTACCTCTCTCATATGTGTCCTTTAAATGTGCCTCATTTGCAGCAAGATCCAGGCCTCCACTATTGTTTGATAACTTCATTGTTATATACACCTTTGGAAATAATTATTACTTCACTGTGACCACTGTTTTTTGCCTCTTCTTTTGCTGATCTTGGTGGAGCCACAGTGTGTTTTTGTTCTTAAGCTTGTGGTAAGTTTGTTGTGCTGATTGCAAACCAGTTAGCTGTGGCTCTCCGGCTGTATCGCTCTTTGTTAAGCACAAAGATGGCTGTCTTCTTGTCATCTCGCAGTTCTCTTCTTTTAGGCATTGTTGAGTGAGAAAAGACTTTTTTTTTTTTTTTGAAATGTCTTTCAGAAGACACCGCAATGATTTAGCCACTATGACAGAACTCAAACAAGAAATGATCAGTGTTGAAGGCCTGTTGTGCAGAATTCATAAAGACAACAACAGGTGGTCTGATAATTATTTCCAAAGCTGTACAACAACTCGTGTCTGAACAGGAACCCTGCTGTCGAAAGTTGAAAAAGTAACTCGGAGCAGCAGCTTGATGCTAAAATGATCAAATTATCGAAGTTATGCACAATTTACCTTGCTGTTGCACTTTGCTGACTTTTTCCTGACCTTTTTTTTGGCCTATGTTAGCTCATTTTTGAGACTCATTAGCTTAGCATAAAAACCAAAAGTAGGGAAAAACAAGCACCTTGGCTCTGTCCAACAGTAAAACAATACGCCTACCAGAACATGAACACCAAAGCTCAACTATATTTATCGTTGAATGAAAGCAGGCTGACAGTTTCCCCCCTGCATCGAGTTTTTATGCTAAGCTAAGCTAAGTGGCTACTTGCTGTAGCTTCGTATTAGTGGAATCAGTCTACTCTCACAGCACACAAGCAAGAAGGCATAATTCTCCACAAGCTGCAATATTCCGTGTATGCAAACTGTAGGTGCTGTGTGGAAGGTGTGCGTTAACATTCTCGTTAATCTCATCATCTGCTCATTCCTCTGTGGCAGAAAAATATGTTACAGGAACCTTCCCAATAAACTCCTCTAACCAAACACTTTTAGTCTGAATAAGCCTAAAAGACCCACTATAAGACCTAAAACCTCACTATAAGGCTGGAAACACCTGTCAGTCTACTAAAGACACTTGCAAACTCTCAATACCTGAGCCCTTAACTATCTCGCTGTGCAATACATGACAGCCTCCACTTTTACTTGGGCCAGTACAGTGTCCTTTCTGTCCAAAACACTGGAGATCTTTCATCACTTTCCCCTCATTAGGCATCACACGAAACCGTTCAGGTGCTGCACCTACGTCTTATAATAGCTGTAAAAACCCTGCTATTCCTTTAAGTATAAAGGAAGTGAATTTGGAGAGTTGCCCTCGAGTCTTTTAGCTGTTATTTCATTTGATATCTCCCCCCAACTCCCCAAACGCAACTTGCCAGGTAACATCGTTTTTATCTTTTAAATATAATATTTATATGAAAACGATGGTCCAGATATGGGCTGGACATTTTCTACCTCCAAACTGTGTCTCTCCTAATCCATTCTGACAGCTACAAGAAGAATCCCTGCTATCACCTGACAGCAGAAGAAGTCAAGGAGGTGGGATGTGCCACGCTGTGGGGCAAGGAAAATACTACTTGTCTGAGGCACAGACTGTGGAAGAGGAGTGCGAAAGCCGGCGTGGTGCAGTGCATCTGCAGAAAATAATACAGGTGGGTGTGTTGACACATGCGATATGGCATCAAAGTGTTTGAGATTTGGGAAGAGAGAAAGATGGGGTGGAGGGGTGGTGGGTGTAGTGATATTTTCTAGGCTTTGGTGTAACAACATTCTTTTGGGTGAACAACAGTGCATTTTCTTTATTAGGTTGTAATGGACAGCTGTTTTTCTCATCCCAAGCCAATCACCAATGGCTCTTCTTCTTGCCATCTTGCACTTCTGTTCTTCTTTTTGCATTGTTTTAGCTCAGATTTATCATTTGAATTACATAAACAGCTTATGCACAAAACTACAGTGACTCAAAAAAAAGATTTTTGGCCCCCTACTGTGCATTCCATCATGCCTACAGTTTGAATGCATCATATTTTTAAACATAATTTGTTGTATGTGTAGAATTATTAGAAGATTTCTTTCATGTGTTTTAGAAGATGCTGCAATTACTGAACCACGATGATAGAATTCTGTGTTATTATGATATTTGTAAGAGTTGCATGCCTTCGTAACATGTTGCTAATGTTATCCCAGGGACTCAGATGACTCCCTTGTGGTATGAAAGAGGCTCCAACAAAGAAATAAGGACAAGAAGTTCCCATGTTGGTGCTATGAGCTCATTATTTACGTAAGCACTGCATAATTAATGACAATGAACATGAAAGCTCAAGCGCTCCAACATAATGAGTCACAGTGGAAGCCGGCTGCAAAACCAAGGCTCCATCCAGACCAAGAGAGATTTTTTTTTTTTTTTTTAAATGTTACCTGAGGAAAAATCTCCAATGAGGCCACAGAATGTAAAAGCCACAAAGAGCAGCGAAGAATGGAGTTTAACAAAAAGCTAATCAAAGCTGAGAGCCTGACCACGAACCCCACGAATGAATCTAAAGCTCTCAAGCTGTGTGTCACCAGTTCTTTTTTTACGTTTAAACTCACCCCCTCTTCACTTGCACTATTACTCCCACAGCGTGCCTTCCTCTCCGAAGAAGGAAGAAGCTAATTTAACTCATCAAACATTGTTTACCGAGAGAGGAAAAACAAACACCTGGCGCTAATTCAGAACGCTCTTCCACGCTGAGGTGGAGCGGAGTGACGAGGGGGGCCAGCTTTTTGTTAAGTGAATGATCAGCCGGAAGGTTTAATTGAAAGAATCGGAAACGGGAGGAGGAAGACGTGGAGCTGTGGATAAAAGAACAAGTGGCGGGTTGATGTGACACTGAGAAGTAAAAGAATATAAAACATCTGTTTACTGAGTGCAGATTAAAGTTGGTGCAACAAAAAGATTTCAAGCATTCCTTTAAATAGAAAGCTGGATTAGTTGGGCTTTATCCATGTCGACCCATTAGCAGGAAGCATTTCCCCTCAACTATACATATTCTTGTTTTGTTCTTCTTTTCCTTTCAGAATGCTGTGCGGTTTGCGGCCAGAGATCTTTGCTTACATGTCATTCCTTGTCAGCTTGCTGCAGCAAAAAATGCTTCCCCAAAAAAGACATGCACACAAAAACAGAAACAGCTGACAGATTCAGAAAGTCTGAAACAATTGTGCGCCAGTATGCAGTTTGTCTCCATCCCACTGTTAATTACAAGAATTAGAGAATTAGAGTTAATCACAAGAAAATTATAAATCCGTGGATTACATTATATCTGGAAATGATAATTACAACACATCTACAGCGCGGCTTTGAAACCGGAACATAAATTGAAAACCTCCTGCACGTTGTCTTGTTTCCGGCTGTGCGATAATATATAATAAAATGCTTGGGTCTGGTTTCGAACTTCATCACGTATCAGAGGAAGTATCGCAACAGCTTTTCCTTTTGTTTTAAAGTTTATCATTTGCACCCAATTCCTTCAAGTGTTAAGTCATTAAAATGCACATGTATTACTTGTATTACTGTTTGTCAGAGTTTGAAACAGTGCATTTCCTTATGAGAGCCATAACTTAAACACCATACAAGGCTACTAATACTCTGCAAGGTTGTTCTTGGGGAAAGTGGTGCTTTGAGGTAAATGCAAACATTAGCATACTGATGTGCTCATAATGACTGAGCCGACCTGCTGATATTTTATGTTCACCAATGTTAGCATCTACTGACTTGCAGAAAGCAAAAAGTGCAACTGAGTCTTATGCTTGAGCATGACTAAAGACTGGAATATTATATGATACTTGATGCTATCATGCTATTCAATCTATCATCATGCATCACATCAACACAAATGGGCTAGCAGGGACCTCATCCACCTTCTGGCAGGCTCAGTTGGCTGTAATCGCCTCATTTAATGGTAACTGAGCTGCGACTTTGCATTCACCAAGAGGTTTAAAATTTCACACTGGGGGTTGCCTAAGTCAGCAGACTTTCAGCCAAGAGACATGAGTTCAAGCCCCATGTGGGATCTTTAACATCGTACTTTCGTTTTGACCAGAGTCTTTCATTTTCACTGTTGTTTTAAACAACATACAAGGGCGGCTGTGGCTCAGGTGGTAGAGCAGTTGTCCTCTGATCATAAGGTTGGTAGTTCGACAGTTGAAGCGTCTTTGGAAAAGACACTGAACCTGAAGTTGCTCCCAATGGCAGGCAGCACCTTGCATGGCAGCTCTGTCGCCATTGGTGTATGAATGTGTGTGTGAATGGGAACCACATTGAGTGCCGCTAAGGTAGAAAATTTTACCATTTAAACGCTGTGTTTACGTGCCATTTTTAATGTGTATTTGGTTAAGTTTAGGCACCAAAACTACCTGGTTAGGTTTGAAAAAGGATCACGGTTTGGGTTAAAAATACATTCTGTCGCTACGTTTTTACACAAAGCTCCAGATTGTACTTTTCCAGGGTGACGACTTCACAGAAAATTCTACATGCACTTATTCATACAAGAGGTTGCTTATGTTATCAGGGTTACTTTCATGTTTATCAGCGTTGGATGGATGATAACGTGCCGCCTTGCCTGCTAAAGAGGTGGCCGATATAAAAGGGCCGATAACCTCTGGGGACTGCTGATTCCCATTCATGTCGGTTCAGAATGAAATTCTGCATCTGAAACCCTTCATGAAAACTTTCAGTGTTAACTCACACGCAGGTGGGATTAACATGCAGCATGAGGAGGATGAAGAATAAGATGTTCTCAGTGGTGCCTGGTAATTTAACGCATCATTCCAGGTGGGATTTTAAACTTTTTAAAATTACAAGAAGTGGTCTGTGACAGACTTGGACATTCACCAACAAAACTGTCTAACCTGTAGATGACAATACAAACAGCTTATCTGATCATCTTTTGGGACGTAGCTCTGTATAATCACTGCAGGTAATATTAAAATTACCCCATCTTCCTTAGAGAAATCCTATCTGAATAGAGGCTTGGGGAAGCTGTCACATTTAGAATCGGAAGACTAAGTTTATAGGAAATCAAGCCAGGAAGACAAACTAACCACATGCTGGTGTATTTTTACAGTAGCAACAAATCTTGAACACTGAACCCTGTGTAAATGCACCAACAAAAGGTTGGACCCAAAACTGCATTACCACATTACAACAACAAGGTTAAGTGAACTAAATATCACCCTGGTGATTCACTGATCTCTGTCAGGAAACTTCAGGTCTCTCTCGGTTCATTTTCATCTTGTACTGAAGTAAAAATCAGCCGCCGCAGGGAAGGTAAGGAAAGGAAATTCATCTAAATACTTAGAGGCAGCTTTGGGAAATGGTTGGCAGTGACCTAAAGCATACATGATTTGTGGTTAATGGGCTAACACGTTCAGAACTGCCGGTCCTTTAAAGAGCCCAGCATCAACAGAGCTCTCTCTCCCCAGCGAAGCCACCCTCGCTGACCTTCCGAAAAAGTACCGCTCTGCCAAAGAAAAGCAAACACCTCATTTATCTGGTGGCCAATGCAAAGAGCAGATGCCACCGGAGGCCTGAGGAGCTGGCAGTCGGATCCTCCGCTCTGACAAGATGAGCAGCCTGAGTTCCGCGATTTAGGATTTAAAAAAAACAAAAAAGGCAATAGCCACTTGGACATACAGGGCTGCTGAATGGCACACAGGTGGGCAGTTTAAACAAAGCTCAGCCCGGACATTAAGCCGGTCAGGTCAGGGGACGCATGAAACATGGAGCGAACTAGAGCAGGACTGGTATAAAAACACAAAAACATTTAGAAAAAGCACTTATAGTCAAATCGCAATCTTGAGGATTCATTTACAACGCTAATTTCAGTCCACATTAAGAAAGTGTGCTATTAATCCTGAGCAGCTATTCAGCAGCAGGAACAGCGGCGTGGTCGAGGGAGATACGGCAGCCAATTAAGGCTGTTTTGTAGCAATACATAAGAAATGACAAACCCCGTGATTGCGACGGTGTTCTGGTGATGGGCTGTTGAAGACGCTGTCCTGTCTGAGATCCTAATTAAGAATAAACACCCCAATCAAGAAGCGTGATTGCAGGATTGGCCTCTTAAACGTTGCCAAAGTTCAATTGTGACCTTGATTCGGAGAGACTCGAAGGAGGAGGAGGAAGAAGAAGAAGAAGGGGGAAGAAAGAATTTCCACATAATGAAGTTTGTAGCACTATGACTACCCACAACAAACACATTCCCTTATGCACTCAGCGAAGAGAATATCTAATGATCCGATGTGAACCTCCACTGGCCACTTAAAATCCACTCCAAATTGCTCTCCTGCTACTCGAGCGCCGAGCGCGTGCACGAGCGCTCCGTATTCTCGGTATCCATAGGTTCCGAGGCAGTGAAGTGATGGTGGGTGGTCTGGAGAAATGTTTTCCTAATAAATCACAAGGGAGCTTTTAAAATCAGTGTGCAGTGCGGCGGGGAGTATTTCTTTTTCCATTCCCTATGAGAACACCTGAAGCACACACAGCTTGACTGCTAATGGCTCAGTGGTAAATCACATCACGCACTGAAGAGCTGACTCGCTATTTGAACCATCTTGCAATTCTCGGGAGCTCGTCTTGCGCTGCCACAGCCAAGACAAACACAAAATACACATACACAAGCAGACTGCCCACTGAGGTGAGTGCTAAAACGTCCACTCCACAGCTTCAGACAGCTTTGACCCTTTTTGGGAAAGCTTTGGGAGGCAGCTAATGGCTCCTCCAACATCACTTCTGCTGCCGAGCCTGGTGGTTTGACATGGAGAGGACAGGGAAGGAGAGAAGAGGAGATAACCCCAGCTTTGGAGTGTCTCCCTCAGATACCCTCTCTGTCAAAACAATGAAGGTCACGCTAAGACGAGGCCCAATTAGAGCTCGGGCCCCTCCAACGCCTGAGGTGGATGCAGCCTTCCGAGCTTAGAAAATCCTTGTGCTGTGCTGTGTTGGGAGTTTGGAGGAGGAGAGGGTTTTTTTTTTTTTTTTTTTTTTTGCATGAGTGTGTCCATGAAAAAACATCAGCAAGCAAGTGGGTGGTCGAGCATTATGAGAGCGCACGTCCCGGACATCAGTGAAATGTTTTCCTGCAATTACGCCTTCAAAAAAGCCAGCGAGCTCTGTTTTCTAGACCGTTCTCTGGGAATTTAAGCAAGTAAAGGCAGATAAGAGCTCTAATTATTTATTAATGAACGTGCAGACATAATCACAATAATAGTGCGGCTGCAGTAAACCTCCCATGCACGGTGACAGATAGTGGTCAGACAGCTCAGCCAGCGGTCCAAGCGCAGAGAATGATGCATCACGGACAGAGGCCTCCAATCAATCTCTGCACAGAGCCGGGCACTCGGGGATGCGATAGCGGCGCTTTTTGCACCGAGCTCTCTATCACGCAAACCAAGTCACGGGCATTCGCAGTCACTAGAGGTGCCCCGGCAACAGTTCTGGGAAGTGGTTGCCAAATTTATCAAAGAGGTCCAGGAGCAAAGCGGAGGGCTCCAGCCCTTCTGCACCAGGAGTAATTATTAGGACGGACGGAAAGTCAGACAGACAGTCTCTTTAATTACAGCTGAGGGGGGGGGGAAACCTCAGACAAAAATGGAGAGGGGAAAGAACACAGGGGGACACAGCTCATTGTGGTTTAACTGTCGGAGGAAAGAGAAAAGAGAGCTGGAAGCCCCCATCAGGCTGACAGCAGATGTTTGTGTTGTACAGAAAGGAACACACACATTCACCCACAACACAGACAGTTGATTAGTATCATTCTTGCCTGACTAATGACTGAGTGACTGTAGCAAAGTCTCTTCATTTGCTGCATTTTCCATGCCGCATTTCCTTCTCTATTAATTTTGCAGTGTGACAGTTAATTACAAAACAGAACTGGTGCGCAACCCCAGTAGTTCATTCTGAATTTGCCAGAGCGGAACGGGAAAAGCTACCCCGACCACCGAGGGGAATTTTCCTTGCAGAGCAGCTGCGCGCCGCCAACAAAAACGGTAATTGTTTGACAGTCTCAGTACATTCAAATCTGCAGCGACAAAAAAAAAAAAAAAAAAAAAACACAAAACAAAAAACTGACCTCCACATTCAGCGGGACTATTGACTGACCGGGTGAGTGACTCGGTTTTCTCCTGATTTGGAAAGCAAACAATTGCGCTTTAGTTTTCTTTGTTTGCTCGGCACTGAGAAATAGCGGTAAAAGCAATTTGGATGGAAATTGTGCTTTTAGAAAAAAATGCAATTTTCTTGTGAACAATGCGAGAAACATTGGCAAAATAAACGCTCTCCGTCCTTTAAAAGTGTTGGTCCCTTAACAAACTAAGCTCCACATTAGGTACAGTCCTTGAGCAAAAGTTTTAACTCACTCACACACACACACCTGCACAGCTGCCGCCACCACCTCTTCCATCCACTCTAATGCCTCCGAGCTTTGAAGGCAGCATGCTTCATAGCTCCATGTAAAAGCCTCTTTGGTGGAGCATCGGCAATCTTATTACAAACTGCAGAACGCCTACCAACTCTGCTGGCAGGACATCTGACCCGCTATGAGCCTTACAAATTCCATATCAGAATCAATTTGATGGTGTCTCCAGTTCTTCATCCGGCCCCCCTGAGGCAGCACGGAGGAGATGAAGTGATATATCCGCCAGGAATCAGAGACCGGCTAAGATGTAATGATTCCGCTGCTGTTTCTAGCAGAGAAAATTAACAATGAAACAAATTAGCTGGATGGATAGATGAGACGTCTCGCTGTGAATGACAAGGAGGTGAGCGCTGCCCGTACGAAGGTGGCTTTGGCCCTTTTTTTAGCCTCGCTCTAATCTTCTGGCACATTCTGTTCAGCTCAGCACATCTGTGGATCCCCCTGACCTATTCACACAAACATACACACACACACTCGGCTGCGCACACACACAAGTCCAAAAACCTCTGAAGGAGCAGATTTGCTCATATCTGTGGCTAAACCCACATGGACTACAAATCCGAGTGTCACCTAAAGGCTGAGTTTGGACACAATTGACTGAATCCACCTGGCGAGAGCTGCAGGTCGGCCAGCTGCTGCTGCTCACTCCGACTGTTTCTCCGCCTTTTCTGTCTCTCATCTCTCTGAATCTCTACTTAAAGACGCCCTCCAGTGCAAATCGAGTTTTTACACGGCGTGTTTTTTTTATATGCTAGGAGACCGATCGGGAGCGGAATAAGCTGTCAGTGCCGTGACTGAGCATTTCCAGCTTCAAACTGCCGCCTCAAAAACACAGATTCAGACTTCGGAGGTTTCATACATAACAAACCTAAAGAACCAATCCTGTCAGCGTGCAGAGTGGGGCTTTGCATATCTACAATTCTACAATTTCATTAAGCAGACGCTTTTATCCAAAGCAACGTACATCTGAGAGCGGATACAACACAAGTAAGGATCGAATCAGAAAAAAAACAATCCAGATAGAACAAGTTCAAGTGTGATAGGGCGTTGATGCCAATAGCAGGCTGTGTGGGAGGTAATAGGACTTTCATTTGTTTATTTGTTTGTTTGTTTTCAGTCTGTCAAGTGCAAAGATGTTCAGTGAAGAGCTGAGTCTTCAGTCTTTTCTTAAAGACTGACAGGGAATCAGCAGATTGAACAGTTTGGTAACTCGTTCCATCACCGGGGAACCACAGAGGAGAAGACCTCGATATCATTGTTGTTCCGCAGAATCGGCTTCAAACTTGAACATATATGGCGGAATTACTTTAATATCACAACCTGGTGTCCTCAAGATGAAGCCAATAGTAGAGGAGAGTGTGGAGACAGAGGCAGGGATGCATTCTAGAGTTACATCAAAGCCATTTTAAGGTCAGAGGGGATTATTTCCTGAAAACATGTGTAACTTTGATGCACAAAGATGAGTTTTTAGGGGTTCAATAATACCCACGTCTTTGTTTTTGTCTAAGTTTGGTTGAAATACCTCCACAGCTAGTAAAAAGATTGTCACCAAATGTGGCACACAAATGAGTGTTCCCCTGAGGATGAATCCCGCTGACTTTTCCTCTAGCGCCGCCTTATTTATTCAGCGGAATAACTCAACTATTGGACGGGCAATTTTGCTCCTACCTTGGAAACTGAAGACATTTCCATCAGCTGTATTTTGTGCTCAGTGTTAAACAGCAAAATGTTATCACGCTGAGATAAGTGGTGATTATGGAAAATATTCTAGCAGCTAAACATCTTGTCATCGTGAGCACGTTAGAAGGGCGTTATAAAGCGAGTTGATTGGTTTACATCTAACAGATTTGGGGAGAATACCTGGGGAAGAAGATTTCCAAACAGCATTAGCCTCAGCCCAGATGGAATCCAACCCTGTAGCACTAAAGATGTTTTTCTCCCACATATGTCAACAAAAGAAGCCGAGGTTTGCTTTTGCTGCCAAAGCAGACTTATTTACTGAGGTCTAGGACGTCAACCAGCTGTTGTGCGGTTAAATCTAACTTAGCGTATATGTGTGTCTGTGTCTGAATTCATTATAATGTACAAAGCTGCCTGATCAGGGGGGAAAGAAAGACAGAAGCTGAGTGATGTGAAAATATTAAAAGGCAATATTACCACAACAACAACAACAACAAAACCTTTAAGAAAAATATGATTCAAAGCTCTGTGCCTAGGGGGACAAAGACGGACGGATTATAGAAACCTGCCTCTTCTTTATTTTCTGGTTAGGATACAGAATAAAAAGGCAGAACTGATTTTTTATTTTATTTTCTATGATGACAAAATACACCAACAACAAACCTTTTGAAGCTGCAATATTTTACAAGAAATATGCGCTAAAGCCTCCTGCGCATTATGGTCTTTCAGCGTTTGCCGTTCAGCATTTGTCTGAACGACACAAAGGGAAGAAAAGCCGCTTTGTATCTTATTTTTGTGTGACTTAAATTCATTATTGCTATTATTAACAGCGGCAAAAGTCAAACGCTGAACCGCAGACAGCAAGCAAAGAAATCATATAGGATGGAGAGTCGGCGGATCAGCTCAACCTGGGTGCAAAGGTTCTGAATTAAATTAATTATACTACTTTCCTATTCTCTCCCATAAATCCCTGTGATTGGTTTCGGCAACCCCAGAGCTAGATCTCTGATTAGCGAGGAGAGCTTTATAAGTATCACACCGGCGCCTCGGCTTCATAAATAGCCCCGCTGTGTGGAATCCAGGCAGGTAGAGGAAGACGGGCAGAAATCACTCTCAGTAACAAAAGCTTCCACCCATTTATGTCTCGCTTTTCCCCACTCGCTTTAGTTATGATCTTCTTGTCTGGGGAAAAAAAATAAAAAAATACACCATCAGATCCAGGGGATTCCTTTGTACTCCTACAAATTAAAATTGAACACTTGCACAATGAAAAAAAAAAAAAAGCGTCCTTTGGGAATTGCAGTGAAAAACATTGGCCATCTGTAGGCTTCTCAAGCTCTCCCTGTTTACCAGCTCATCAGAGTCTGACAGATACAGCCTGCACGACGATGATGCCAGCATTACATAGACGAGATGCTTCGGCGAGGCAGCTTTCAGTCAACCGCTGTGTGAAGATGTGCAAACTCTGGTGAGTTTTTATAAACCAGGAGAGAGAAAAAAGTCAGAAAAAGCACTGAGGTAGACAAAATAGGCGATTCTTCAGGAGCTGTCCGGTGCTGAAACCACATAAAGAGCCCACGGGGAGCTTTTTATTTCCTAAGGATTAGCTCAGACAGGAAAATGGCAAAATAAACAGCTATGTACTATTTGCTTCTCCTCCAGGATGTTTCGGGGGAGGTGACTGATAGAGACGCAATCCAATTCAGATCTACTGACATGCCAACTGCATTTAACAAAGGAGGCATTGCACCCAACTGGCGAGACAAAGAAAAAAAAAAAAGGCCAAGAGAGGGGAAAAAGGCAGGTGAACAGAACATAAGCAAAATCAACCCTCTGCAACCCCCTTTCCTCCTCCAATCACTGGGAGATACTTGACTGTGCTCCTGTCATTAATTCAGCAGACAAAAACTGTTACCAGATGTCATTATTTATTTATGGTATTTAATAGAGAAAATGCTTCCTTTGAATAATACATTTGGTGGGAGAGGGGGGTGCAGAGCTGGGGTTGGGGAGGAGGAGGGGAGGTTGACTGATGAATATTCACGAGCTGCGTCTGGAGGGATTGTGGTAAACTACCTTTTTTTTTTTTTCTGCCTCTGTGCCTCCTGGGCTTTATCTGCTCCGCCACTGGCCACGATGGCCCAGCTGCGCCGCTCATTTGCTTGGCTCTTCCGTGCGGTGGCTAGTTCAACACTGGCTAATGCCAGGCTATTATATTATTAGCCAAGGCAAAGCTAGCAGCAGGCCACTTAGGCTCTGCTCCATCTGCTTGCCGGTGTCAGCTTGGAGGAGCGGGAGGACGCCGAGCTGTCAATCAGGCAGACTGACGTCCTCTGGAGAAGCGAAGGTGCAGCTTTTATTAAGACTTGAGGGGGGGGGTGGGTGACTGGAGGTGCCAAGTGGATCGCAGCCTAAAAATGTGATCTATGGACACACATCTAACTTGAGCAGACAGCGGAAAGTGCACAATCATTTACACAAACAGAATTGAATAAGCGTGCGGGCTGCTGTGAGTGTTTTCACTGCTTAATTGGATCAGGGTTATCTTAGTCTGTAAATTAGTCTCTCTCACTGCAGGAATCTTGCAGCATCCCCTCCTACCCCTTCTGCCAAAAAAAAAGCTACATCCATTTGTAACATATGCACTAAAGCCTACAGCTCTCAACTTTCAGCAAAACACACACACACCAGAGTAGCAATCGGTGTCTTTTTTCGAATTAGTTGGATTAAAGCCAACGATCAGCCACAGCGGGATCACAGCTGACTCACGGCACCACACTCCTACAACTATAGGATTTCTAGCTGGGGGCCTTCGCCAGTCAAACAGCCAAAACTCCAGCCCAGAGATCCTCCGTGCTGATACCGTGCACTCACTTGGCTGCTCTCTCTTTCCCGTTTCATCCCGTGCCAGGGCGGCTTTGTTTGTTTTAAGCGAAGCAGAAGGTTCATTGTAGGAAATATTAACGTCTTACATTTGCAAAAATCTCTGTAAAAAGAAAAAAAAAATAAAAAATCACAGTTTCCCATTCATTTGCTTGGACACTACTCAAGTGCAAAATTGAATTCTCGCCCATTCATGTCTTCCGCTACACAAGTGTCTGCACTAAGCTGAGCGCAGCCAGCCAGAAAAGACACATTATTGAAATATGTGACAGACGCAACCTCGTGCAAAGAGCAGATAAAGCTGGAAAAATTCTCCCAGTGTGTCACCTCCTTCTCTCACTCTTTCCCTTTTCTCTGCTGTGTCTTTCTTTTTCTTTCTCGAGGTGTGGCGACAACAGTTCTTAGCCGGCCTTGACCGCGCTTGGAGTGGAGCCACTAAGAAGAGGCGAAACCTCCCCTCTGAAGGAATATTGTTCATCCATTGTAAATGCCTCATCACACAGTAAAATGTGAAAATGGGGGCAGTGAACTGGCAACGCCACAGAAAAGAAAACCACCTCTTCTGAGAACAATGGCGTTAAACAGCAGAGCCTGTGATCCGGGGCAGGAGTGATGAGAGAGTGTCCAAACAGAGCGAGACGATGAGAGAGAGAGAGAGAAAGCTCAGGAAAGACAAACACAGACACATTGTGCAATATGCATGAGGCAGAAAGATGCAAAAAGGCAGCAGAGAGACTTAAAAAGCAGCTAAATGTGCAGCCGGAGCTTATCAGTACAACAGGAGCTGATGATGGCATTACAGCTCATCAGGTGATCAGCAAACACACACACACACAAATATCATACACACTTGGCTGCGCAACCACTGAGAGGGAAACATTTTATCTTCACAGAATGAGAATGAGGCCGGCCTCACACATTAAGGTCCACTCAGACGGTGCTGAGGCCAAATACAGGATCAGGGATGAACTATCAGAGAAAAGCAGGATATTTTCTGCCAAGGACAGCTTGTAGATACTCCATGTAGGCTGTCTGTCTGTGAGCCAATACCTGCGACACTCAGTGAGCGTAAGACCGACAGGATAAGAGTCAGGGGAGAGGAAGCAGAAGACTAGTAACCATTTCACAAACTGCTTGGTTGAATCTCTGCTTAATTTCCCAGGAGGTGACGAGCAACTCGGCTCCAACCCTCGCCTCTCTGACATACACTTGTAAAAATTAAGACAAACAAGGGGACAGAAAGCAAATCAAAACCCAACGCTGTTATCTTCTCCATCCTCAACAACGTCCCTCACAGCGAGACAGCCAACCAGAAAACTATGTTTCAGCCAAGCGGCCGGGCTCGGACCTCCCTGGCTTTGATCAGTTCGTAGCCTCGAGCTCCTCCTGCGAGACAGTAAAGTTTCCTCCGAAGGAAATAATTGAGAGACCTATTTGGCGGAGTGTAAGTGCCATCCAAGATAACGTCTCAGGTTTCTCCCCTCATGCTTCGCTGACAGCGCTGACAGCCCTGCCAGTGCTGCCTATCGACTTTCACCCGATCCAGAAGCTGCCCCCTGTCCCCGTCTGCCTCACCTGAAGGCTTACAGGAGGAGGGGAAGGAACTACAGGAGGTGGGCTGAAGGTTCAGGCAGATCTAAATCCTACAGCGATCTTAAATGTCTTTATAAGTTGGTGGCAAAAGCACAAAACAAAATGAGGAATGATGACGGTTGTGGCACATTAACAAGCAGAGACAATGATAGAAGCACTGTACTATCGTAATAGAAGCTCCGCTTACACGCAAAAGACAAATGAGATCTCTATGGAACTACATTTCCAACACAGTAAAGCGAAGATTCAAGCAATAACCAGAGCAGTTTGGAATCAGTAAATCATGCCTCTACACTGGCTATACTTTTGCAATATAGTGTACCCTGCAGTTCTGATCACAGATGAATAGAAACAAGAAGCTCATCTCCAATTTCTCACCGACTGTAGTGAACCAGATCTGCAAAACACCCTTTTCTTCTTAAACAACATTAAATTGACTTCATGCACAAATTCAAGCATCATTTATCCAAAAACCCAAACTAAACCAACTCGGATTCAGCTTTTCGGATGAGGTTCAGTTCAAAAATGAGCCACATGGAAGCCAGAGCAGTTTGGAACCAGTGCATCACCCCCTGCAGTGGCTGTACTTTTGCGTTACAGTGCACCTCACAAAAGATGAAGCTCGTCTCCAATCCAAACCAACTGTAGCGCACAAAATCTGCGCAAACACCCTTTTCTTCTTATGCAAGAGGGAGCAAAACAACATTAAACTGACTTTATGTGACAATCTAATCGTCAGTTATCCTCAAAACAAAGCTAAAGCAACTCGTCTTCACCTTTTGGACGAGGTCCAGTCCAACAATCAGCCACATGGAAGCCAGAGCAGTTTTGAATCAGTGCATCATGCTCCTACAAGGGCTATACTTTAGTATTATAACGCTCCTGTAATTCTGATCACAGAAGATAAAGCTGCATCTCCAATCCAAACCAGTTGTAGTGAACAAAATCTACCAAACACCCTTTTTCTCTCATGCAAATGCGAGTAAAACAACATTCAATTGACTTAATGTGGAAATCCAAGATCATTTATCCCAAAAACAAAGCTAAACCAACTCGCCTTCACCTTTTCGGATGAGCTCCAGTCCACAGGAATGTAGAGCGATGCTGCAGCTTCACAGGAGCGTCGGTCGGTGCGATACGGTGCAGGTGGTTAAGGGCGCCACAGACTGGGAAGCTGAGCCATCCAACGATGCGTAAAAATGAAGAAGAAGAGAAAAAAAAAGAGAAAAAACAAGCCCTGCGAGTGCTTTGGAGGAGTGATGGAGGGGGAGAGGGGGAGGAGGGGGGAGCAGTTCTGGGTGTCAAGTATAGAGAAACCACGAGTGTCCTTTTTGCAAATGCAACGGATCTCGTAGCGTCTTGCAGCCGAGTGGAGCCGAGCAGCAGCAGCAGCAGCAGCAGCAGCAGCGATGAGTGGAGCAGCAGCCGGAGTGGTGCTCACCTCTCCAGCAGCTGAGCGCTACTGAACAAAAGAGCGCTCCGCAGGCTCTCTATTCAAATAGCAGGAGAGGGATGGAGGGGAGGGGAGGGGAAGGGGAGGGGAAGGGGAGGGAGATGGAGGGGGAGGGAGGGAGGATGGTGTATGTGTGTGAATGGGAGGGAGATGATGCCGGTGATGAGGGTGACATAGAGACCTGAAGTTCCTGCATCACCCACCGTCTGAAGCTTAATTCCACATAATTCATGAGCGCTATACCTGCCTTATTGTTTGTTCAGTGTGATGAATTATTTCACACAGCTATTAGTCCTGATCCCTGGAAGTAATTTATGGCACGAAGGGGAAGGGAAGGAAGGAAGGCAGAGAGAGGGGGGGGATTTTTTTATTTTTTATTTTTTGGTTAGAAAGACGTGATTTGGCTTCTCTGACCTGCTGTAGGACTCCACAATCCCCGTCTGCCTTTTGTGTAATGCCGTAATTAATGACCTCAGGGATGGAATTACCTTGTTTTGGCAGAACAGCAGTGACCTCGACCCGAGATTTACACTTGCAGCAATGGTGGGCGAGCTTATCAAATTAGATTAACGCGGAAAAAGCCAGGGATTAAGCAGCAGAAAAATGTTGAATCAACGTTTTTTGTTTTTTTTTCTTCTCCTGATTGAGAAATTACACTAAACATACAGCAAAGAGCCTTTCAGGTATTTTCATTTTTATTTGCATAATGGATGTTAACATAAAGATTATTATTATGATGCTTGTAAATAAAAAAAGATGTGAACAGAGTTTGCAGAAGTGCTCGTATACGTTCAGAGGCAGGCCCACCGCTTTGTTACATATAAGGAATAATGATCCCCCAGGAGATTAAGGCCTTTGTTCAGCAGAGTTGTAGTTGTGATTTAAGCATAGCTCGAGCTGCTCGCGTTATTTTTATTGTTTCTTCACAATATCGTTATTTCTTTTTCCTCCTATAGGCACAGTGCTTTTTCACCATATGGCAGTCTGAACGTTGGAAATAAGGTCACTGCGCCTCTCCAGGAGCTGTCCACGGTGCTGAACCGGTTTAACAGCGCAACTGTGCGAGCGCACAAACGAGGAGAACTGTGTCGGCCAAAGATCTACCGCGAATAAATCATTGTCACGCAGCAAAATAAAAAATGCATGATGAAATGCCAGCCATGTTTTGTTTGTTTCAAAGGGTTCTCTGGGTTTGTATAGGCTGTAAGAAGTCACCAAAGGATGGTTAGATCTACTTGGAACAATGCATCTGTCAATTTGCCATTAAGGACACTTTTTTAAAAATGGGCCCTTACATGCAAACATGAAACAAACACGTTCTTCAATCTTTGCATCTGGTGTTTCTGTTGCACAGCATGTTTCACAATTTGTTTTACTTTTTGTGTCGTACATTATGAGTAAACTAAAAGGCACTTTATTTACAATGTCCTGACAGATTATTGATTACTTTTGCTGCAAAATTGCTTGCAATTACAACAACAAGCATTATCCATCCATCCATTATCTATACACCGCTTAATCCTCACCAGGGTCGCGGGGGGATGGAGTCTATCCCAGCTGACTTAGGGTGAAGGCAGGGGACACCCTGGACAGGTCACCAGTCTATCACAGGGCTACACATAGAGACAGACAACCAAACACACTCACATTCACACCTACGGACAATTTACAATCACCAGTTAACCTCAACATGTTTTTGGACTGTGTGAGAGGAAGCCGGAGAACCCAGAGAGAACCCACGCTTCACAGGGAGAACATGCAAACTCCACACAGAAAGATCCCGGGTTTCCTCAACGGGACGTGAACCGGCGACCTTATTGCTTTGAGGTGACAGTGCTAACCACCGAGCCACCTTGCAGACAACAAACATTATGTCTTTTTTTATTCTATTCATTAAAAATACAAATGTCCAACCCACAAAGACTTACAAAGGCTACAGAACCTGCATTTAAGATTTGACTTGGGACCAAAGAAAAATCACCAGCACCACCATTATGATAAGAATTAAGCATAAAAAATGCCTACATACAATTTTTAACCACTTTTCTTGAAAACAAAGTGTCATTTATTCAAGAATCCCAGAAGTTTTTGTTGATTAAATGGTCAGAAGTAGCCAGAAAATGCACAATCCCTGTGAAATAATGTAACAGAGCCTTTACTTTAGGTGGACCGATCATGCTGAATATTCAGTTACCCCTAAAGGCTCATTCGGAGCCAGAGAAATGGCTCAACAACAAAGATCCTATACAAAATCTATAAATATATGAAATGCCACAATAAAGGGTTCCCTTCCAAAACTACAGCTCAGATTTTTCACCCATTTAACTACGTGCACAACTCGTATAATGGGCAATAAAACATGAAGCCGACTTCATTTTCAATCCAGTGTAAGCTCAGACAATAAACAAAGCCTCTCTTTTTACAGGAGACAATTAAACCTGCCTGCTTCTATAGATAATGTAGCTGAATATACCACACATGAATCTTTGACTTTTGCTTCAGTTCTGCTTCTGCTACTTACAATTAGAGAGTATTTCCGAGCGGAGTGAGCGGGTCCCCAGTCGACGGTGCTTAATGGTTTCCGTGGCCTTTCTGATCTTTTCTCTAATATCACCATCGGGGTCAGGGTTTGGGCTCGACCCGGTCCGTGGTACTGTAAGCAATGTCAAAAAATAAAAGCCAGATCTCAGAATAGGCCATTTGAAAGCATATATTTATGTGTGGAAGCGTAACAAGCAAGGGTAAAGGTGATAGAAAACAACACTGCAGTGGTATTTTTAAAAAAAAGAAAATACTTCATGCTGACCTCATCCGATGTGTGCCATTATGTAAATACTGTGCTGACAAAGTTTAACTCGAAACTGCGTGAAGCTGTCAGCAGGTTCAGATGCCCCCGCAGGTCTGTTGGCCCCGACTGCTCCAGAGATGAGGACCACAGCGCGAACTAAAGCCTGATTCGACCCAGGTATTAGTCCAGGCCGAGGGAATAATTAAAATAGCAAACAACGTAAAGATGCAGAGGAGACTTGTTCTATAAGCAGAGGAGTTGTGTGTTCAGGAGCTTTGCCCCCCTCCCCCGAGTGATTAAAAAATGAGCAGCCTCATAAAGCATATCATAAAAACAACACCAAATAAAGGGACTTTGGAAAAGACGTAATGTATTATTTAATCACCGCTTGTGTTGCTGCGTTTTGTTAAGTCGGCAGTTTGTTTAAAGTTTTGACAGAGCAGGAAAAAAAAAAAAAAAAGAGTATTAGTCGGGCCTGGTGGAGTTAAAAGATACAAAAGTTATTTAACAGCTTCACCGTGTTAGTAGTTGTTGAATAACATTTCTTTTTTCGATAATACAACTGCGATGTAATTTGCAAACCTTAGATTAGAATCGAAAATGACATGATGACTGCTAGTATATTGCACAATGAGTGTACACACGAGTGAGCTTTCTGCCCGTATAATAAGCCTCGTAATCATTTTTAAATTTCTACATTTAAGCAGATCTTCTCACATGCATACATTCATGCACACTGAGAATATTCTTGCTAATATCAGTCGATTTAGTTTTTGATGGACAAACATGCAGCTTGAACTGATCACTGTTGGGGGGAAGAGACTTAAAAACAGAACCCATCGCTCAGAACCGACCATCTGATGTCCGACGGTTCACTGAAGGCGTAATTGCTCGTTCTGTGGGGACGGCTGAAGTTCTCTTCCTGTTCAAAGCGGCTCATGAGAGTTACTTAAGCTAATGTTGGCTGAGTGCTCGAGACTGTCCTCGGCTTTAAAGAGCAGTCGAAGCCAGACAGACTCTCCAGCGAGTTTGACACCGAAAAGAAATCCTCAACCCATCAGATCTCCGCGTGCAGACTCTTCAAAAGGCCGAGACCTTTAGATGATGATGATGATGATGATGATAATGACGATGCTTGAGATGATGACAACAACGACCACTACCGAGACTTCTTTATTCTCTTTCTTTACCTCCCTGCCTTTCCTGCTTCTTCTCCGTTTCCCGGAATGACCTGAAGGCAATCAAGCTACCAACAAGAGAGTAAACAAAGAAGCAGCTTATATCGATCCCTTGGCTTTACAGCTGTGGGTAAATGTGTTTATCTTGCGTAGCCACTACATTATACTTAGATTAAATACATATTTGATGTGGTGACTGGAGCTATGAGCAATACGCTGCTTTGAAGCGTCCTCTGGCAAGAGTTTATTACATTTTGTTAATACCTTAATTAGGCGACGCATGAGAGAAATTAATCCCCGGAGAACTGGCTTCTTAAAAGGCTGTCCGGCCACCCCTGAAACCCAATGAAATAATTAGGAAGAGTAGAAGAAATGTGTTTGTCCCTGAGAGGATTCTGGTGGAAAGTTTACTCCTGCCTCCTCGTCTGTGAAAGGGGGCTGCGCTTTTGTTTGCTCCGAGACTTAAGTCTGTACGGCGCAACAATCATCAAACCCAAATGAGCTTTACAGACAACAATGGAGCATTTTTTTTACATCCTCAGGAACTAATTGAAAATATCTCAAGATACTGTATGTGGGTGAGCATCTCGACTGAAGTTGTCAACGGAAGACACTCGTTCTTAATCAACAGAAGATTGCGTTTGTTAGTTACACAAAGTGGATGCCGCTTGTTTTATGTCAGTGAGGGAGTGGAAATGAAGGAAAAGGTCAGCAGACTTCGAGACGCCAACGCAAGTCGCTGCTGTTCAAGCTTTGTGCTCACTTAAGTTTTTGTTTTTTTTCCGTTTCAAATGATCTGTTTTCTCAGTCGTCTCAATCAGAAACAACAAATGTGTGTTTAAACTCTGACCCAGAGTGCAAGATGAAGCAATGAGTTAACCTCAGCTTCGAAGCAACCACTTGAAGGCATCGACAGCTGCGTCTGGCTGTGAAGTAAAGAGTTTATACAGCATATATGTCTTGTTTTTTTTCAGATTCAGCCAACTTTATATTACCAACGCTTAGTCAAGCTAGTGGCTGTGAGGCTGCACAGTGGGGCTCACAGTAAAGTGTTAACATCCAGATTCTGACAGGTCACAATGACAACATGCTGGTATTTAACTCATGTTAAGTGTGGTCTGGTCATTATCTTAGCGTGTGTTCGCATTCACACAGCTAGCACAAGAACATATGAGAGTGATGGAAATGTCATTAGGAGTGGAAAAAGCAGCTAAAGGCGTGGCTGAACATTTTCAACTTGCACTTGTGTACCAAAGACAGTAAAAACACAGGTTGAGACTTTTAGGGTTTTATATGTAACAAATCTAAAAAACCAATCATCTAAGCAGAGATGGCAAAAGCACTCACATTCTTCACTTAAGTAGAAGTAGAGATACTTGTGTAAAAATGGACTCTGGTAAAAGTAGAAGTACTGATTCAACTCCTTTACTCAAGTAAAAGTAAAAAAAAAGTACAGGTTCAGAAATTTACTTAAGCACAAAAGTAAAAATGAATTTTTAGCTCTCTTTTGATAACTCTGAAAAAGAAAAAAGTTTGAAGCACATGAAATAGGATTGTTTTCATCCTTTAAGAACCTGCACAGTGCTGGTACAGAGAGAAAAAAAATCACTGGACAGTTTTACATTTCAGCAACATTATAAACATTAACATCAACATGGAAACACTCATCCCTTCAAGACTACCAGCATCTGTTATTGAGCCTCAGCAGAAGCTGGTTCTCAAAGTTCTTGCCCTTTTGGGTCTGAAAATCAATCCTGCAGAGCTAAAAAGCCTCTCGCAGGCAGCTGAGGCAGGCAGGAGTGTGTTGAGCTTCAGGGACAAATTGCAGACTGCTGGGAAAGATAAAGACTTTTGTTGTTACGTCTTTTACGTCATGTCGTCATCCGCGGAGGTTGAAACAAGCAATGAGCCAGTTTTGAGAATGTGAGGAGTAGAAAGTACAGATATTTGTGTTCAAATATAGGAAGTAAAAGTAGAAAGTCGTCAGAAAAATGAATACTCAAGTAAAATACAGATACCTGCAAAATCTACTAAAGTACAGTAACAAAGTATTTGTACTTCATTACTTCCCACCTCTGCATCTAAGACAGTTAATCTGAGGCAGGAGGGGGTTATTTTCATAGAATAAAACTTCTAAATGTGTCATTTTGATAGACAATGATGAGTTTTTAAGGGAGGGACACTGAAGTTATCACAAAGTTGTTCATGATGGGAACATAAACCAAAATGTCAAGTCAGCATCATCAAAGTCATCAGGGTTGATCATCTAGGAACCATGAAAGTCTGGACAAACATCTTTGCTAATCCAAGCCAGAACCTCCTGGTGCAGTCAGGGGTTAAGCTCCATCAGTAGGATGCATCCTCTGGGGACCATCGAATTCTTAATCTAAATCCACTCCATAGCTGTTGATGCAATTCAGTGTGGAACCAAAGTAGTGGACCGGCAGTGACATCCCGAGAGTCCCACCGCTAGCGTGGGTGGAAATCACAATTACATTAATCCCTAAAGGCTTTGTTGACTTTAAAATTGTTAGCCGGAATATAAAAAAAAAAAACACTTTGCAGAGCTAACTGAATCATCCTCCTGCTCCCAATTAGCCGGATAAACCTCTGCACTTAAATTGTCATGGAGACGGAGCGCTTTTTAATAAGTTGCATAACCATCCTGACGAACTGATGCTAATCTTGAGAGGGGAAGGATAGAGACTCGCACCAGCTGCCTGCTTATACAGGAAGCTGAAATTGATGCACATCCAGGCCGAGTAAACAACCAAATGAATGGAGGGGGAGGCTGAGGTGGGCTTTATTGTATTTCAATGCGTCTGTGTGGGTACATGCAAGAGACGGGATGAAAAGACTTGATGCTGAATGCATTCCACATACTTTGGATCATTTTCCATCCATAAAATCCAAACATTTCAAGAATTCTAAGCCAGTGTTCTTGCTTTACTACATATCACACATGCATGCACAGTAGAAACCTTGCCCAGGTAACTATTTGCTTATGATATTGATTTGGCCTTAAGCTCACTCCATGTTTGTACTTGTAGGTAGTTTTTTTTTTTTTTTCTGCATGACTTGTCTGCTGAGTACCAAACAAAGTCAGTGAGAAAAGCAATAAAACCAAGTCAAACTTAAACACAGAGAGTACGGGAGAGCATATCGACAGAAGTACATGCAGCGCTGCGAGCTTAACGATTATCAACCAGCTCAATAATCAGTTGCACATCTTTGTTGGTCAGTTAGTTTGTCATTCTTATTACAGTATCCCTACAGATGAAAGCACACGCATTCAACACTGTACAACATGCATCACATTGAAGTCGAACATTTACATTTACTCCGGTTTAAAATCCAAAGCGACCAGCTTAGATTCACTGTATGAAAAATACAGGAACCACAGTGAAAGCTCGATGCAGCTAAAGTCAGATCTCTGATTTTTTCAATATTTTGGATGTCCACCTTCATTTTTTAAGACAGGCTCACTCCTCCTCTGAATGAAAGATACTAAATTTAATACTAAATTCCTGCGGAGATGTTCTGCCGTCCTTCAGAGACTATTTTTTTTTTTAGCTGCACTTTGCTGGAGGGCTTGTGTTGCTCTACCTTCCTATTTAAAATACACCAAAGGCATTCTATTCGATTCAAGGCAGACGAAATGCTTGGCTTTGTCAAAGTTTTCACTTTTTTGATTTTTTGAAGTGATGCGGAAAAACTAGTGTGTGCATTTGGAGGCAGCACTATGACTGAGTCAGAACTGAATTTAAAACTCTTCACCTTACATACAAGGCTCTTAATAACCAAATCCAGACCTTATTGGACCATATACCAACAGAGCATGTTCTCAGACTGCAGGTAGGTTCCTAGAGTTTCCGAAAGCAGAATGAGATGCAGACGCTGCGGCTATCAGGCTCCTCTGCTGTGGAGCCAGCTCCCTCTCTCTACTTGAAAGTTTCAAACTTTCCTTTTTGATGAAGTTATCTGTTAGGGCTGCCTCAGGTGTCCCTGAATCCTCCTATAGCTGCTATAGGCCCAGGCCCCTTGGAGATTTCCCATGATGCACCTCTCCTCTACACTCCACCACTTCAATAAATGCATGGTCGCAGGATAGAACTGATTTAGACTAAACGTTTTAAGTTGCAACATACTTTAATTTCTGTGTTAGCTGATTGAAAACTAAACTGAAATAACTTAGTGAAATCCACTTTCTAACTCAATTTTTCTTCACCTTGAGGTCAGGATATTCAGTCTCCTCGCCTACTTACTTCACACTGGAGCAACCTAGTTTGTAATTTTTGCTTATTTAAAAACTTGTACTCATAAATATGTGCTTATAACACAAAAATGTCTTTGAGTGACAGGGGAAAAGTAGTTGGAAAAGATTCATTTTTATGAGTATTCAACTTAAAGACTTGTTTTTATTCTACCAAACATGAACCAATGAGGAAAACTAGACTTTTGATTGAAGAGGAAAAGCTAATCCCCCCTAATTCAATATAGTTTTTGGGTTTAACATAAATTCATTAGAAGTTGTCCTAACCCCAGAAAGACTGATCCAAACTGTGTGCGTTAACATTATTTGATGAGCCAAAATCTATTTTCTTAGAGCGTTCTCTCCTCTTTCTCTATTTATATACCACCATTGCATGTCAATAACTCCGTGTCTTCTCTCTCCTACAGTTTGTGTTTTGTAAACTCTGCAGGTATCTCTGGCAGCGGAGCAACACATTTCTGATTTGCAGATACTGGCCTCACCGACCTCCCAAGTGTTTATTGTTCACTTATGCATCGTCTGTTTTCTATCTGCTATCTTGTTCTCTCTTTCCTTTTTCCCTGAGGCTGGTTCTCTTGGTAAAGGGGAGTTGTTGTTTTTTTCTTCCCACTGTTGCCAAGTGCGTGTTCTGAGGAAATCCAAAGGAAACTTTGGATTTGTTGAGCTGTTTCTGTATAATTTTGCAAAGTTAGGGTTAGGGTTATGTCAACAGCCTTAGGATGAAATATGTTCAGAACTGCTGCTTTATAAATAATTGGTGCTATATAAATACAACTGAACTGAATAAAAAGCCTGTGTTTTAGTATCTCTGCAGGCATCCATGGTGCATCCATGAATGTCACGTCCTCCAACACCTTTTGCACTCATGCGGCCCTATTTCATCACACTCTGCCCTTCCTGCTTCACTGCGATCATCCTGACCGGGTTCACACCAAACATGCTGACCCGCATTTGAGTGGAAAAAAAAATAACTTGGCATTTGTCTGAGCATGGAATGTTCCCCCAACATCCATCAGGCTTCTTTTCCTGTTAATTATCAAAGATTAATCCCGCAAGGAGGAGTTTTCGCCTTGGATGCCGTCCATAGAGGCCAATGTTACGCACTGTCCTCCACACTGCCCGAGTTTGTCGCAGAAACTCAAATTTCCATTTATAACTCGGTGCCACGTCTGAAGCACTGGACCGTTTGATTTTCAGAGCTGGATTATGCAAGTAGCGCTCTGTCTGTGGCGTCATTTTAGGATGATGGCCACTGCAGCTCTGATTAAAGCTCATTCAGTATCTCTATCTGATTTTCATTTTGTCACCGATCTTCCTGCATCATAAGGTTAGACACAGTTGGTAGGTACAAAACTGAGGAAGTTCTGGTGTTCACAGCTTATTTTAGAACCACGTTCATGCAGTTAGGCTAATCGGAAATCACAGGTTTACTCATCGCTGTTTCAGTGATGACATGTTTTCCAACTTGGGTGTCAGTGATTTCAGGTGTATTCACTTATTCTGCTGCGCTGAGTTTCCACTTTCTAGGTATTTGTTTTTGATTTGTTTTCATAGAAATAATGCAATTCTAAAGACGTGATTCAGTTTGGAATCATTTTGGTATTTAATTTATATGGCCTGGGGTGTATTAACGTCTGTATATTTAAGTGCAGGCTGAAAAAGACACACTCTATTGAGCATTTACAAGGCACGAAAAGATTTTTGGGTTTTGTCAATTCCTTGGAGAGCCTTGCAGATTGGATCCGACTAAACAGAGGGAGGTAATAACAGTCTGTGCGTGTCTGACAAATGAGGAGGGATGTGTATGTGTCATATGTCAGGGTCACCACCGGTGCAAATCCAGGTCCACGCAGCTCACTGACCCAGAAATGAATGACACCAGCACTAAAAGGCAATCAACAACCTGCACTCGGTCATTTGCCATCAGCGAGAATGACTCCCTGCATGAAGGGTTAAATTACCTAATGGTGAAAATGAGAATGCTGGTTTTGCAGAGAGTGAAGGATAGGAAGAAGAGGAGGAGGAGGAGGAGGAGGAGGAGGAGAGAAAGAGGCAGACAAAGAGAGAGGTGATGCTGGCGGGGTTTGAGACGGCGGCACCAGGAGGGCTGTTAGGCACTGAGGAAAAAAGAAGAGTCAGCAGACCAGAGAAGCTGTAAATGAGGGAGTAATGAAGCCGTGCAGGTGGGGGCAGGTGATCTATAATGAATGAAGCTGAGAGGGGAGGAGACAAGAGGCTGTTAGCTGGGTTTTTCTAGCTCTGTAATAAACAGATATCCAATCAGAGACGCTCTCGCTGACCTGGAGGAGAGGTGGGGAGTCGAAAAGGTTTGGTTTGATGTTTAATGATGTTCCCTGTCTGGGTATGAGAATAATACAAAGGATGGATGTGCTGATGTGGGTTTTTGCAGCCAGCACCAATATCTAAAATCTTCCCATCAAAAACAGTTTATTCTATTGTCTTACCAATATCTGTTGTGTGCAAATTTACAGGGATGGAAATAATAAAGGCTCTACATACAGAGTGGACAGAGAAGAAGCGATATAAACGTGGCAATTAAATGCCACCCCAAAAATGACCACAGAGTTAAGTCAGCATCTCTCGGACCCAGTGTGAAAAAGGTTGACTTTTTGTTGTTCGTTGTCCACCTATTGACTATAAAGTTGGACACACATCCAGATGAGAGATTAAAATGCCCTTATTTGGGGTGCTGTTATAGCTCACGTGGTTGAGCTGGCGTCCCATGTACAGGGGCTATAATCCCCGACGCGGAGGTCATGAGTTCAAATCCCACTCATGGCCCCTTTACGCAGGTCCCTCCTCCATTCTTCTCCCCCACTTTCCTATCTCTTTCTCTCAACTGCACTCTCAAATAAAGGCAAAATGGCCTTATTTGATCTAAAGAATACTGTACTTGCAGTTTTACTTGCAACTACTTCACTTTGTGTGGTAGCAGTAACCATCTTACAGGTTTTTATTACAGCAAATTTCAAAAGCCCTGATGCTTCCTCTCCTCTAAACTCTAATAAGTAATTAACAGGACCTATTCCCACCACTTTACTAAATGCAGGATTACAAGACAAAAAATTATAACTTAGTAATTTACATAAAACCTTTTCAGTTGTAAACATTATGTTGATAGGTTGTGTTGACATAATAATGTTGGTAATTGCATCCGCTTAATATTGTGTGTAATTTAAACTTGAATTTCCTCATTGGTTGATTAAAAAGCTAAATGGAAGTTGAGGTAACTTCATGACAGCAAAATTTTTATTCACCTTGAGGTCAGGATTTGACGTCTCCTCCCCCACCCACTGAACACTACAGCGACGCAATTTTAAATTTTATAAAAACTTACTTAACTTAAACTTACATAATTACAGAAATTAAGTACATAAAGCACAAAAAAACATTTTTGAATAATGAGGAAAAACGACTTAGTGTAGTGATTATTATACACAATCATTGAAATCACTAGAAGATAATCTCTATGTAGCTAGTTGAAGAGAACTTCTGACCCGATTGTACACACAGCCTACATTAATTACATAACATTTAAATAATAATTTTATATATGACTTTAATAGTAATTTAAAAAATGACAAAAAATACTATAATAGTTGGGCTACAAGGTGGTTAGCACTGTTGCCTCGCAGCAAGAAGGTCGGTTGAGGTTAATTGGTGATTCTAAATTGTCCATAGGTGTGAATGTGAGTGTGTTTGGTTGTCTGTCTCTAAGTGTAGCCCTATGATAGACTGGTGACCTGTCCAGGGTGTCCCCCTGTCTTCACCCTAGTGAGGATTAAGCGGTGTATAGATAATGGATGGATGGAAAAGTTTTGGCTAAATAACAGAAACATTTAAAGTTAAAAAATCCATATGAAATCGAAATCCTAACGCATATCGATCAGTTGTCATGACTTACACTATAAAGATCATGGAGAATTGAAGTGGCAAGACTGGTGCAGGTTTCTTTTGAGTTCTATCAGTCCATAACAATTTTAAAAAATGGTTTCCTATAATGCAGGACAGCAGCAGACTGAAAGAGAATATTAACTTCAACCAAGATGCACTTAAAAAACAAACTCCAGCTTTTTCCTGTGGATTTAAGGACATCTCATGTAGAATTTGCCCAGTTGCACTCTTACCCAGCAAAGAAGACATGACGACCATGACGTGTGTTTGAAAGCTCTAGCGGACCTTGAGTTAGAAACGCCTCGGCCCAAGCATTCTCGAGATCAAGGATGAACCCCTCGCGCTCGAGATTTTCACTGAAGTAACACAAATCAAAGGCCATCAATGTTGTAGATGATGGAAATTTCATGTTTTGGCATATTTAGTCGGAAAGTCGACTTGCCAGATCTGTTCTCATGCCACTCAAAAAGTAAGGCGCGCCAACTCCATTTTGAGGGCATTACTTTGGAACCGCTTGTTGGCTGCGTTTTCTGCCGACAGCCCTTCTCCGAAACTCAGAACAGTTCTCCCCCTTCTGTCTTGTCGGCTGATAGATAGAAAGTCTGATCAAAGAAACACTGCGCTGTGTACATAAATAATATATTGTATTCCAAATGTTAAAAAATAAACTCAAACATCAGGGCAATGCTGTGCAAATTTTCTTTGTGTTATTGTGGGCCGAGTCAGTATTACTTTGTGGTATCACCGAAGCTATTACACGTCGATGAGGCTTCACAGCGTCAGTCAAACCGGGGACCCATTTGAAAAAAGATCAAAAATACATTTCCCTAAAAACATCATTTAAACAGCTCTCGAGCCTATTGACAAGTATTAAAAACGCCCAGTCCACTCTGGCCGGCACACAAACTGACACACCTCTGCACATTGATCCAGACACAATTTCAAACAATAGCTGTAGGAGATGGCGTGATCAAAGAGAGTGTCCTGGGGCCAGGAGATGCTTCGCTTCAACAACACTGTCAGCACTGATACCGCAGACCCTTTCTTCTCTCGAGAACAAAATATCCTTAGTCTGTTTCATTTCTCTGCACCTCTGCAGCCTGTTATCTGTGTCATCTTGCTATTTAAAAAGGTGCCATGTCGCTCAAACACCCCAAAAAAAAAAAGGAAGCAGAACCTCCTCGTCCTCCCACGTCTTGCACAGTCCTAAAATGCACAGCGATGACTGTGACAATAAAACAAGAGAGTTCAGCGGAAAAAAAAAAAATACTTGTAAATGTGTCTGTCATGGTCTGGCAGGCCAGGAACTGGATGTTCGCCAAAATCTTGAGCTATAATTCCAGGATGATAAGACAGCAGCAAGATCAGACGCCGGTTTTAGAGTTTTCTTACAGAATATCAACACATTTGTTGAGTCTTGTAGAACTTAACGGACAGTCTGCGATTGTACAACTATTGTCAGCTCACAACTACGATACTAACAGTTTTGCATATTTTAGCCCAATAACTACAAACTAGATATACTTCACATTGTTTCCAATCATTTTCAATCAAGTATTTTCCATTTTTCCATTTATGTAAAATTAAACAAAAGTTGCATCATTGTTGCAATTTCTACATGGAATATACAAACTACGCTGATCATTTAAAAAGAAAAAACAACTTTCTTTAAAGCTGCTCCACATCAAATGAATATATTAGCAATGAATCAAGAGATTATATGGAATTTGACACAAATTATTACCCACCTATGTAGTTAATCTCAACTGCTTTTTAACATATTTGAGTTCTTCGTTTCATCATTTCATATCACTCTCAACGCTGTCATTACCATAGACGTATATAAAAGATAGACGCTGCTAGGAATTTGTTGCCACCTTTGTCTTTGACACAAGCGAAGAGTGGATCTGCCTGAGAACTCGAGGACACCCACAGAACTTGCTAGTCACAAAGTAGCCACGCTGTAAAGTACGCCCGGCTTTACCGTCTTTGTTACTCTGAATTGGAGCCATAATTTACAAAATGAACATCATGCTGCTTTAAGGAAAACTTTAAACTAGCTATAGAAACAATAAGCTTATGAGAAAAATGTCTACTAAGATAGCAAATCAAGTGAGAAGTAGGCTCACTTTCTCATAGACTTCCATACAATCTGACCTCTTTTTGCTACCTAAGGAGTTACCTCCTGCTGGCCAATCAGAAGAATGCAGTTTTGTATCACTTTGGCATCCACTTCTAAGTCCTGGAGACTACATCCATCTTTACTAATACAGTCTATGGTCATGAACATATCTTCAGGCATATATTTTACTAAAGAAAGCTAAAAGGATACTGGACCAGAAACACAATTCTAAATAGTTTTCTTCCATGTCAGCTGGGTGGGAAAATGTTTGCCACAAGAACTTTATGAAGTGAAAAACCACAGCAAGCTGACAGCTTGGCATGGTACTTTGAGGCTGCTTTAATGCAGATATAAAGCAACTACGTGTGAAATGTATAAATTCTCAACTGCAGTGCCCCCTAGTGGTAGTTTATGAAAAGACAAAGCTATAACTTTGTAATAAATGATCAAAATGACTTACAGTGGGCTTCTTTCTCTTCTTTTTCTGTCTCAGTTTTATGTCCAACACCACAACTAATGAGCACAGTACTTTTTGGTTGTTGATGATAAAGTCTTGAAACTCGCAGAATTCACAAAAGCACCACCAGGGACATATTCGAAAATGAATTGCCACATAGACAAAATAATCTGGCTATGGAAAAAAAAAAAAAAAGTGGGTGACTAAATGTTCAGTGTGATGGATTGCCTATCTCAAGCAAGCTTCAAGTCTCTGCAAGATGATTTATACATTGTATTGAAATGAGGGGAACCAACGGCTGTCTGGAAAGTAGGAAATCAAAATTATAGTTTGGAAAATGGCCATCAGTAATGCAAAGTATACATGATTTGCAGCTAATGGGCTGAATCGCACAAAATTATGAGTTTGGCCCTTTAATGGTCCAGCATCAAATTTTTATGATGTGCCATAGATTTATCATCATCACTCAAGTGATTGTAGAATTTTATTTTTTTTTATAACAGCGAGACTAAGTGTCACCGAGTCGTCCTGCAAACCACACAAGAGAGTAACGTCCCGTCCTTTAATGGAGCCAACTCCTTTTTGTCCCGCAGTCAGTCAACAGCTCTCCTGTTATCAATCAACATAATGAGGCATGAATCAGCATTAATTAGCATATGGGTTACAGGCGCACTATAAGATACATAATGGCAGATGACATATATTCTCCATTATCGACTCACGCAGAGTAGCAGCAATCACCACTTCATCTCTGCCTCGGCCTCCCTTCACCAGCTCATCGTTATTTGCCATCAGTGTTGTGTGCGACTTCGACAAATCGCGAGCTCCAGTGCGACCGCAGAAGACTCATCCGCAAACACGCCAGGGACTCTGACGAGGTGGAGGGCAGGAAGGCGATGACAGCGACCATCTGATAAACAACTGAGGTACGGAAGTCAACAGACGGCGGTAGTTAATATTGCTGCACTGCACTGAAAAGGCTGAAAAGCTGTACAGCTGGACTAAATGACAAATGAGAAGGAACCGCTATCATAAAGGCAGCATTACACTAAAATACTTCCAACCAACTGCTCGCCCGTCCATCCCTTTCCAACATTACTCTGCTTTTTGCTCTTTCTTCTTCTTCTTCCTTTGTCTCGCCGCAGTGTTTTCTTCACCCATTTCCCTCCTTATCTCCTCCAACTCCCCACAGAGAGCTCTTTCAATCCAGGGGGGGCCGTTTAAAGAATCGCCAGTCGACGAGGAAGCAGATCTGTCTGTGAAGCTCGGCTGCTGGACGGCAAACACACAACCAGTAGAGGCCCAGCAGTGATCTGTCTGCTGAAGCGTCTCCAAACGCCTCTCTCAGTCTGCCACTCGGCATAATCAAGCCTCCAAACTCAGCACGCCGCCTCGGCCCCCTCGGCTTGGCTTGGCTTTATCTGAAAAGACAGCATGTGTAGATAGCCCAGTGCGGGGAACAATTTGTACAATTGGGGGCTAGAAAAAGAGTGGATGCATTTCAGCCCTGAGGCCCGGTGTCCAGCTGTAGGGCCCCGCGTGCTCTATTCATCTATTCACGTCTGAATCTGCAATTACCTCGTGAAATAATATTTCACTCCTGCCCTGTTCGTCCATGTTTTCTCTTGTATCACACGTTTCGTTTCTCTGACTTGCAGCAATTCCAACCAAAACACAAGCATCTTCAGTGCTTTCTATCCTCCAGGCTGCACTGTCAACCTTGAAATATCAATATGTTGATGAATAGATGATGGTTCAAACATGCAACACATTTATGTTCTATGCCTTAAATAATCTCATAAAAAGACAGAATATAATGTTGGATGGTAAAGGAATATACTTGTCTGTCTGTTTTATCTAATAACGGGACTTTCGTCTACAGTCAAAGTCACTGAACTACTCTGATGAGCAGCATCCTCGACTGCACTTCAGGTAAAACCAAATAATCTTTCTCCATTAGTCTGCATAGAAGGAGGCAGGCATAATAATCACAGCTTCCGATGCATATTTTAGCATTGAAAAGCATGCCTTTGGGCAATGTGAATTTGCTTCTTTTTCATGTTGATCTTTCTCTCGTCTTCTGGAGTCAAATGAAACAAAAGAGCAGGCACGCTTGCTGTTGAACGCCTTCATTATGGTGATGCCACTGTTAAAGAAACTGCGATCGTGCTGCTACGGTGACGTGTAATGTAACACATCATATACGTCTGAAATTTGAATTCAAAAACATCTGCTCAAATGAGCTGCTTAGGCTCGATGAAAGCAAAAAAAAAAAAATCCTCTCATCTCTAAAATTACATTTGGGTTAATGACTCAGGCAGAATAATATGAATGGAGTGATTTCACGTCAAAGCAGTTTCAGGGCAAATTTGAACTCTTTTTTTTTTTTTTTCTTTGCTTTCTTTCAAACAGTTACGTCTATTCGAGGCATTTCTATTAAAGGTGACTGCGCCGGCTTGCGACACTATTACATGTCATTGTCTTTCAGCTCAGGATGTGATGCATTTCCTCTGTATTCAATATTAAACTGGTAAAAATAAACAATTTGGCTATGGGTATTTTCCATAACTGTCACTTTGTTTTATGTGGCCATCAAGTCACTGTCATGCATCCTACATATGTGCTGGTGTCAACATTTGGCGAAAGCCCACTGGTGCTGTCTACCAGGACCTGTCTTTAAATAATGGACTGCACTGAGTAGCAGCTGTGTCCATATGGTTGCCTCCAGTTCCCCTCTAATGATCTGACTAGAGAATAAATATCAGGACTCACAGACGCTCGCAGGGGGGGGAGAGGCTCACAGATAGAGCTGTGCACACTCTACTTTCTTAGGGAGGGATTTATAGCACTGTGGCACGGTGCTGGTTCAATAGGCAGGAAAGAAGGTGTAAACCGTTTTACCACAGCAGGAGAGGGCAATTTTAGAGAAGCCATTTGTCCTCACAACAAAAAAAAATCTGGCCAAATGTGCTCATCCATTGTTGTTTCTGATACAGCTCACTCTCTCTTAGACTCACACACACGTACATATACACACATCATGTACGCACTATTTACATACATGTGGCCTCAGAAATGACATTTTCCTAAAGAGTTGCTGTGCTGCTGCTTCTTCTTCTTCTCAAGCCTTTTGTCAACCTGTCACTTCCACTCATACATAACCTTTGAAACTCCCCAATCCTGACTCAGGTGAGTTTTATATGTGACGGTGTAATAGTGTCGGGAATTAAATTCCGGTGACTGACGCTGTCGGTTGCAAGGGTGTTTTGAAAAGGAGGCTTGATGTATACTATGACTGTGCGCCCGGAGTAATAAATGTCATGTTGATAGCATTATTATATTGTCCCTAGGTGACTGAATGTCACACACATTTTTTAAGGCTACAGAAGAAAAGCCTCTCTCTTCTTGCGACTATTAATCTGCTTCAGGGAACAAGAACGTTTAGCGTTAGCTACAGAGACCTCCTCTGGTGAAAACAATTTTTTTTACCTTGTTTACATGTCCATGTAGGGTTATTTTACATGCTGGAAGACATAGCATGAGTGAAAGAAGAAGGTAACGCCATGACTATTTCCACAATGAAACTGTGGCAAAAAAGCAGATTCCGACTTCTGGGGTTTAATATGGAACAAATCTAAAGAAACCAGACTGTTAACTTGCAGGGAAGGAAGGGATTGTTTTCATGCAAACAGCACCGAAATGTGTAACTTTGATATACAGAGATTAGTTTTTCAATCAATGATCAAAGAGACAATTTCATACTTTTATTTATTCTTTTTACTCTTCTTAGTTCAGCGATGCCAGGTCTAATTTTACAACATCATGCGTTTCTAATCAGTATAAATGTGGATGATTTCTGTCTAAGAAGTAACTAGCAAGTCATTTCTACTGTCGATTACTCTACACAGTAATTTCACATCGAGAATGTTGGACAGAAGTTGTGATCTACATAAGACAGAAGCTGGATAATACATAGCTAACAACCATACAACCATCCATCCATCCATCCATCTTCTGCCTTTATTTTATTCTCTTACTTTTTTTTTCATTCTACCTTTGTTTTACCTTGGTTTTACTCTCCATTTTCTTTTATTCATTTTCTTTTCTTTAGTTCTAATCCTTTAATATGTTAGGGCATTTTTCATGCTTTTAGTATTTTATTTGTATAAATTAGTCTTTGTTCTATTGATTTATTTATACGAAGGTTCTGTTTTGCATTTTGAATTCTTAACTCTTAACTAAAAACTCTCTTCTTCTCTGGTCTTTTTTTCTTTCTGTTTGGCCTGACCATCTTTCTGCTGTCATACTGTCTTTTACTACTACTGTTGTTGTTGGTGTTGTTGATGTTATCTCTAATCTAACACATTACCTTTAAGTCACAAGTAGGGAAAGAATTCCACTTACAGATTCAGATTCACTTCATGACAGCCAACTAGATCATCTAGACTGAAGTCAGTTAACAACTATTTCAGAGGCTCTGTGGCGTCCTGCACTTTACTCGTGTTCAAACCGAAGCCTTTCAAGGACAGTGTGCTCTAAATGCAACTATAAACAACTTTATGGGATGTGCAACCCCGAACAACTGTGCTGCTGGGAGAGAGGAGACATTTAAATGCAAAGAAGAAAAAGGCGAAGAAATTTGGCGTCAACAGCATGAATCCATGGACCAACCTGCCTCGTGTCAACAGTCCAGACTGGCGGTGGTTTAATTACGTTGGGAATGTTTTCTTGGCACATTTTAGGTTCCTTAACTAAACAGTCATGGCTTAAACACAACAGAATCCCTCACTGATGGGTTAAATTAGGATTTGAGAGGAGGGGAGCCTTTGTCCAGGGAGATCATGGCTCAACATGTTTAATAAATGGTCGATACCAAAATACACTGCGGTGGCAAACATCCATCCATCCATCCATCCATTATCTATACACTGCTTAATCCTCACTGGGGTCGCAGGGGGGCTGGAGCCTATCTCAGCTGACTTAGGGTGAAGGCAGAGGACACCCTGGACAGGTCACCAGTCTATCACAGGGCTACACTTAGAGACAGACAACCAAGCACACTCACATTCACACCTACGGACAATTGTAGAATCACCAATTAACCTCAACATGTTTTTGGACTGTGTGCAAACTCCACGCAGAAAGATCCCGAGTGTCCTCACTGGGACGTGAACCGGCGACCTTCTTGCTGCGAGGCAACAGTGCTAACCACCGCTCCACCTTGCAGGCAGTGGCAAACAGCTTTCTATTATTATATTATCATTTTAGCAGTAAAATTGAAAACTATTAAAGTTCTTGATTCCTGAATTCAAGCCCATTGTTTAACTGATTTCACTGCAGAAAGTGTGAATCAGTGCAGCAGCTCAGCTGTTTGCTGTGCAGGATAACATTATCTTTATAAGGCTACTTGCAACTGCAGTGACATGTCACAATAATTGAAATAAGTCTCCTGCTGTCCCGTGTGTTGAAACTGCGCTCGGCACCTCCTTCGATATGGAGCCAGTCTGGATCCTGCTGCTGTTTAATAAAGTCAGAGTAAAGGAGAAGGTGACACTACATCTGTTTTCTTCAGCTTGACACGGTGTCTGAAAGTGAATTTCCAGAGTTGTATTCGGCGGAGATCAGCTCCGTTGGGCCCAGTTTAACCCGCGCTCACCGACCATGCACATCCCTTTATGTCCACAGTTTACCGTCTTCTCATTGTCGTTTCCAGCAACATGTCACAAAGTTGCCTCAGACTGTTTCCTCTACATGACAATGAGTTCAGCGGACTTCGGTGGAATCCAACATTTGGGATGCAGTGAAAGTAAAAATTCAGAGCATGAATCTGCAGGTAATAAATCTGCAGAGATGCTGGGATGCGATCGTTACAATTAACATGGAGCAGAATATTATCTAGAGGACTCCACAGCACCTGTATCACACATATATCACTGCTGAGTTTTCATCTACTCCGTATCCTAATAAAGCTCTTGATGGATATGAAGATTAAGTGGTGATTTAGTGTATTTCTGTTTTCTAGGATTCATGCAGGTAAAATAACAGGTAGGAGCGGGTCTATTTTAGCAGAAATAAGAACAAATCAAGGTTTTTCATCGCACTGAAAACATCCGATAAAGTCCTTGATTCTCTGCCCTGCCGCCGACGGTCAAACACACTCAGAGATAGAGAAAGCGGTGGGAAAAATCTCTGACCCTGATCATCTAAGTCAATGTGCGAAATTATTTTATTTGGGTTGTGTGAAAAGAATCAAAAAGCGAGATGGACAGAGACGAGGCTCGAGGGAGGCCGACAGGGCAAAAAGGAGAAAAACCAAACCGCCTCTGGCTGCGAATAGCAAGCGGAGAGAAGAAGAAGAAGGAGACAGAAGATGAGTAAAAGGCTCGGTGGCAGGGGACCTGGTTCGGGGAGGCAAGGGGGGAGAATGGGAGGTAAAAAGGCAAAGAGGTAGTGAGACAGAAATGGCAGAGGGGAATTCACATTGCGGGTCGATTGGGAGCGACAATATTCTTTGTAGCCTCGTTCTGAAGAAAAAAAAAGTCCCAGTGTTGTGTGCGAGTCTGACTTGTTAAACTCCAGACAACCTCTGCTTTCTGACGGAGCATCACGGCTTTTAATCTCGCATGCAGAGCCCTCTCCTCACACTGTGTTTCACCTCATTTTAGCATTTTGTAATCATCAGGAGAGCAGTCTGGCATGAGGTGTTTGTCAGGGAGAATTAAAATGAAGGTAAGAATATGTTGTGTTTACATCACAGTGTGAGTCCTGATGCTTTAATCTCATTCTTTCCCCCTTTTTTTTTTTTTTGAAGCTTTAAACAGCCGGACTGTCATGATTGACTGCCGCGTCAGAAATTCATTTAATGAAATCGGTCCCTTTATAGGACACTGGCTTTTATTACGAGTAGAGAAAGTGGCAGGTACTGGCAGTACACCAGTGTGTCCGCATATAGCTTTAGCACATCCTCAATTAACCGAGGACTTCATCCGTTTTCCAAATGAACTGTTGGTTCTATTGGCCGTGCAAGCTACTACAATGTTATCTCACAGACCACATTTGATGATGTTATTTTTTGTATTTTGAAGAACAGAGCTGGCACGAGCGCAGCAACGTACCCACAAATTTCAGAATTGATGAAAAATTAGCCCATGTGTAATGCAGAACTTGAAAGTTGTTCACCTGAATATTCATAGTAGATTGTTGGAGGGAGGCTGGCTTGCTACACGTCGTGTTTAATAATAATCAACAACTTTTTTCCCCTTATTTAACTCACTGAACCCCAAAACCTCGATAACATTTTTTTCTTAAATCAACAAAATTGCATCATTTATCTGAGCCAGACGCTGAAGAAAAAAGAAATTCCAAATTTTCAGCTCTTATCAGCCCTCAAACTGATCATGTGTGACTTCACATTCTGCTGCACTTAATCAAAAACTCTATTCTACATCCATCCATCCATTATCTATACACCGCTTCATCCTCACTAGGGTCACGGGGGGCTGGAGTCTATCCCAGCTGACTTAGGGTGAAGGCAGGGGACACCCTGGACAGGTCACCAGTCTATCACAGGGCTACACTTAGAGACAGACAACCAAGCACACTCACATTCACACCTACAGACAATTTAGATACACCAATTAACTTCAACATGTTTTTGGACTGTGTGGGAGGAAGCCGGAGAACCTGGAGAGAACCCACGCTGCACGGGGAGAACATGCAAACTCCACACAGAAAGATCCCCGGTGTCCTCACCAGGATGCAAACCAGTGACCTTCTAGCTGTGAGGCGACGATGCTAACCACCGAGCCACCTTGCAGCCCCTGTATTCTACATATTCCAGTAAAAAATAAAAATAAAAAAAATTTGCAGAAACTAGATTCTGCAAAAAAATTAAAAATCATGTCGGCTACAACCAGCAGTCATGTGACATAAATTCTGAGAGTCTTCGGGTGAACTGGGCTTAAGCGTAAGCAAACAGAGAGGAGACAAGTACAGAAACAAATTATAAAAGTGTTTAAAAAATAAATAAATAAATAAAAAGTATTATTCTGCACCCCTTGGTACAATTCTGAAGCCATTAGAGACTCAGCAGTGGCAAAAATTCAAGGACTTTTCGGCTGAACTGCAGCCAGTGTTTGCACAGAACAGAGAGGAGACAAGTACAGAAACAAATTATAAAAGTGTTTAAAAAATAAATAAATAAATAAAAAGTATTAGATGTACAATCACCGTTTGTTTGTCCAGTGTCTGTAACACCTGTAGACACTTGGAAAAATGTTGAAAGTGTTGATTCCATTTGTAAAATACATGATCAAGTAAATTCTGCTTTTCTTTTTTATATATATAATTAATGGCATTACAACTTTATCATACTGCACAGACAAGACTTTTGAGTTCTCTCTACTTCTAGACATGGTTGTGCTGTTTCCAGAGAGGTGCAGGATTGTATACCGCAGTAAAAATATGAGCCCACAGCGAGTAAAAATGTGCCCCAGTGTTCAAAGGGTTCAATTACAATCTGAAACCAATAAATTCATTGCAGTTTAACTTTAATACAGTTTTCTCTTTGTCATGTAAATGTTTCCACAGCAGCTGTGCCTCTCCACTGCTGGAGTAAACCGGCTGGCAAGGAAACCAAACATTAGACTGTCTCGTGCCATAGCTGCTTGCCAACTGATGGTATAAACTATGCGGAAACAAGTCGAGATGCATCAAAGTGAGCGTCCGTATCAAGCGAACATGATCCCTGCAAGGCTGGAGGTTGTTTACTAAAACCAAATACATCACTATTAATAGACAAACTGGCTCTGGCTTGCTTCTTTATCCAACGCAGCTGATTAAAGATGGTGCACAAAGCAAAATAAGCTCATTAGAGCTTTTTGGGTTTGCTAACATTATCGTGCACGTACTGGCAGCATCTCTGAGAACAAGTTGCCAGAAGTCTATTAGTCTTGCACTGCCAGAGTAACAGTTTTTTTCTTTTATTGGCAAGAAAAAAACACTTGTCTGTAGCTGTAGCCATATGCTGCCATTGCTTTGTCTCATTTATTATTGAAAGAGTTGGTGTACCAGCTGATTGGTACCGCTGGAAATCTGCTGCTTGAAACTGAAATGAAACCGCAGCAGGAACATGAAGTTCTTGGCAGCAGGAATTAGACGGTTTTAGAGGAGGAACTGCGACTCGAAAGCCTCCAAAGTGACGCGCGTACAACGGTGTTTCCATCAACATATATAGAAGCCGATTAAAGACGGGCTGCTCAACACACTTTCAAGGATTCTACATACTAAATAATTTGAAGGGTTTCTTGTGACTGTACTTTATTTGTGGTGGAAAAAGCCACAGAGAGTAATTAAACAACTAAGCAATCCTCCATACGAATGGCTGTACTCACCACGGGGGCTTCTGTCTGGGCCACATCATTATCCAACTTCAACTCAAAACTTCACATTTAAGACTTAATTGAGTTTAAATTCTTAATTGGTTCCACCGCTGGGGGTAATTAAACAAATGGTTTCTTTGAACAAAGAATTTCCATCGGGTGCGCGGGAATAGAGTTTGAGTTATTGGAAATATTACAGAAAGCGGCTGCACGCGATTCCTCTGCTGAATTCAGAGCGAGAGATCAGAATACAGGATTATTTGCTTCCATCCATCATTAGTTTACCTCTCGGTGATGATTTGTTCGGCTCCGCCAACTGTGAGCAGTGACTCTTAGAGCAGAGGGAATCAACTTTTCTTTCTGCGTCTACTTTCTGCATTACATTGTTTGTATTTAACGCCTTCGTAGCGGTGACAGCCGTGGCCGGAGGCAGCGTCTTTTCAGGTTGTCCCTCTCGTTCTCGTGGTGTCTCAGGAAACGCCTCGAGGGAATTTCTTCAAATCTGGCACAAACTTGAACTCAAGCATAAACTGACTAGATTCCAGAAAGGTCACTGTAACCTCACAAAACACATTTAAAGACAAAACTCACTAATTGTGACAAAAATTTCACACACATGTCGACTTGGATTAAATCATAAAGTGATGACATTTTAGATACAAAAGGTCAAAAGTCAGCTTTACTGTAACATCATAATGTTCTACACAGACACCCTTCTGGCCGTTATTCAACACCACTATGAACATATTTCACATTTGGTCAGATACTGAGTTGGTGACTCTAATCTTTGGTGCTCAACCTAAAGCTGTGGGGATTTTTGAAGATTTGTGTGAAGGATCCACGTTGAAGAAACATTAATATCTGAAGAATTTTCTACTGTCACAGCTACGACTTTATGTGTTCTATGTTGTAAAAAGAAACTTTTAATCTTTTATCTGTTTTTTTGTGTTTTAAAAATAATTTACTGTTATTTCTTTCTGTGTCTACTTTCTGCATTACATTATTTATACTGAATTTCCCTTCTGGGATAAATAAAGTATTTTTCATTTCATTTCATTTCACATATATTTCTGTTTTGTTAAATTGCAGATAATATCTAGTAAAATCACAGAAAAAGTATGAATTTGCATCTGAACTGGAAAAAAAAAACAGGCAAAAACTGTGCATAATGTTCACATTAAAAACTTGTATTTTGATAAATGGTAAGTCCTTTTTTGTCTTTTTTTTCCTCCAGTGTTTGACCATAGAATGACACTGTTTTTCTGTAATTAAATCATCAAAAAAATGACGTTATTTTTGCACATATTTGGCAGTATTGGAAAACAAAATTAAGTATTTTAATGATTTGAAAAATTGTGAATTATTTTTTATGCTATTATTTTCTCTTGTGAAATCACAAAAAAATGGATGTTTTTAGAAATGGCAAGTTGCTAATTTACAGTATTTGACTGTAAAACTACAGGATTTTTACTGTATTTAAATCGGTAAAAGATGCAGTTATTCAACAGATATTTAACATTATTTGAAAGAAATATCATGTATAGTAAGGACTTAAAAAATGGTGAATAATTTTTTTTAAGATTCAAGATTCTCTGTGTTTTGATAAATATTTAGTAAAACCACAATCAAGAAGCAATAATTTACGTATTTTTAGAAGTGGTAAGTTCTTGTTTTTACAGTGTTTGATTATAAAATTACACTATTTGTACTGTGTTACTTTTTATATATCAAGTACTTTAAATAGTGTGCAGTCTTTTAAGATATAATTTTACAGATTAGCCTTGTTTTGTTAAATTACAGATATTATCTAAAACAATCACAGACAAAGTATTATTTTATATATGGTAACTGTACTATATTTAAATGGCCTAGATATGACTATTTTACTTTCTTTACAGTTTTTGAACACTATTGTATTCTGTCGTTTTTTGAACGTCACGCTGGCTGCCAGATTTTCACCTTCTTTTAACAGATTTCTTCTTTACAGTCGACTTTATTGACCAAGCATGTGAACACATACAAGAAATCTGCCTGTTTTTTATTTTTCTCAATGAACCAACACACTTCAAAGTCGTCACTAAATATAATATCTGCGTCCTGAGAGACACGGATGCAAACTGCAGCTTGACCGGTTGCCAGAGGCGTACAACTGTGAGACGGTAATTTGAGTTTATTAATGCAACTGTACACAGCACGTCATTGAGCTGCTCTTAAAATTATGGATGAAGTCTCTTTCAAGATGGCATTTCATACGGCATGTGCTGCTCTGTTTGATGTTGACAAAGGAAGACAATCAAGGATGTAGAAAACCTGGTTTCTCTTGTCTGTTTTCCCTCACACTGTTTCTGTCATTACCTTCTCTTGACACAAACACACACACACACACACACACTGTACAAACAGTTCCAACACACTGCAACATTCAGAGGAACCAATAAAATGGTATCTGGCATCGAAATATGGAAAGATCCTGAAATGTGTTTTAGCAGTCGACGCGTATTTGGCTCCCGTCAAAACAAATATGAATTTCTGAATGAATCAGTTGGCTGACAGTATCGCAGGCCGCGGTACAGTGGATGTTTGCTTGGAAGCACGTCCACTGATCTCAACAACTTGATATGCATCAGAGCTGGAGAAGTTACAGCGCAGCGCACGCACAGCTATAGCCACATCAAACTGCATACATACATTCATGATCAAACTCCTGTAACCCAAGTGCTTTAATACATCGCATTTCTAACAGACATCTAAAGTAGCGCCATGCCCTCGCGCAACATAAAAGAATAACACAGCTAGGGTGACACCGAGGGTGTCTGGGCAGCGCGTCGTCGATGGAGTTTAGTGGATGTTTTCCATTCATTTTCTTATGCATATATTCACAGTCATTCACATAACGATTACCATTTAACAATGCAAATTATTTCATCATCATTGATTAAACCCCTAAAAACCCCTTAATGTATTAAAATGTAACTGAGCTTCCTCTAAAATGTGCAGGTCTATGAATTCCTGGCCTCTTTCTGCATTCATCCCGACGCAAACTGCTGCAGCTCAAGCACACCAGCTCACCTACGACTCTCACGATAAAACTACTCCGTGATAAGTTGTTGTATTGAAGTAAATCAGTCACACATGTTCGAAGTGATTCTGAAAAAGTATAACAAAACTTAAAGTCCCATCATGCAAGTTGGTTCTTTATTTTTGTTACGTACAAAACCCTCGACATCTGAATTTGTGTTTTGAAGACTCGTATTTGCACACTGCAATTTTAGAGTGGAAAGGCTCAACCGAGGCATTGATTTTTGATCACACTATCTTCTTGTATATAAAATGCCATATAGGCAAATCAACAAGGTAAAAATTTGGTTATTTTCTGGTTTGCTTTTTTTTTTTCTTTTTAACGATAAAGACAATAACAATAATGTCATTCGCAATATTTCTTTCTCAACAGTTTCTGCAATATCAGCATTGTATTATTTCAAACAATCGTCATAATGTTACTTTACTACGTCTTTACTACTTCTTACTTTCTGTTCTAGCCCTATTTTAGCTCACTTGTTTTTCTCTTAGTAATGCATCGTACTTATATCTACTGGTTTTATTGGTTTATTCTCACATTGTAATTTTGCTTCGGAGAAATACAGGTGCATATCTGATTTTATCTTACCAGTGAATCTGAAAACAGTGTGCTTCCTTAGTCTCAAAGTAGTTCAAACACACCAAACCACCTGATTAATGTTGTGTAGATCTGTCTTTTGTAGCCAAAACAGCTCTGACCATAGATATGTATAATAAAGGCTAGATGGCTCGACCGTGCTACTGGCCAATGAAATCCCATGGCCACACTGGCGGCCATCTTGGTACAGTCCGCTCGATCACCCATAACATAGTGTTGTAGTGGTGCATGTACTTTTTAAATAACCATGACTCAATTTTCTACCGATTTTCAAACGGTTTGGTTTGTTATAAATGTCAGAGGTGTAGTTATAACACTGCACTTATGGATAATTATGTTACACTCTCACGGCCAGCAACAATTAGTATTTTAAGTATTTTATTTGTATTTTTGTAATTTGAATTGTAGCCACGTTAATAACGTTTGTAAGAAATCAAACGTTTGTAAATCTGTCAAGATTCCAGCGAGATAAGAGTATTTACGTTTGTGCAGATCACTCACTTTCCTTCACGTACCACCGGTTCCACCAGAGAGCTTCCCCATATCAAGATTGCCGAAGGGTGATCCCGTTCGAAACGCCACCTTAAGACATCTAGCTTTTATTATAAATATCTATGGCTCTGACCCATCGGGACATGGACATGGGGGTGTAGCGTAGTGTCTGGCACCAGGATGCAGGTGGTGGATCCTTCCTCCGTGGATCAGACGTAATCCAGGATGCTTGATCATATAAGGATTTTTGGAATTTGGGATCCAAGTCAATGCCTTGGGTTTGTTTTTAATGAGCCTTTCTTGAGCAGTTTTTGGGGTGTAACAGGGAACGTAGTCCTTTGGGAGGGGGGGAGGCCAGTGGCTTTTTAACGGGGTGATGAGGGGGTGTCACAATGTTTAAGTAGGTGGCACGTGTCCTGCAGAACGCTGCATTATCAATGCTATTCCCTTCACCTGTCAGTGGTTCCAGTGTTGTCGCCTGCCGGTGTACCCTAACTCACCATGTGTTTAATAGTTTATGTGATTACAGCATCTTTCAAATTATTTATATAGACTTTATCTAAATAATGTAGAAACATGAAATAGTTCTGATGACTCCAAGTGGAGACTGTGAAGCAGTAAGAGGGGTGTTATTATCATCATTACGGCATCCAATTGTGTTTAGCATTATTTTTAATCAAACATCCCTCAACAGCATTCAATTATTTCTCACATGTTCTGTGTCTTTTCAAGAAGGAATGTCTTATTCATAATAGGCTTTTTTTTTTTTTTTTTTTTTAATTCAAAATAAGAAGTTTTGTGCATGCTGGATGGTTTAGGACACGATCACAAAGCCTCAAAGACTGTATTATTTTCCCTTCCACAACTCGGCTGTGCATATATGTAGTGTGAATCAGAGAGAGAAACAAATGAGCAACAAAGAAGAACCTAGAGTTTGCTTTTTCATGCTCTCCTTATCCCCTGCTGCTATAGGCCGGCGTACCTCATAACCTCTGGAAGAATCGATAACAAAAATGTGACTGGACAGACAAGGAATGATTGCTTTATCAACTTTATTAATTAACTGTGCCTTTTGGATTAGTGCAGATTTGTTCAGTAATTCCTAAATCCACGAAGACAAAGTGAACAGCCAACAATTGTGCTGATCAAATAATGTCAGAATAAGTGATTTATCGACCGAAATGATCAAACATTCCCTGTTTCCAGTTTCTCATTTGTCAAACTTCATACTTCTTTTTATGAAAGCAAGCTGGACATATTACAGTCCTGCACAGCTGCTGTCTTGGTTCTTCATTAGTCAAAGCTTTATAGGAGAATGGTACAGATAGCTACCATGGAAAAAGTTCCTAGAGGTCCCCAAAGGCATGTGGGAGATTCCACAGTCAACTGGAAGAAGGTTTTTTGAGAAAATTAGGCTTAGACTAGACACTATGTCCATCCCACCCTGAAGCATGGTGGTGGCAGCATCATGATTTTTAGGGATGGTGGTGGCAGCATCATAATATGAAGCATGGTGGTGGCAGCATC
>NW_007577764.1:472545-537168 GCF_000690725.1 Stegastes partitus
TGGTGGCGGCATCATAATATGAAACATGGTGGTGGCAGCATCATGATTTTTAGGGATGATGGTGGCAGCATCATAATATGAAGCATGGTGGTGGCAGCATCGTGATTTTTAGGGATGATGGTGGCGGCATCATAATATGAAGCATGGTGGTGGCAGCATCATGATTTTTAGGGATGGTGGTGGCGGCATCATAATATGAAGCATGATGGTGGCAGCATCATGATTTTTAAGGATGGTGGCGGCAGCATCATAATATGAAGCATGTTGGTGGCAGCATCATGATGTGCAGACGCTGTAGGCAGTAGGTGCTGGAAGACTTGTAAAGGTAGAGGGTAAAATGAATGCAGCAAAGTGTTGGGAAATCCTAGAGGACAACTAGATGCAGTCTGCAAGAGAACTGCGACTTGGGAGAACATTTGTTTTCCAGCAAGACAGTGACCTGAAGCCAAGGCTATGCAGATATTGTTTGAGACAACAAGCTGAAAGTTCTGGAGTGGCCAAGTCAGAGCCCAGTCCAATTGAGAATCAGTGCTTGGACTTGAAAAGGGCTGTTCTCTCACGATACCCGTGCAATCTGACAGAGCTTAAGCCGTTTTGCGAAGAAGTATGGGGTAAAATTGAAGTGTTCAGATGTGCAATTATAATTGAGACCTATCCACACAGGCTCAACGCTTTAACTGTGGGCACAAGCGTCATCTAAAAAAAAATCCTGAGTTGAAGAGGGTAAATACTTATGCAATCAAGTCAAAAAAATCCCAGTTAAATTAAGACCAACCCCCACGGCACTCTGCAATGCCAGCGGCCTCCCTGACAAGAACACACCACAAAAGCTGCTATGCTCTTGAGGAGAAGAAAGAAAGACCCTGAAGCCTTGACCTGACTCAGAACGGGCCTTCGGAGGGTGACTACACACAACAGTAAGCACAATCAGTCTGCATACATTACAGACAATGAATCTGTGCTACCTTATTTTAAAGAAATTATGCAATTTAAGACCATTTTTACTTAGTTCTTGTCACTCTGGCACTGCTGATTTTCCTTTGTCGCTGAGTAAAATCTCTACGGGGGGTTGCAAAAACATTACTCTATGCAGGAAATACTCTGAATGCACTGCTTGCGTTCTGTTGCCAGACACCACAGGAAACCCCCAGAAGTCCCATATCCATGGCCCGATGAGAGCCGATTCCATGAGGGAAACCTACACAATACCAGACAGATGGCGCAAATGTTGTGGTTGATGGGCTCATACAAGAAGCAACACAGCAAAACAACAATACACTTCATTCACTGAGAGAGAACCCACTACGTCTAAAGAGATATACACAAGGTTGAACTAAGCTGAATAAAACTGAATATAAATGAGTATACACAGATAAGGCATAAGAGACTTAATAGTTTAAAGCGTTGGTACCAAAGGCTTTGAGTTTGGCCGGGGGTCTTTGTTGCATGTCCTCCCTCATTTCTCTCTCCCTTTATTTCTTGTCAGCCTCCTTTCATACCATCTCAAAAATAACACCTGAATATTTGAAAAGCATAGGGACAACAATAAAAAGCCCGGCAATCTGCACGTCAAAAGTGCTTTTGCATCAAAATTCAATTACAATCCCTGCCTTCCACTGTGCTGTTGTTGATGTTCAAGCTTCAGTATGTTACATAAAACAGAGAGGAGCTCCTGGAAATAATGTACCTTCGAGGTGTTGTTCGGCATTTCAAAAAAAATAATGGCATGAAGACAGTTGGCATTAGAAACCAACCCGTACACAGGGACAAGCACGAGTACACACTGGAATGGATACTGTTTCTCTTTAGTGTGATTTGTACTGTCTCAGTTAAGTGAGCTCCATTCAGGTTACTGGCCCTTGTAAGATTTTTACAGGTTGTACAGAAGGAAATGGCCTGTGGACGAAGAGAAGTGATAAGAGACATGAGCCAAAAAGGAGAGAAAAAAAAGAAAAAAAAAGCCATTACTACCCTCTAAGCTCCAATTATTAGACATTGTTCATTGAACATCAACATATCAAATTGTCTGCAGTTGGATAGTTACCTTTTTATAGCATTTTGGGGAAGGTGTAGAATAAAAGGCGCTGCAAAAGATATGAGAAAGACAGCAAAAACGGCAGAGAGCCAGGCTGTGTTCTTTCCGGTAAATGTGCATGTTATGAACTTGAACTTTTTTCTGCTCCACTAAAACTGTCTAGAACCTTGTTCTATATTGCAGCAAGGCCATTCAAGAGTTAGTGAGCCTGTCTTAATGTTAAAACACCTGAACTACAGCATGAAGCACTGTCGTTAAAGAGATCACACTGCAAATCAAATTTCTCTTCATAATCTTCTTCACGAGCAGAGAAAATGGAGTCCTGAAGTTCCACATTCATCTGTAATGTCTTTGCCTTTCTGTGGACCAAGCATATTCTTCACTACTTCCCGTAGATGCAGGGTGATTGAGTTATTTCTTCTTTTTTTCTATCAATTTACCCACCAACCACATATACCATCTGGTAAATGGGCCATGGCTGGCAAATATAGCAGTTTATTTTCATTTTACCGAGTTGGGAACTTATTTCTACAGATAGAGAGAAAATCATATTTCACCAGCAGACCTCAGTCCTGCTTGACATTGATGTATTACTTTGGTCAAGAGCGTTCCCATTCACTTCTCAAGTAATTGCATTTAGATTCCACCACCTGCATGCTGGAAGAAAAATCTGAAATGTAAACAAACCAGAAAAATACAATTATCGCGTTTTGAAAATGCACCAGAGGGGGCTCATATAAGATAATACTGACTGGGCCGATAACATGTGTGACGGCAGGAAGAGCGACGTAGATACAGCTCAGTCTACATATATGTTTCTACACGGTTGCAGATCTCTAATTTTTAAGTGATTGGTATCTGCAAGAACCGAAGTCCCATTATTTGATTAGATCCATTGTCACACGCATTGCAAATCTGAATAATTCCTAATATGTGCAGCAATATCAATCAATAATTCCCTTTTTTAAAAATAAATGTAGCACACTTTGTATAGTCATCCACTGATGTTGCTAGTGTTAGAGAATTACTGTCTTCTCCGCATGTTCGTTTCTAAAGATGAGATCGGATGCAATTCGGTCTCAATCAATCAATTTAATTACACATTGAATATTGCATTACAGAGCTCTGGGTCAAACTCTCCCTGGCATCAGACAAAGCAAGACTACTCCTGTTGCCTCTGACCCTTCTTTTTACTACTAAGTCACGTGATGCCTGTTCAGGTCGTAAAACAACTGATTGGGGCCCATCTTCATCACACTGAATGGTTGCATCCTTATATGGACTTCTTTTCCTCCGTCTGTTGCTTGTCCTGTGAAACCATAAAAGAAACAGACCCAAGCAACTTCTTCAAAAGAAGACATTTCATGACTATGTGCATATATGTAACTTCTTTTATATCTTTAAACCTTAAGGACTATACTTCACACATGATATAATATATTTATACACTACACGAGCCACCAGCAGACACATTATAAGCCACGAAAGCAACTGTGACACATGCCACATGGATGTACAACTAATGTACTACCTAATCTCAACTGGCCTCAATTTATGGGCACTAACCGGGGGTCATTAGGCCTTATAGACGACTTTGTCATGGTGCCCCTTTGCGAGCTAAAAACCCATAATATGCCACAACTCTAACTGCGCATCTCCTTTGGTGGCTATATTATCAGTAAGAGGCTTGTGGCGCAAAGAGGTACTACAACTAATCTGCAATAGTTGAAGTGTGTATTATCTAGGAAACTCTTGTTGTTGTACATCCTGAATATTAAATGACTCAAATTGAATCGGGGCAAAAAGATTCTGATTGTGACATCTTAAAAAAACTGTATTTGAATCCAGATAGATGCCATTGCACGCCATTCCCAATCTCTCTGTCTCCATCTCTTTCTGCCCAAATGTTCTGTTATCTTTTTGCTATCAAATCTCTTCTTGGAAGACAAACAGACAAGAAAACCCTGAAGTTAGGGCTAACACTCCTTGATTAGGTTAGAAATAATAGTACACAGATGCAGTACAAAGAGATCCAGACCAACAATGTTGTCATTTTTTTCTTGATGGTACAAGCACAGTACCTCCTTGAGTGAAATTCGCAAGGAAGTGGAATCATCACAAGGCAAAGTAACTCCACACACACACACACTCTCTCTCTCACACACACACACACACACACACACACAAACAGCAACAACAACACTGAGACTAGAGGAGAAGTAATTATTCGCTCTCTTGTAGCTCATTCCCACTCACATTATAGATGACAGTTTTCTAGTCTGGACCTTTTTGTTGTCAGCACTTATAAATCCTTTTCCAACCTCATTTAGAAAGTTGACTTTAAAAAAAAAAGAGAGAAAAGAAACTCCTCAAAACACAGGTTACCACTTAAGGGAGCAATATCACAAAAAGGCTGGCAAACTCTGCAAAATCATGCAGCATAAATGCGCAAGAATGCTCTCAGATGACTGACATTCAATGAAACGGGACCACTTGGCCTTTTTGAGTCATTATATTTTCATAAATACAGACTCTATTTTAAGACTATCTATGACATTTGTTTCCCCCAGAAGTTAAGTTAGATTTCCCTGATCTTTCCTGACAGACAAAATTTCCTCTCTGTCTCCCAGCAGGCTATTCCGGAAGCTATTTACATATGATCTGCATTATTCATGGGCAACTACTCTTTACTGTGCTATACCATCATACTATAAAACTACCTCAGGTTTAATGCAAATTTCCTTTTGCTGCATCCTTAGTGCAAATAATGGCCGCAACTTGAGACGGGTAAAAAACAGTTGGCGAACAGAAGAATGATCACCAATGGGAAGAGAAGAAACCTGCTGATGCACAGAATTGTATACCTTGCCTTCAGAGAAATAAACCCTCCAAAAGGTTGAATTTGAAAACGGCACTCACGTGTCTTAATAAAAACATACATTTTTAATGGCAAGTAAGCATAAAGACACCAAAGGGCCTGAAATGTTTACTCTTAAAGCAGTTTACTGTTTATCTTAAATGCAGAACTATAGCTACATGAGTGTAAGTGCACAAATAAATACACAAATACTGGACTGAGCAGATACTACAAACAGCACAGCCTGGAAGTAATCCAATAATGACCGTGGAGGTGCAGTTTTCTGTCAAGAATATTCTCCTCATTACGATCACAAGGGCCTTTTGCATGTGTATATTCTGTAAATGAAGTGTGCATTAGTGTGATCAAAGAGTAAACGGCAAAATAAACTCTCTGTTCTCGCTGGAAATGAGCGACAGCAGCAAAATTCTGTTCAACAAACTGACCTGTCTGAGCAAATAGAGATACAGAGCCTTTAATGTGACATCTATTAGCGAATTAATTTCATGTTGCATGCTTATCTGTTACTGTTTGGCGAGGAGTGTTTAACAAGACACCTTAAGCTGTGAGTGCTTGCAAATAATTGAACTTCACGTAGTTGGTCATGCAATTAACTGACTGGAGCAGTTCTCGGGATTCCTGCCATCAATGCACTTCTGCAACAGTAACTAGGTTAGTTGTGCTACCTGTGCAATACAGTGTAATTAAAAAGATCTGACCACATGCTCTGCAGATAGACTTGGGATGGATGGGTCTCTCAGCCACTTCCCCTGATGGATAACTCATTCGCCTTTAGATGCAGTAGTTAATTAGGCTTGACCAGGGACCCTGTCTCGGTTGGCTGTTAGTTCTCTGCATACAGCCTGACCTGATCATAAATAGTGTCTCAAGAGTTGCTGCGAGTCAGCTCCACTGGAGATACAGGCGCGAGGTGGTTGCATTATGAGACTATGGGATATTATTTTAGCGGCGGTGCTGGAGCATACTAATTTGAAACGCACAGACATTTCTTTATTGTTGTAGAAATACGGCAAGATTTTTTTTTTTAAGCACTTCCCGTCCATTTGGTGTCATCTAAAAATGAGCGGTAAGACAGCACTGATACCATTTGTGCCCATGAAATGAATACCTGCTGCCTGCTCGCTTGCATATGGACCGGTCTTTTTATTACGACTTTTATGACAGACATCTCCCCTAACAGTTGCATAATATGCTATGCTTTTCCAATTTGAAATATGCTTCTATTGTGAACACGTTCCAGTGAAAGCACTCTCCTCTGCGAGCTTTAACATTAAAGTGCCTGACAGAGACAGAGGAGGGGGGGGAGGCGGGGAGGAGGGGACAGGAGGGAGCTGTTGAGTGTCTGCTGATGGGCTAACTCAATTTCAGGGAACACAATGGAGCCAGAGGCTGATTTCCAAAAGGCAAATTGTCATTCTGAGCAGTATGGCACCTGTCTGGTGAGTTCATCTCCTGTGCGGCGGGTGTACTTTGGGGGGAGGAGGCTGGGACCAGAGCAGAAGACCACATTATGGCGGGGGCCCGTGATGGGGGAGAATTGAAAGTGAAACTGTTTGAAATGCATCTGAAAGGCATTGAAATGAAAATCGGGCAGACTCTTACGGCTGCCTTTGGAATCCATTCAGACAGCCACTCAATTGGTTTTGACCAGATTGAGCGGGCGAACAGGTGGAGGATCGAGTGAATCGACCCAGACAATGATGCTGTTGCCTCGGTGACGGACCGACAACCTCCTGATCCCGTCGCCGCCAGCCCCCGTGCTCTCAACCCCAACAACCCCACCACTACAGAAACACACACACACCCACAACACGTGCACCCATCCTCCACCTCTATTATTTCTCCATCCTTCCGACCGAGGGTGCCCTATCAGCTGCAGGTCCTCCCCTCTTCACGCGGTGCTCCAATTACAAAGCTGTCTGCACAGATTAAAGAGGAAGCCCATCTGACAAGCAGCTAAACACATACACACACACACATAGACGCCAACACACAAACTGTGCTGCGCATGCAAATAATACATCTCACCCCCATCAACCCACGCACAAGCATCTGCACCTGTACATCCCCTGGCTGCTCTGCTCTATAGCATAACAACTTAAGCGACACTCTCAGTGACACACACGTAAACACACATCTGTCAGTCCGACACGCTGACCCTATTGACTGTGCGCACACCTACGCAGCAGCAAACCCCCACAGCAACCTGCACGTCTTTGCCACTGCTGTCTGTCACATCCAGGAAGAAACAACAAGCCATAATGAGAGTGAGAGCTCCTAATTGAAGGTGCCATCGTTTTTAATTGTTGTAGAAACAATTTGCCAGGGTTAAACTAGATAGCCCTGCCCGTTTAGGTGCACGATCACAGCTGCTCGAATGTTTTTTGTTTTTTTTCTTCCCCCCAGCTCACGTACCTGTGGCTGGTCCTCCAAGACGAAGACACAACCTGGAGAGGGCAGGCTAATTTTCCCGCTATTTAAGTCTTTTTATGTCCCCATCATTCACTCACCTGTCTCTGGGATCATTATCTGCTTTATATGTGAATAAGTACCTCATGCTTGGAAAAACAGTTCATCACAATCAAGAATGACAAGTGTGAATGTGGGAAGAACCATATTGCCTGTGACACCTATTCAGAACGGAATGAGATTAAACTTGTTATATTTACTGGTAACCAAGTGAGGACTGTGGTATGAAAACAATTCTAGTGACTAATTTTGCTTATCTGTTGTGTTATGATGGGTGGGTAGCAGACAATCAGCTTATCAGAAATATATATAATTATTATACAAGTATTATAGAAAATAGAAATATAGCCAACTGCGTCTGGAAACAGTAGTGGGTCATAAAATTCTTCAAAGTGCAAAGTAGAACAAAGCCACACTACAATCTATAACTGCAAGCATCACCTTTCAACATACACATTTTCTCTCTAAATCTGTAGTCTCCAGGTCTTGTGGTCGATTAACGAGCTCAATTCTCATTGGTCAGACGATCACCGCAGTTATTTTCATAAGAAAAGTGGCGCTACATAAATAGCCTTTTATTCTTGACAGCAGGAGGAACAGACTACTTGAGAACAGCCCCGAGTTTTCACAGCTTTGAACTCACCCAACCTAATGCAGAGTGCTTGGTGTAACCGAACACTTACTGAACTTTCACTCAGAGTTGGCCCAGACTAACTGACATTGTGTCAAAACGGTCATGGGTGTGGCTGTATTTTGTGACCAAAACATCAAGTGTAAACTTTGCAGCTCAACACCCATTATGGAATCGTTATGGTCGAACCTTTGAATTCAGGGAGACAAGCACGAGCATTAAATGAGGTATTCCATCAAATAAAGTAGCAAGGCGGCCTTACTGTCTGATCCAAATTCTCAGCAAAAGTTGAAACGTTCTCTTTCAGAGGTTGTTGTAATTCTTACCAGTAGTGGAGTGGATTTTGAAAACGGTCACACGCAGACAGCAGAAGTAGAGGAGAAAGTTAGGTGACAGGAGCGGCCAATGGCAGACTTATACCCTCGGTCTCCATCCAGTGAGTCAGACTAAATATCATCTAAAAACAGGAGGCTCAGTTCTCTGCCATATTATCAAAAATCATGTGAATACAGGCAGTTGCATGCTTGTCTTTTGTTGTAATTTCAGGATAAAATAACTAGATTATAATTACTGTTTTAATGTTAATTTATTGTTCTTTTAAGCCAATAAGTTAAGCAGGTAGAACGCACTCAACGCACTGACTGATTTGGTTCGATAAAATGTTATTTTTTCAAGGTTTTTTTTTTTGCAAATATAATTTCAGACTTCAAATTTGAAGATTATTGGTACAAACATACTAATTACAGAAGCTGCAGAACATGGCACGCCAGTGTGCAGGTATTTTAATTTGATAAAACTCCTTTCTGTGTACCCAGAGGAGACTATTTATTAAAAACAAAGAATAAAAAACATTTACCATAAAGTGTTTGCGTGTGGTGATGGTGGAGTGGTCATGGTGCACATTGTGAGTGTATCAGTGCTCAGGTGAATGACTCTACAGCATTATTTTTAGATTGTGACAGTACAAACAACTGCAACAAACCAGCACTGATTCTGCCTGTCATGAAGTGAGCTACTGCTGTATATACTGCAGCTGCAACACCCAGCCTCAGGGGCTTTGCGGTAGCTGGAAACAGCCTTCACCTTTTTATTGTGATGTTGTGACTTTGAGTTTCTCTCTTTTTAATCAAACCGTTTTCGCTTTCCTTCCACCGACCTTCATACTCCTCCATATATAGTGGGAGAATTTGGAGGCAGAAATTGGGTAATTAAAAGTGTGTACATCATTGGTAAGGCAGGAGCATGGCTGTATATTATCACCACAGGCTGATTCAGCTCCGCGTGATAGTAAACTCGGATTACTATAATCGCACCACATCATTGTCAGGCAAAGCACACAAATAAAGCTAAAGGATCCGCGCTTTCAAGTTTTCTGCTTCCATCTGTCAGCAAGTATTTAGGAAATCAAATACCATTGCCCCATCCCAGCCTTCAAGCCTGACATGGAAAACAACAACTGACAAATGGTGCAGAGTGATCTCTGATGATGTAGTGCATTTCCTTCTCTTACCTTGAGAGAACGGGGAGGAGGACGGCCTGTGAAGTGCCGCTCTGATGCTTGGCTGCTCATGTTCACAAGGTGTGTTGCTGTGAATAAAGTGAGACAAAGAGATTAAGAGGATGGGAGGTTGGGTCTCGCATGCAGCCGGGCTAGCCCGCCGGAATACAGAGCACGAGGATTAGTTCTCCTCCTCGTCTAGACAGCTGGAGCTGAAAAGAGGTGAAAACAGCCACGTGTTTGACATCAAAGAACAGAAAACCAGCGCTGGTTGTATTGTCTTAAACATGTGCTGCTATGTAGCTGGTGTGTACTCGCAACAGCACCTTCTAAAAACAACAGAATGTTACAGTAGTTTCGATTCTATTGTTCTACTCTCACACTACAAACTGAATCTGTACATTCACATAAAACTCCCTGAACCGTGAGATTCCCTGCTATTCCTCAGGACAAATCCCCACGACCTCGCCATAAAATGATACGCTCGAGCTTCTCCTCTCCCTGCGGTCTCCTGTGAGGCGTGCTGGTGCTCCAGTCATTACTACAGGCCCGTGTCCTTGCTCAGATCTCAGAGGCCAGGCATGCAGTTGCGGTGTTGAGACTGCAGACTGAGTAGGGGTGAGCGAGGCATGTCCTGTGAGCCTCCAACCACATCATGAGCAAGCAGGGATTCTGACTGCTGATGCATGAAGTAGAAGAAGGCACACTTCATAAATCCTGCCCGCAGCGCCACTGCACATGGTCAGGGTTGGGAAGCCTGAGGAAACAAAGACCCTGCTGTCCGTACACAATGTATTCAGCTGCACGCCGTAGTGGACATACACCTGTATTATAGCCTGCTGTCTTCGGGCAGCGCGGGTATTACGCTGCTCCATCTCGCATTCGTAAACAAGTACTGAATTATTTAAACTGATATCTGAAATTCATGGTCTATATTTGCGTGTCACCTTGTATTGCTGCTGTCCACGAATACGCAATTACAGTATATTCTCTCTAGAGTTCTGCCAGCAAAGTGTGTCCAACCTCTTGGACTCAACACTTAGTAATCCCAGAGTTCCATTATGCTCCAGTCATCCATCAATCTCTCAGTAATTTAAAGCCGTGAAGGCATGAATGTCCACCTCTACACTGCCCGCAAGAACAACACAGGGACGGGGAAGAAAGCGAGCTCGCCCAGCGTTCGCACAAACACATCTGCAGACGGCAAACGAAATCCGACGCTCCCTCAAATAAATCACAAGTGATTGTGCTTTGTAATGAAGGCAGCAGAGCATATTGTGCAAATGCTCTGCTTTTTAATGACTTAATTAGAGAACCTCGCTCAAACTGGAGCAGAAAATTTCAACATGGAGATGAGCAGAAGAGCCCTGCCAGGAAACAGCACCGCGACTCAAGATCCTGTTAATTGCTGCAGCAGCCGACAGATGTGCCTCACGTTTCTGCCCATTTCCTGCTTTATTAAAATTAGTTGGACCCCAAAGAATGCCAAATGTTGTCTGACTAAACTAAATGATTTACGGCCACTAAGCGGCGTCGTGTCATTCTAATTTCCGACGTGCTCGCAAAGGATGCTGTCAGTAGCTTTAGGCAGCTGAGCTTCTTTAATCATTAACCACAACCATCATCAGCTACAGATTTGTCTTGACAAATCGAATGGAAGCTTCGGAAGCTCTATAGATTTGTGTAGTTTAGCCTCAAAGTGCACAATCAGTATGACTATTTTCACACTAACTGATTCCCCCGTCTCCTCAGAAAATTTAAACTTTCCAGGCAGAAAGTCAAAGAACCAGTCAAAGGGAGGAGAGCTCGATGTGCAGCCCGAATGCTGTGTCCCTCGGAAGCATTAATCACCCAACTCATTAAGGCAATCTGCACAAGCACCCACAGCTCATAAAGCCTGGAATAGACCACAGCGACTGTTTTACCTCCTGAAGCATCAGCTTATTTACCTTAATGCAGCCGACCCACCCATAGAGCCGTTTCACAAGACACAGTGCCACGACTTCTAAAATCCATCATCCGCATCTGTAGTCTGAGTTTCTTATAACAAAATCCTTCTCACATGCTCGCGAGAGACAGTTGCAGAAGGTCACGTAATGAACCGTAACCTTTAACAGTTTGATTTAAATGTTAAATCCCCCCAATGACAAACACTTTTCTTTATGTATCTGTGAACAATAAAAAGAAAATTTGATTTCTTCAATAGCAGTGCCAATGAGAAATTGAATTGAAATCACAAACGAGGGAAAATGCAGCTAAGAAATAGATTTTTTTTTTTCCTTTTCTGAAAAGAAAAACTATTAGAATAAATAAAAAATGAGCAATATAACTGTCAAGCATGATCCTGATTCTGTTGCCAAACCGAGTGAGGATTGCTGGAGGCAAACTGTAGATAGCTTAAATGTTTATCATCTAAAATAAGTAAAAGAGAAGGGAAAAATAAAAATAAAAAATGCCTCCACTTCATCATCCAGGCGCAGTGGGTGTGTGTTTTTTTTTAGTGAAACCATATTTAATGGTCATGTCGAGGCTTTGAAAAGATTTTCTGCTTAGAAGGACAGCCTCAAGTTCACCCAAAGCTGCATTAAATGGAGCACTCCAGGTGGGAAAGAAATAAATTTCAACTGAATAACATAAAGTCTTGCTGTTAATTAATAAATGTTTTGGTAGAAGCTCTTTGTTGGAAGTCAGTGTGAGCAAACACACTGTAGCGTCACCAGTAAAGGTGAAGAGGTTCAATTCAAACAGACCCTTTTGTTGAAAATCAGTGAATGAGGAAAAAAATAATCTAAAAATTCTGGCGCCATTCGCCGAGCGTGGATTGGTGAGGACTCGAGACTTTTGCGCACTTTAATCTGACGGCCCACTCGGTTACGTGAGCCGGCTAAGTTACCATGGTGATAGTGAAAAAGCGAGTCACTGCAGCGAGACCACAAACCCGAGCCGAGGTTAAGCCCAAAGTTGGTGTGCTAACCGCTAATCCTGCCTCATGGGACGTAACCCAGAAACAGAGGTGACACACAAAAAAAAAAAAAAAAACCCAGAGAGCAACAGCAGCCGCTTCGGTGAAAGAGTGACGAAGACGGCTGAGGGAGGGAACACGAGGGTTTAAGCCGTATCAGTGACAAGAGGTGAAGATAATCCTCTAACAAGCTCAGGAAGCAACAAAGGCCGGAGATGTGTCATTGCAACGAAAACTGACCAGAACAAAGGTGCAAACAAAAGCTGATTTTCCACAATACAACCAAATCACTGCATATTTTTAGACATTTGAATATTTAAATTGACTGTGTAACATTTCACTTACATGTACAACATCGTCAGTGTAGTGTGCAATATTTCCCTTTTTTTAGGAGCAATGATTAATTTTCATGTGTCGTCACTTATTATCTCACTAGAATTACTTTTACTGTTAGCCTCATTTAGGCTTATTTTATTTCAGTTATGTTACATCTTGATTCTTTTCTACGCTGCATTTTTTGTGTCATTTTGCAGTTTTTGAGCAAAATCTAGCACAAGAATTTCCTTTAAGATTACTACTTTTATCTTATCTTATCTAAACAGTTACGTGTTTAACAGAAATGTTAATTTGCTATTAGCCTGACGGTTAGATGAGATATGAAATCTGGATACAACCAGCAGCCATTTAGTTTAGCTTAGCATAAAGAATGGAGGCAGGAAAAAAAAACTGCTTTTTCCATTCAGATGTTAAAAAAATACACCTACCAGCACCTCTTCAGCTCACAAAAGCTGTTTTCTTGTTTGTATAATCCACACACTACCTGAAGTGTAAAAATGACAAGTTGTGGTTTCATGCGAGTTATGTGTGCACCGACTTCCTGGAGTCCCCCGCTGGTTGCCTGGCAACCTCACAGTCTCTAACTGGTCCTTTAATGGACACAAAAAGAGCTCATGTGGTTTCTGAGGATGACTGGCCCACTTGCAGCCCACCTTGGCATTATTAGCGGCCCACATGGGCACAGTTTTATGGCTCCCAACGCCAGCTCATCACTCACCCATGAGAGGCCCCTCGTGGGAGTGTTGGCCAGGATGCTATCCAAGAGGGACAGAAAATTAGTTCTGGCGTGCAAATTAAATGTTAAGGCATCATTTCTGTGTAGCAACTTTCACAACAAAAAAACTTCAAATACATAGCCTAGTTCTGCAGCTTTAAGGTGCCATTTAAACTCAATTGCACGACAGAGGGTTTGCAGGAGCTGAAGCACCAAACCAACGCTGGAAAGTGAAGCGAGAGTGCTGCAGGTTGTGCAGAGGGTGAGGATGGGGGTGAGGATGGGGGTGAGGGTGTGTGTGGGGGGGGAGTGTCCAAACTTTATAATACAGTCACTCTCCCCCCAAACCCCTGCGCAATTTTCACGGAGGCTGGGTTTCATCAGGTTTTGTATTTCAGACCTATTGATTATCTGCAGTGAGGGGGCACTGTGACAAAACCTCAGCAGGAGTTCTCCATCTGCAATGAACCATGTGCCAAACACACACCAACACACACACACACACACACACACACACACACTTGCTCTCCTGTGTTATTGGCTCCCAGGTTATGAAACAGAGATATAGGGATATGCTCGGTAATAAAAGCAGTAAAGGCTGCAGCTGATATTGGTTCTTTTATGAGATTACCCAATCTGCTGCGAATCAACACCAAGCACTTTCATCTGTAACACACATTTGCCTGATTGTCCTTTTCTTTTTTTTTTTTTTTTTGCATGTTTCATTTGAAGGTTGCAGTGGATCGATTAGCCTTTAGTGACTGTGGTTCCCCCTCTTTTCTAATCGATTCTTATCTCTATGACCTTTGAGTCTCGCGTGGGCACACCACAGCGGAGACAAAAACAAAGATGGAGAACATCGCAACACCTCACTGGACACGCAGCAGAATTAAGCTGAATATTTTATGCGCTTAATTATTAACTACGAGCCGCCAGGATGTTGCATGAAGATGACTTTACCTCGTGGTTTGCTTTTGCTTTGGAGTCCGACGCTGAATATTTCCGCGGAACGTGATTTCCATCTAGCGGTTGAGAGAAAAACAGTGACCGTCGCTGTCGTAAAAATACCAACACGCGGCAGCAACATTTTACGGCAAAGTGTAGTTTAAACAAATCGGCATGGCTTCCTCGTTGGTTTGCAGCGAAACACAGAGCAGGTAAGCGGCATTTAAATGTTAATTAAGTGAAATTAACCCAGTAAAGCATGTCTGGTGTGTTCAGCTGTCGTGTTTGAACGACAGTCTCTCATTTCCGATAATATCCTGCTTTTATTTCACCTCTTTTAAGCTAGCAGACGTGCTGTTTAAAGTCATATTTTGGATGTTTGACGTTAATTTCAGGGTGAGCTCAGTGCTGAACAGAGACGTAAAGCAGTATGGAAAGAAGTACATGTTTGACTGTAATGAGGAGACTTGCTGGAACTCGGACCAGGTAAAAATACATGTTTCATTCTACTTATTGTACATAGCATATGCTAATTGTCACAGTACTGTAATTACTGTACACAAAAACACATGCCTTATATTGGCAAGATATGAAATAAACTACACTAATTCAGTAAACCTCACCAAACAATAGTTATGTTTCTCAATCAGTTTGATCACTAACTACAATTTTAACAGCATGCAAAATGGTTTCTTTCATTTCTACCTTAGAGAAAAGGTTAATAATGTATTTTTCATTGTTCTGAAAATAATTAAATGTAGCCAATTGTGTACAAAAAAATTTGAGCTGTCCAACTGGTGGCAAATTCTTAACCATGAAGTTAACTCACATCATAGTCAGGAGTGGCTTTAAAGGACAATAATCAGATATGTGGCCAATACACAGACAATCCTCTGACCACCAATGCCTCCTTAAAGTGCAGCTTTATACAGATAACATGATGCCAAAGATGACAATAGAAAAATGAGAATGGGCTGCCGGCCCAGTGGATGCTGGCATGTAGGTTAGGGCTGTAGCCAGGCACACCAGTGTCCACTACTTGACTATTTGTTGTCAGAGAAAACAGACAGTGTGGTAGTAAAACAGACGTCTGCCACATGATGCCCTGGATGCATATGTCTGACAATATGAGCTCATCCCCCAAAATACCGACTTCGCCATTTCCTTTAGGAAGCGTGGAAAACATTCCACAGGCCAGCATCAACAACCTCAGTAACTTTTTGTATAACAGATGTATGACTGGTGGCTGACTTGTGATTTCTGGTCTGTGACTTCACTTTTCAATATGGAAATTATAATTTCCAGTGTAGTGACGTAGTTTATGACATCCATTCTTATTAAAGATGCCACGTGTTAGAGTAACAAGTTATGATTCTCCTGTGTTATAAAACATGGACAACATACAGCTATTTTGGGTCAAAATCATCCTTTCTGTTGCTGAAATTTTCCATAAAACCTGATGTTGCATAAGTTTACACAATTACTTTTTTTCTGTGCAGTATTTCTGTCCTGTTCCTCGCTCATTTCGCTGCACATATGTGAAGCCTGCATGGCAAACAACTCAATATCTTGTGTTTTAAGTTTTAAAAAGCTCAGAGTATCCAGATAAAGCAGAGTACATTATGTTATTTTAGACTTCTCTTGTAGATTAGTCATGGAATACGTGAAGTGTGCAGGTTCTCTTTTTGTAGGAAGCAGCAAAAGAAGTTGTAGCATAGTGTGTTTCAGTTGATTAGCCTTACTTTACATTGCATTTCCTGCAGTGTGCATGGACAATAGTCACTATTGTGATTGCACACACTGATGTCACTGCTGAACTGATATATTATGCAGTCCTACTTGAGGCTGAATAATGCAGCATTCTTAAGCTTCACTGTCCAATAACAACAAGATATGACACAAAAATCAAACTACACTTATTCAGTCAGTAAACTTCTGCAGTTAATAGTTATATTTCTGAATCTGTTTGCTCATGAGACACGATTTGTTTCAGTATTTCGCAGTTTCACTTTTGTTTATTGTGAAAAACGAACATACATCAACAGCACATTTTTTAAAAAGTGCATTAGTTAGTGTGCATACCGACTTGTTTGCGATGTTTTCCCCAGTTTTCCAGAATGCACGAACTATGTTTAAAACCTACTTGAAGCAAAAGGCTTCAACTAACAATTATGGTCATTATTAGTTCATCTGCTAATCTTCTGTTGTTGTCAGTAAAACAGTAGAAAACAAAAAAGTGCATCACAATTTCCTAGAGCTTAAATTTATGTTGGTAAATGTGTTTTTTTAACTTGACAAAGAGTTTGAAATACCAAAATATTCAATTTACTCTAATATAAGACAAACAAGACAAGTAAAAGTAGAAAAATCTCAAATTTCAGACCTAAAATATCCTTTTTTTCCCCCATAAGATGACAGTTGGCATTAAGTTCCTTCCATTAAATCAAAAAACTAATTCTTGCAGCTCTGCTTACAGTTCCTGTGTTAAATGGAATAAAGAGATACACAAATGTTCTCCACACATGCCTGGATGTTGTACTGCACGCATCATGGTGAGCTGCCATCATCACTATCGTATCTTTGGCAGGGTGAATGTCAGTGGGTGTCCCTGGAGTTCCCCAAATCTGTCAAAGTGTCAGAGCTGAAGGTCCAATTCCAGGGAGGCTTCTCAGCGAAAACATGTAGACTAGAAGGTAAAACCCGGATATTATATCACATATGGCTTTTTTAATGTAATTACCCACTTCTTTGTCATTTTAATGCTTACTTTTGCAGGTTTGTGTGCGTTATTTTTTACTTGTGCTTTCTGCAGGTTGTCCAAAAGATGGAGACTTTGCAGTTCTCAGTCATTTTTACCCAGAGGACGACAACTCTCTTCAGATATCCTTTATTCTCACTCTGCAGCATTTGCACGAGGACATTTGATCAATCAGTGGGGGAGTTATGGTGAAATTAGACCTATCCTATGTTGGAATTTTCTTAATTTAATGGCAAATGGGGGAGCAAATTTTGAAAAAATAGCCCTGATATTTAAAAAAGCACATCATTTATTTACCTGTAGCTGTCAAGGTAGCTAGAAATGTTGAATTTAACTGCAATAATACATAAGTTATAGTTTACCCACATTGACGTCTGCTGTAAATAATCTGAGTCCAACAAAGCTGCTATATCACCATGTATGTGAATGAGAGATGGTGTTATGCTGGGCACGTTAGTGTTAAACAGCAGCGCTGCACAAAGGATGTTGAACTACTGGCAGTTGGTTTGCGGTCGTTTTACCTGCCGAGGGAGTTTTCACACGTCCTGGCGATTGCAGTTTACATCCCCCCCTTAGCTGATGCTGCTGCAGCCATTGAACTCATCCATAGTTCAGTGTCCCAGCTGTAAACATCACACCCTCAGTCTCTGATCGTCATCTCAGGAGAGTTTAATCTCTCTCTACCACTCTCCCCACATTCAGCCAGTATGTGGACTGCCCAGCCATAAGCGGTGGGGCCTTGGACCTGCTGTGTGTGGACACAGAGATGCATATTACTTAATTATTGTTATTTTCTTGTACTTTCTACATTTTTGGATGCTCCTGTGGCGTGTAAACTTCCCCCAATGGAGGATCAATAAAGTATTTTATTCTATTCTGTTCTATATCAGGCTAAAATTGCTATTCGGTGATGATTTTTCTACAAATAATAACAAATGCAATTTTGTTTTAATATGGTTTATCATCAGTCTATGAGTCCAAACTGGGGATATTACAGCAGCTCAAGCAGCACCTGTCACACAAGGAACACAGCGCGTTTCCTGTTTCTGTACTAGATGGTTCATAATAAGCATCAGACAATATTTTCCTGGACATCCTTTTCATTATTACCACGCTTATCTTGTTCTTAACTCCACACCCACAGCTTTCCCATACAGGAGGCCCCTGCAGTGGACAAAGTAAAAATAATGTTTGAGAATAGTGCCGACTTTTTTGGGAGAATTATTGTTTATTCCCTCGATGTCCTGGGGGAAAGAGCCTCTTGACCATTTTTTTTAATCCCCTCATGAGAGAGGAAATGACCCCTGAGTAAAGTACAGGATGCAGGGTGGTGCGGTGGCACTCGGGAAGCATGTCATCTATACTGCCACCTCGTGAACTGATGTGAATGTGGCCTTTTTTGGTATGAACGCATTCAGGGATCCGTCGGGCGATCTCGCTCTTCATTACTCAAACACATACAGGGCGCGTTGCAAGTTTTGACTGCAGATTTAATCGGTTGGCTGCGATCATAAGAGCACTTGTATTCTGCTCGCTACACCTTTATTGTGCCTTTGAGTTAAAGCGCCATTCCAGTATAAAAATAAATTTTTATTAAAACATGTTTACTGCCATTTCTTGCTGCTGCACAACTGTCACATTTAGTCCTTGTTCATACAAAGTTGCTGTTTTTTTGTTTTTTTTTACATTGTAATGCTTACAAAGTAATGCATTCAACTGGAATAAACAGTTTGGAAATCAACAAACACCGTTTACTGTGTGAATGTTTCTACATATGTATTGATCTGCTGCAGTGACGCACATCCTTGTCCTCTCACCATCCATCATAACTGATTGGAGATCAGCTATGTCACTGTCCTCTCTATTTGTTTATTTTAACTTGTGTCATGTCGGTGGTTTGTAGAGTTTCAGGATATGGTCCTCCAACACTTTCTGAACTGGGAAACAAAAAGAAACTTCATGTAGCAAAAGCAGTTTTTACAAAAAAAAATAAAAAATGTCAGATAAAAGAACACAAAACATACTTTTTTTGTGTCCAAGTGCAACAGCTAAAGCCATCGGACTGTACCCAGAGTCAGACTCAATGGTCATATCTGCTCCTTTGGCTGAAAAAGAGCATAGCAATAGGAATTATTAAAGCATTTATACAGAGTTAACCAGGATTTATAATGACTTACAGACATTGAATGTACCTAGTAGTGCCTCGACACATTTGATATGGTTCCCTCGTACGGCATAAAGAAGCGGTGTTCCACCATTCTGAGAATAAAATATAGTGTTCGTTAAAACCACATTAGAAAAATAACTTTGTAGTTATACTGTTAGATACAGGGTTATTCCATCTTAAATCATCAGGGGCCTTCTGAATCGACCATCTCTGATTTGTTTGAACATTTAAAATGGTAATTGAGTCTTTTGGCTCATTTTTCATACATAAAAATTTGAGGCTATGTTTGAATAACAACATCCCAGAAACTTTAAAAGATAAAAGCCTGAAATGTTCACTGCCAATCATTTCATTGATTCAAAATCTGCAATATTGGACAAGTAGATCAAACAATCTCTGATTATGGCTGATTTGAAATCTGAAAACAAAATAGAAGCCGTCGTGGAGGGTCCATCTTTAAGCACACATTACCATAAACAGGGATGAAGCGGGAAGCTAGTAATATTTTCTGAACCATATGTGGTTTCATGTCACAACAATACAAATCAAAACATATCAATGAAATACTTTTTGTGGTACAACTTGATGTACCCTCTCAACCAGTTATGAAAGTTACACCATTCTTTCATTTTGTGATAAGTGTTTAATGTTAAAGTACCTGATATGTTTTGTGTTATTGTGACATTCAGCTACATATTGTTCAGAAAATATCACAAGTTGACGTCTGCATTTTTTTTTGTTAACATGTCCTCAAAGAAGCCATAATTAGAGAATATCTGATCTACTTGTCCAATATCGGGGCTGCAAGGTGGCGCAGTTGGTAGCACTGTTGTCTCGCAGCAAGAAGGTTGCCGGTTTGCGTCCGGGATGCCAATCGGCGACCTTTCTGCGTATAGTTTGCATGTTCTCCCCATGCAGCGTGGGTTCTCTCTGGGTTCTCTGGCTTCCTCCCACACAGTCCAAAAACATGTTGCGGTTAATTGGTGATTCTAAATTGTCCGTAGGTGTGAATGTGAGTGTGCTTGGTTGTCTGTCTCTACGTGTAGCCCTGTGATAGACTGGTGACCTGTCCCCTGCCTTCACCCTAAGTCAGCCCCCCATGACCCTAGTGAGGATTAAGCGGTGTATAGATAATGGATGGATGTCCAATATTGCAGATTTTGAATCAATGACATGATCAAAAATAATAAAAAATTCTGGCTTTTATCTTTAATAAGTCCTAAGATACAGTTGTTCAAATGGCCTCAAATTTCAATGTGCAGAAAACATGCTAAAAGATTAAACGATTTAAAAACGATATCTTCACAAGTATTTGATATATCGTTTAACGTTTTTATAAATATCTATGTTTTATGCTATAAAAAAATTCTGACAAATCAGAAATGGTGGAGCAGAAATTGTTCTACGAGTCTAAAGATCTGAGATGGAATGACCCCATAATTTTTTTTTTAACAAATCATACAGATTTATGATGGCAAGTCATAAAGGCATGTTCATACCCAGTCGTAGGTGTTAATGTCCACTCCATGTCTGAGAAGAGACTCAACAATGTCCACGTAACCTCCAGAGCTGGCCAGCGTCAGGGCACTCTCCCGCTCCCTCGCAATGGTTTTGGGGTCTGCGCCCTAACACATAAATTCCATTAATCATCAGTGATGTAGTGCATTTTGTCTTAAAGACATGTCTTATTTCTAACCTTTTCTAAGAGAAAGTCCACCACTGCTTTCTCTCCAAACGCTGCTGCCCACATGAGAGGCGTGAAGCCCCGTTCGTCCTGTCTGCTGAGCAGCGAACTGTCTGCAAGATACAACAGGTTACAGTCCACCAGTGGGTTTAATCCTTGTGATGTACTGCTTGGTTGTGCTTTCTCACCTTTGCTCAGGTGTGCGGCCACTTGTGAAACCTCGCCTTGGGCTGCCAGCTGGTGTATAGACAGAGCTGATGAGGGTAGAGAAAAAGTTTCATATGGTTACGACAGTGAAAACGCAAGACCAACGTCAGAGCATCTTGGCCTTTAACTTACAGTCTAATGTTGCTGGACGCACTGTAACCTCATTCCCACGCTGCTTGTTGGTCAGAGTGGTGGAGTGTTTGAACAAATCATCCTCATCCACATCCAAGTTCTCTGGAGCCCAACGCACATGTGAAGCAAGATATTTGCTGTTTAACTGGGAAACATCATGTGACTTCCAGGTGTTGCACACAAATAGATATGAAAGTGTTCACAGATAGGAAACGGGATTAAATACCTGTCGACTTGTCCTGTCTCGATTCGGAGGGACATGCATTAGCGCTGGACGGCGGAACATGTTGGCCATCTGCAACCTCATCATCACCTCTGGCCTCCATGATCACTGCAAGAAAAACAAAATATGAACTACTGAACAGTGCGATTCTTCTATGAGGAAAGAAAGTTAGTTTACAAAGCAAACTGCATTTTCCACTCACCACATCCAGCCTCACGGTCTAAAATTGCGCTAACTTCCTCTTGGAAAAACTGAAACTAAATTATTTCAGATCGCACACTGGACCTCGCTGGTCTTCGTAGAGCTGAGCAACGCCATTACTCGTCGCCCACTTGATTAGCTACTAAGCAAAACAATTATTTTTAACAAGGAAAATGAAAACACGTTTGAATCAGTAACGTATCCCCGCATCTGGCACTCTTTGAAGGAAGAACTGTTGTTTCTAAATCGATATTTCTGTCCGGACGATTATCGTGTGGCACACGACAACAATAATACGGAAGAAGCAGGAATCAGGTGACACTGCTGGCTGCATTAGGTTATTAGTTTCTGACGGTGGGGTAAAAAACATAATGGAGGACCAGGAGATGCAACTGAAAGTCAGACGAGGTAAAAAAAAATGAGCAGACTAAATAAGTGTACTTACCTCATCTTTACCTCGCAACGCTGCGGCTGCGCTAGCCTAGCCGCTAAGCTAATGCTAGCTTAGTTATATTGCGACATGTCCGCGTATCGTGTTGTTTTGGTGTTTTCATCCGTTTTTTATTTTTTTTCTAACACGGCTCATGCATCTTCTACATTTCTCTGTGCTTCTTTAATTCTGCAGTGACTGACAAATTCACGGAGAGCATGTACGTCCTGGCTAACGAGCCGTCGGTGGCTCTCTACAGACTGCAGGAACACGTCAGGAGGTCGCTGCCTGAACTGGTGCAGCACAAGGTGCTCACACTGTCACACTGCTGCAGAGAAACACCTACATGCAGCACATCTACAGCAGTAAAGGGGAATTAACCTTTAAATAAATCTCCTTATGCTATTCCAATAACCTCAGATAGAGAATTTTAACAAGAAACAAACAGATATAATGACAGTATCAGATAACAGGTTGTTGGATTCACCTGTTTACATCTCAGGGCTGATACTGATTTATATTATTAGTAATGATGGAGACCGATATTTGGAACAGTCTACATTTGCAGTAAAAATGAAGATTTTTGTGTTAAAATTTAGTATAACACAAACCCACCACAAAACTTAATTGAAATTCTTTTGTTTATGTCTATATGTGTAGTGTTCTGAACACACTACAGCAGGGGTGTCCGATCCTGGTCCTCGAGGGCCACAATCCTGTATGTTTTAGATGTTTCCCTCTTCCAACACACCTGATCCAAATGATCAGCTCATCATCAAGCTCTGCAGAAGCCTGATAACGATCCTGATCATTTGAATCAGTCGTGTTGGAAGAGGGAAACATCTAAAACATCCAAGATTGTGGCCCTCGAGGACCAGGATTGGACACCCCTCCACTACAGGCAAAACATTAAATCAGTCGTGAACAAGGGAATGTGTTTGTAAAAGTGGGGATATTTATAGAAAAAAAAATGCATGTATAGCAAAGTCAAAATCCTATTCCTTCCATGACAGGCTGATCATACATCACTAATACTCTTATTGCAAATGAGAGCCTGAGAGAGCTTGGTGTGTCAAATCACAAGTCACTGCATTTGAAATTGTCATACTGCCTATTAAATAACTGCAAAAAATGTAATTCCCTCCCTATGTCCTAGGTTTAGCACCACCATGACATTTTTGATTGATTTAAGAAAAGGCAAACAAGCCAAATAGTTTTTTTTTCCTTATAGCAGAATGATAATGCGATTCTGTGCAAGACTAAAGCCAAAGGAGTGCCTTTTTAAAGTAATTCTGTAAAACTGCTAAATATTGGATCCACTATTCAGCTAGGTCAATAATCTCTCAACCCCTATTGATCTATAGGAGTATTTCAACTGACAGTGTTGTGAATCCCGTAAAATAGTGGGCGGTTCATATGGACTCTAATTGTGAACATGGTAAACAACTCGTACGTCTATTGAGCTGCGTTTCACTGTGTCACTGCTTAAAGCTGAGGTAGAATAATAGTTAAAAATACCACGTACTCTGCTTTATACAGCATTTCTCTTATTTTCTCCTGTTACAACTTTTATAACTTATTTCTTATCTCAAGCGCCTTTCTTGTTGTTGCCGTGGTCATCAACTTTCATATCAACAAAGATTCTCTGATGCTAAATAAGGGATAAAATTGTGTCATTTTGTTTGTCTGCTGTTTAAGACTTTAATATATTTTTTTCTGGACAGACACTTGACATTGTAAACTGTTGTGGATCGACTCATTATGTGCCTGATTGATCACTGGTTCCAAAATGTAGCATTTTTACCATGATCAATATAAGTACTTGTTTAAGCAATTCTAAAAATGCGCTTCTTTGGCTCTGATGCAGCCACCTCTCAATCTGTTGTTACTCTGTGGTCTTGGAAAATTGTCCCAATGACAACACTATATGACTGTTTATACATCTAGTTAAAACCTGTTATCATTACTAAAAAAAAAAAAACAATTGTAAAAATTTCTCAAGAAAGGCATTCTAATGATGTTTGTGTTAAAATTTTCACAGAGCTTTACATTTTTAATGTAATTGTGTATCTGTTCTAAATACCAGTTTCCTTGATTATGAATAATCAGTATCAATCTAAACCCTTATAAAACATAAAGGTCAATCTCTATAAACTGTCTTCTGTAATTAAACACAATTCACATGTACCATAATGTAAATAAACTCTTTCTCTTGAATTGTTTACGGTTTTGTTTCCTGTCTTTTCTCACACAGACAGACATGCAGAGCTGGGAGGAACAAAGTCAAGGAGCCATCTACACTGTGGAGTATGCATGCAGGTGAGATGTTGCCAACTTCAACACCTTTTTGTATGAGAAGAACCCTCACTTGCCTACAACTCTGACTGTTAACACTGATCTGCTGTTGTTTTTTGTTTTTTTTGCAGTGCTGTGAAGAGCATGACAAACAGCAGCTTGTATTTCAAAAACATCGACAGCCTTCTCCGTCAAGCCATCAGCATGAAGGAACAGATCAGTAGCTCTCAAGGACGCAGGTAGGAGGCAGCAACGGCTACGTTCACCGAGTCACAGTGCTGGTCAAAGTGTAGGGGTGGAAATATTGTTTAAGACTGTACTGACATATTCATAGATTGCCATTGAGCATTGTTGCTAGAAACTTTTATCTTCACTTTAATGGCATTATTTTGCAAACTCATGAGATAGGAGCTTTGCTGTTGGTGGTAGTTGTTAACTCCATTTTCAAATTTGGAAACATGCAAATGCCTTTTATATGTAAAATATTTGGAAGCTTAGTTATGTATGACAGCAGCAGATACTCCTACAAAACACCCACCTATTCTCGACATATTGTTGTGATCTCTCTAGTGTCAGTTTCAGGGACAGCATTTCTTGCTTTACCAAAAGCTTATGTTAGTATCTATGTCTTTGATCATTTTCACTCGTTTACTCATTTGTCATTCAAACTTGGATCACAGTTAGATCTGGAGGCCTCTTTTACAATAAAGTAAGAAAATTAACCAAAGATGCAGGCACACGAATACAAAAATTGCATATGAATGACGATAAAAATGTTTTTAAAAGTTGGCAGAGTTCCAGATTAGAGGTGCACAGGCCTGTACCTGTATTGTAATCCAGTCATTTCAGCATGTTTGGTAAGGCAGCAATAAATGTGGATGTGGGGCAGGCATCAGTGGAAGTGGTTTTCATAGTTTTTTTTTCAAAAGCAATAATAGTCATGAACGTAATTTTTTGTCAGCATTCAATGTCAATACTTTAAAAAGCCAGAGAACTAGAACCTGCCTCCACAGAAGTGTGAAAAATGCACTTTTACTTGTTGCTTGAAATTCCTATTTTTGCATTCTGTCTTTGGTCCACATCATGCCTTTGCTCATGTGTAACCTTTATTTTTATTTGTCTTATATACTCCTTCACCTCAAATAATGTTTTGGCTTTCTTTTCAGTTTATGCCACTTTAATCAGTAACTGCAAAATAATATGTCAGTTGAGCTTTTTTCTAGTTAATGGAAACTTCATGTTTTCTGTTACTCTTGCATGTGCTGTTTTTTTTTGTTTGTTTCCAATTGTAACCTGCATGCAGCTTACATGATGTGACTCCCTCTCCCAGCCCCCATGTCTCTGCTCCACATGCTCCATCCACTTCCTCATGATCTCTGGTCAAAGGTGTTGCAGGTTAGTAGCTTCTTCAGACCAATACATAGAAAGACTTCCTTGAAATGAGTCGACTGTGTATTTAAATATCATTTTAAGATAACAAGCTTTTGTGAATATTGTTTTAATATCTTCATTTTTACCTCAAATTATATTTTCTAGAATAAATTTATTTAAGATTTTTGTGAAATCATTTTGAACCGCACATAATGAAACACATCTGCATGCTGTGCACATATATACAGCAGAATAAAGTATTTACATTATTACAATGAAAGCTATAAATTTGCCCAGTTGATACTTGGGTGACATTGGTGTGTTTATAGTGAGATTTAAATCAAGTTCATTCATACAAAACACTACAAATTATACAATATATTTTCCACCAAGTTAAAAAATGCTCATATATGATCTGAAATAAGAAGGTAAAAGGGGAAAACTAAGTTGTGTTTTCCAGTCAGTTCCATGTTGTCTGCAATCAGTCAGGATAAACACACTGAGTGGAAAATGTACAAACTGACAGCTCTACATCTGCGCTCGGGTTTCACTTGTTCGCATCCACATGGAGTACTTGAAGGAGATCAGTCTTCTGTAGCCACTGTTGTGTTTAACCAGGAGCTCAGCTTGCTTTGTGTCACACAAGAGTGGAGTCTTTTGCAGAAATCCCCGACTTGCGTGCAAGGACACTCCTCATCTCATTGTTGACCCCGTTCCAGGGTTTAACTTGGGCCTGCAGTAAACCAGATTCAGTAGACAGGGTCCTGTGCATTCGAGGACAGCTGCCGCCACTGCTGTAGCCATCTTTATCACTGGCGTGTCCCTGCGAACCTCCTGCAGGGGAGTACTGCTGTTGGTGGTACAGTTCTCGCTGTCTCGGGCTGCCACACTGAGAGAAGGAGATCTGGTGCTGGAGGTGAGACTGGCTGCGGTGCATCCGCGGTTTGTCCACACCGATCTTCAGCTCGCAGGGCCGAGAGAGCGGCGTGCTGCTGCTCCCGTGGTCGTTCTGATAGAGGGTGTCGAGGCGGTCGCTGTGGTAGTGCTTGGCTGTTTGGGAAGCTCTGACCAGGGAGTGTATCACGGCCACCAACAGGATCAGGATCCCAGAGGAGAGTACACAAGCACTGGCAATACCCGTCTCCATCTCAAATATGAGGAGCATGAAGATGGACATAGCTGCCAAGATAGAGAAGAGAGTGGTAGTGAAATAGAGAATTTATACATATTGAAGCTGCAGATAAAACAACCAGGAGCTTTAGTGGAAAACAGCTGGACTAAAGAAGCTCCTTAGCTAAAAGAGAAGTGTAGGTGCTATCTCCTGAAGCCCCGAGAATTACCATGACTTAGATGACTGAGAATCTACCCAAACATGTTGGTAACAGGCTAAGTAAATGCAAACAAAACACACTTTAAAGGTTGCTGTTAGTTTCTAAATTGTCTTGTCTATGTCTGCAGGAAAAGGACCGTGGATTCAGGCATGCTGAAGGACGGGGGAGAGAAGCACAGCTCTGGGATGTGACGTGACTTCCTGAGTTGGCGGCGTCACCTCTACAGTCTCTCGCTCTGCTACCTATTGATTGCGGTTGAAGTGGGGTCATAAGAGCGACACCTCCTCATCACAATGGAGTGACTGCCTCCACTGACCCCCCAGTACAAGCCACTCAGTGGAACAGAGCACACCAGCGCTGCCAGGTTCAGCATTAAAAACACTTAAGTCATGGCTGCTCAAAGAATGCATTGTTCTCTCAGACTCGCTGGACGGATCAGCGAGAAAGCAGCAGCGCTGTTTTGCCTCCGCTGTTGAAAACCCACTGCACCCGCCAATGTTTTGGACACTAGTTTTCAAGCTTTTGTGAGTTTGTTGTTAAAGGTTAATGTGCAAAAAAGTGGCCTGCATGCCAGATTGGGTAACACATGCTTAATCAGAAAGTGCAGACTCTTAAAAAAATAAAAATAAAAACTTTTTTTCTTTTTCAGTCTTTTGTTCGTACCTGCCAAGTAGACAGAAACCCCCAGACAGAAGAGTCCAATGGCCACATGTCGCACTGCTCTGCTGTCCAAAAGGAACCAGTCTGCTCTGTTGAAAGAAACCTCACAAGATTAAAGTCATGACTCGGACAAATTTACACTTGAATGTTGCTGCTTATTTTTGTGTTTGTGCATGAACTAAGAGCGCTGGATGCAACGTAAATTTTGTTCTTGCTTTTGCAATTCAACTACTTCTCTTCTGAGTTTGCACCGTTCAACTAACTTAAAACGCTTGATTATTGGTTCCTTGGATAATTGTAGGAATTTGGTGACACTCATTACTATTCACATTTCCTTGGAATGTCCCCTCCGTCAGCAGGGAGGTCCTGGGGCATGCTGTCGGATTTGTATACCGACGTGGGAAAGGGCCAGCTAGGGGCCGTGCACTGGGTGCATAATGAGAGGAAGGCCATTGTTTAGATAGGATTCATAAGGTTCGAGGGGTGGGGGTGGACCAACAACATTGCAGTGCGGGCCTCTGCACTCTGACACATAAGGCAGCCCCCTTTTATGCTTCTGAAACTACATTTTTGTTTTTCATGAAACCAAACAGATAAATTTAATAACCAGGATAAGTCTGCGGTTTACAGAGGTAACAAAAGAAGATTGTGTGGGCACGAGGCGAAACGCATACTAAACAGATTAAAGGTTGTTTCCCACTTTTAGCCACAGTGTTGCTCACCAAGTGTGTGACTAGAAAATAGGATCCCACTGAGCTATAACCTAATAAGTAATACTACCTTACTTAAAATGTGTTTTTGAAAGCACTGATTGAAATCTGGGGTATTATTTGAAGTTACAATTTGCGGTAGTGTTTTGTTTTGCCTTTTATTGAGAGAACGTTCATGTGAGTTGCATATGCACCATCGACTAACTACACCTCAGTTGCTGCCTCAAAGTTTAGAATAAAGTTGCATCTATCTGACAGTAACAGCTGTACAGGATTTAATTTCCTAGTGCACTTAGAGAGCAGTTAAACAGGGAATTATATGATTTTTACCAAATAGTACAAAGTGTGGCTGCAATTGGCGCTTACAGAATATTGGAAATGTACTAGTTTGATGTTTATTAAAGGCAGAGAACAGTAATTTAAAGGCAACTGGTAAAATCAAACCAAGTGAGGCTGCAGCATTGAGTTAGGAGATGTATGATTGATTAACTTTGCAGCTATGAGAGGAAGATTATGGGTGGTGGTTGTTTTTTTTCCATCTCTGCACCAGTGTTGTTTCTCTGGTGCGTTAATGTTATTAACTATCCAGAACTACCTGCAGCAAAAGTGCAGTTGAGCTGAGTGCATCTGCAGGTGTTTTCTAACAGGTGGCTGCGTGCTGGGGGTCCACATACCTCTCGGTGTCCTGCTCTCCTCTGCAGACCTCGGTGGAAAAGTAGCTGTGGAGCAAACACACCACCACGGAGCTCAGGTTGAGGGTGAGCGACAGCGCGGAGAGCACCGTGGACACGGGCAGCAGCACGGCCCACACATGAGCGGGGACGAGCGCGGAGGTGGACGGCGGAGACTCCTTCACCGCCGTCTGCTGGGACTGCAGCTGGAAAATCAAAATCACCGACAGAACCGACATGATGGCGGATAAAATCCCCAGTAAAGACAAGACGATCAGAGAGCGCTGGCTGTACTTGTGCGTCATGTTTATCCAACAACGTTTCCCCGGAGGAAAGAGAAAGTTTTTTTTTTTTTACGATCCTAAAGTCCCAAAAGGTGCACAAGCGGCATCGCAGTGCGTTAAAAAAAAAAAAAAAAGCGTCTCCCTGTCCTTTCGGGATGAATGGTTTCCTCCTCAGTGCTGGAGCTCCGTCTGAGCATGTGATGGGCTTTAAATCCCGGGATTAAAAAGTTCGCAACAACAATGGACTTTTTCTCCTGGATCGTCGGAAACAATGCCCCCGACGTGCTGGTGGGAGAGGCAGACACACAAACACAGCACACACAGCACATTAAACATATGTCCTCTCGCATTACTAGCTCATTACAACGAACACTTTATTATATGTAAAGTGTGCAGTAAAATATTTTTAAGCACTACAGTGTAACTTAGTGGTTCTTTGTGCTTGAGATACGGTACCTGTATTTGTCTGCTATGAATGACACACACTTGGACTACATCATCACAGATTATGTAAATTAATGTCAAATACAAAGAGGTATGTTGTACTCCAGTATAGCTGTAACACTACTTGAGTTTGGATGTAACAATTAAATTAATATGCTAAAAAAAAAAAAAAAAGATCCACACTAATAAATGTATGGAAGCACGTTAATAAATAATAAAGACGGAACCATGAACTGGGAAGACTGCAATAATAATAAAATAAATACAAAGTATAAGTTAAATACAATAAAAAAAAATAAATACAATAAAAAAAACTATATATAACTTAAAATAAAGAACAATAAAGTAAAACCGGATGTGTGTTTTGTCAGAACCCTCCTCGTGCCAAGCGGCCATTAAAAAGCTAACGTTATTAGCATTTAGCTTCAAAGCTAGCACTAATGCAACACTTCAACTTAAACTAGAGAAAATACTACAACTTCAGATTATGTAAGTGAAACAATTACATCTACAACACAATGGACACTATGCAAAAATATTTGTGGTGAAAATTTTTACTTTCTTACCTGGAAAAATCAGGTTTTTTTGGTAGTTTTCAAGTGAGAGGCCTGAGACTTTACTGGTGAGCTCAAGTGTGCATAGACTGTATTGATAGCATCCCTGACTGCTCAAACTGAGAGTGTTACAACCGTCCCCGGTCTCACTTACTCCTGAAGAATGAAAAGAAGCTGTATGAAGTGGCTTTACTAATATTTAAACAGCATGAAAAACATTTTATTAGCGACAGGGACTTTAAAGAAGTATGTTTGAGGTAAGATGCCACTGCGACAGTCAAATTGAGCCTGCCTAGTTGAGTCACCTCTTGTTCCAAGAAAATGTCACCGAACATTTTTGAAGAAGTCTCCATTAAACTCTCCTAGTACAGAGAAGGAGCACATGGAGTAAGAGGTGAGCACATTTTAGTTCACAAAACTGTTTTTTGCTGTTATGGTTTTATGAGTTTTGTGTCTGAACAAACAATTTTACAAAGTGCATCAGTAAGCTACAATCTGAAGCTAAACTGTTAGCATGAAGTTAGCGCAACACTGCCTGGATGATGCACGTTTGTTAAAATGGTGGCAGTGGGGTTAACTGAGCCAAAAGGCCAGGGTTAAGTTAAGCCATTGGCTCCATCTGGATGGAAGGGCAATATTCACCTTCAAGGAGAAGGATGAGGGAATCATCCGTAGAAAGAAGGTGATCAAGAAACTACCAACATATCAAAAACCCAAGGGAGGCGCCAGAAGGGAGTTTATATTCCCCTGCAGTGTGGGTCAGTGGCATGGTGAATAGTTAGGAGAATTACAGTGGATTTGGACAAAATATTAATCTTTCAAATATGCCTGACATGTTCTGTATTGAACCCAGTTCTGTGAGAACTGCAGTCAATTTTATTCTTGACTAACTTGATTTTGTTATGAAAATGTGAAGTACGTGGGCCTTGTTGAAGAAAAAAGGTCTTTGGAGTTGTAAACGTCAGTGATGTTGAAGCGGATTTTGTTCTAAAAATGTGACATCCTGAGGCCTTAGTGAAGACAAGTGTCCTTTAAAGTTGTAACCTTTATATAGGTTGAATAGTAGCACAGTTTTGTAAATATGACTATTTAAAAAAAAATAAATTTGTTGATTTTGAACATGATTTTGTTCAGAAATTTGTCATCTATGGACCTTGTTGAAGGAAATTGGTCTTTAAAGTTGTATATTTTATCTTTAAATACAACTTTTAGTATTGAATTTGTCTTCTTTTGATATAGCATTGTATGAGGTAATACAAATTTAAATTTTACTTGAACACAATCAGTGGCACAATTTACCCCAAGTTGAGCCAAGACAACACTTTTTTTGGAAAGCAATATTTTAAAAACTATTCATTTTAGATCCAAACCAATTATTTTCAGGGATGCCCCATATCCCAAAGTATGTACATGTTTTATTTTTAGAGGTTACTGTCATGCCCCTACTGTAAAGACACCTCAAGTAAAAACTGGCTCATCTCACCCCCTCTCCCCGACAGTTTTTATTTATTGTCAAAATGAGAGGCATGTGGAGGGTTGTAATTTAATTTGAACAGAAAAATCACAAACTTTTTCTGTAATAAGTAAAAAAGGAAGAGTAGGACTTTCAATTATTTTCAAAACTGTGGCCCTGCTAATGATAGATTTCTGATCACTTATGTATACCACAATCTAGTACAACAACATGCTTACCAGCAGTAAAACAAACGTATTATAACGTGTCTAAAAGGCCACCTACCTGGCTCTCTGTTAGGATAATAATGTTACCCTACATTAGCTAGCTGTAGCACTAGCTAGCTAGCTTGAAATGTTAGCTATGGTGGGCTAAATATAATTTTTGGTTGGACACAATTTTCATGTCACAAATGTAAATATCAATAATGATCAAGTAAAGTTCTATCTTCTGTTCTACAGGCCCCTCAATTGTAACTAAATACACTAATACAGTAAAACAATAGCTAAAAAGCAATAATAAAAAAAAAAAGTTACCTGTTTACAAGGCTAACTAGCTGACTTTATGTTGAGCTGATAATGTTATGCTACATTAGCTTGATGTAGCACGAGCCAGCTAGCTTGAAATGTTAGCTACAGAAGAAACATCCCTGTTGATTTGATATTACTTTTCTGACACAAATTGAACTCATAATAATAAAGTTAGAACTTTTGTCCAGCAGGCCTCTTATTTGCAAATTCTGTACTCTGTTGTCTAACACAGTTGCATTACAGCCGACCTGCTGTAAACCAAATGTTCTAAAATCTGTCTAAAAGGCTCACTAGCTGACTTAATGTTAATCTAATAACATTATGCTAGGTTCACTTACTGTCGCACTAGTTAGCTTGAAATGTTGACTACTGTGGAATACATTATTTTTATATCATGAATTCAAATATAAATGACATTTTTTTGTCCTGTGGGCTCCTCAATTGTAAATTAATTTTGGGGAAAAAATCCAACTATTTGTTTTAAAATAAAGACAGCATATACTAAAAATTATTTATGCGTGTTATCTTAACATTTATGTTGCAGTTAAAAGAAGAGCAACATGACATTTGGTGAGTATAGTTAATGTTATGCTTAATTTACAAGTTTGTATTACTCAAAGTGAATCCCTTTTCAGGAACAACAAAACTGTATTCTGTTTTTAGTCACTTACCTTCTACATTTTTCACTTGTGTACAATTGTTTCTTTGTGTACACAACAAACAATATTCAATATATATACTGTTAAAAAGAGAAAGAAAAAAGAACAGTATTCTTAAGGGGAGGAACCTCTTCTCAGTTTACTGTATATGCAGAACAGGTCTGATCATAACAAGCGTGTGTCTTCCTTAAGATTAGCCTACTTCTTCTGTTGTAATGTACACCGGTATCCTCATCAAGTGATTAAAGGATTACTGTACAGGCACATTGACTGTCTGCTGTGTAAGATAAAACTGCTAAAATGAGATGCACTATATAAACATTCAATACATTAAAAGGCTAAAAAAAAAATTGCATAAAAAATAATTAAAGTTCTTTACAAATTGTACATATATTCTGGGACTGTTCCATACGTTTATATCCAAGAAGAGGTTGACTTTGGTTCTCCTCCTGTTGTTTTAAATGTGCCTTATAAATAATTTTAACTTGACTATATAGATATTTTTCTACATTATGTTTTATTGATATGTTAGATATGCAAGTAGTAGTTGTGTTTTGCACACTAGATACATGCAAATCATTTGTACACTGTGTTTTTTACTGTATTCATTACATTACAGATTTAGTTGCATCTTTGCACACTGCTTTTTTTTGTTCTCTCAAATTGCTCCTCAGCCAAATAGGATCCCTGCAGGTGTACATTACAGCAAACTCCTGAGGAATCTGCAGCAGAGCATCCACCTTAACTAACTCTTGTTCATTGTGAAATATCCCTTTTACCCCGAGTCCAGCTCTCACACTCTCTGAATCTAATTAACTTTTCACTAGTTGCCTTGGAAACATGTACAGATTAACAGATACCTACTTTTTTTCATCAGCTCAACTCTTATCGGTGCTTTTACTTCTATGCGTGTCTGTATTTTAATAAGTCACTCGTCCAGTATCTGCCGGATCGAATCAAATGTTCACTACACGTACTCTTCATAAAGGCGCTGCTCGACCACAAGCACCTTGACATACTTTTAAGTCCTCGTCTTGTGCTACACAGGCCTTATTGTTCTGTTAGAGGCTGGGGGCTGTTGGGGAGGTAAAGGTGTAACTCTTATTCTGTTGAGATGTAGATAAGACTGCAGCTATAAAGGTACACAATGTGAACAATTGCTCTCACACATGTACACTGACCATGGAGGCTATTTCTGAATTCGACAGCCTCACCACATGCTCTAAAAAGGGTCATGGCTGATCTTGTCGAAAGCAGAAGTGAGAAGTTTCAGGAAAATGAAAAAAAAAAAAAAAGAAAGAAAAAATACGGAAAGTTCTCAAAGGCATCTTTATCTTTCTGCAGCTTCGACTTTGTGCCGTGTGTAGCAGATACCAGTGATTCTGAATATTACTTCCACCTGCACCGATGATGAAGCTCCTCGCCGTGTTTACGAGAAACGTGGTGAAGAGTACGCTGTGCATAAACACCGCACTTAAGACATAATTTCCCCTTCGCTGCAGGTGATTAGCTCGCCGTATTTACAGATGGGGATTTGCACTATTCTCCATCGGCTCGACCGGGCCCACGCACATGAATCCTGGCGGTAAAGGCTGTGGCAGTCTGCAGGGATGTTGCTAACTATTGCATCAGATGCTCTGGGGATCTCGAACCGAGTGTGTTTTGCGTGCGCGCAGCTCTTTTGTGTCTATACGTCTGCAGGTTGATATGTTTGTCAGTGTGCGAGGGAGAGAAATAGAGTTGTTATCCACGCTTACTCAGATGATCTGTGCTAATAAATTGACACCGTATTATTTTTGGAGTACATTGTGTCACACCCCAAAAATAGTCAATAATGCAGCTCATGCAGTGATTTAGTTATTACCTCTAAATATATCTATTAAGCTGACAGCACGTCTGCTGTCCACCAGCGTCTTGGCTTGGCTTTTGATCATTTTATCGTCACGTCTTGTCCGCGTTCTCGCTCGCTGGAGGCGCTTTTTAGCAGATGCGTTCATTAGAGACACCCGGGGTCAGCTGATAAACACACAACAGCAAATGTGCTTCAGCTGTTGGGACACATGGCATTCTGACTGAAAGATTGTGTATCAGCGGCGGATAATTGTGAACAGCAAAACACTCCATCTGCATGTGACTGTATCTTGTTAGGCATCATAAAGCAGCACTGTTGAAGCTTTTAGGGGCTCGTATTTGAAAATTTGAGCATGTTTATGAGAAGAAAGAACAAGAAAAGAAACCCCCCCGAAAGGTGAAATGTACGACACAAAGCTACAAATGTCTCTGTAAGACTCTGATTTGTAGATGAATCAGAAGACATGTCTTTCTTTTATACATTCCTTAAATGACATGCGTTTTATTTTATTTACTACAGAGGCATTCATTTAATTCCTGAACAGATGAGATGCTAGTTTCTCACTATGAAACAGCAACAACAAACCGTCGAAAGGATCAATTCTGTTTTAAGGAAAACATTTGAACTGAGCCATGTTGGTTTTTTAAAAAGCTGACTTTTCAGAATGAGACAGATCACTTTTCTCCTCTGTAGCTTTTATTAAACTTTTTGCTGAGATTACCTGAGAGTTTATGATTGTGTTTTAGTGTGATGTTGTGTTGCATCATGGACGATTGTAATTGTATCCCATATGTGCAGCCATGTACAAAATGACAGTTACAGTTTCACATCAGAGTTTGGTGTCACTGTCATCTCATCATCCACTGATGACATGGAGGCAGTGAACATATATGACACTCGTGTTACACTAAATTGCACTTTAGTGAATGTCTACCTATATGGAGCCTCTTCTGGGTTTTTTTTTTCATGCAATAACCTTTTCTTTGAAAGACCGTGATGTGCACAGAGGCTAAAATAACTCGAGGGTTTCCTCTCGAAATAATGTTGCGTCGAGAAATGAAAGCCTGTTATGAAACATACAGCACATACAGAACAGGTATTTACTGTTCACTTGTCCTATTTGGGGGATTCTCTTGTTTTTTTCACCCTGTTGATAAATATATATTCTTTTCCTTTTTTAAGTTTTCTCACTACACCATCCTCCAGATTCATGCTAGTGAAGCATGTTGAATTTAAATCGAAACCCTAAAAAGTATTTTTTTTTCTTTTTTAAATGATGTATCAGTTAAAGTAAAACAGACATTTATTTTCCACTCATGTTGAGATAATTAATTCAGTGCAACTTCATAGAACCCTTGAATAGATGTTCAATTTTAAGATCATGTAGAAAAACTCATATTAATGCAAAATGCTGTTAAAACATAAAACACCTCTCCGACCTGAAATGCATGAATAACACAAGGCTTGTGTCTTGAAGCAGTTTTCAACCTGTGGATCGGCACCACCCTTAAAGAATCAGAATCAGCTTTAATGGCCAAGTACGTACACAACATACAAGGAATTTGGTTTCAGCTGTTGGTGTCGCCCGAGGAATTTGCAGGAATAATAGAAATAGGACCATTTAAAAAAATAAAATAAAGTCAAATAACTACAGAAAGAAAAAAATAAAATACAATAAATATTAATTTAAAAAAAAAGACAAGATAATAAGACAAATATGTACAAGAATTTACACATCCGAGCAGAAAAGGTATATGTACATTAGTGCAAAGAGGAAAACTGAGGTATTTATCTGAATTAAAAAAAACAAGAAACTTTCTAATTATTTCCTAACATTTTTTGTTAATCTTTACTTTTTCTTTATAGAACCGTTGTTTGACAGTTTTAGCTCCTTGGGCCTCATATTCAGGTCAAACTGTCTAAAAGGGGAAATCACTGTGACCTGCACACCAGTCTTGATGCCTGTGACAAGAGCATGCAGGCAGACTATAAAGGAATCACAAGAAACAACCGTCTAATTCTGTCATCTGTCACTGATTAGTGTTATTTTCAACTTTTTTTAGGGGGGGAACAAAAAAAAAAGAAGAAAGGATGCTGGAACCTCTAAAGATCTAACATGGAGCTTCAGGTTTTTCTCATTTTAGCAAAGAATCCCTCAACTTTCCTTTATTCATTTACACTTCTGTTAATGTCAAAAGGTTGTTTTATATTTTCCATACCCAGCTTAGTGGGTGTTGGGTGTGGGGAGGGAAGAAAAAAAATGCAAATTGTGCATCACAGAGCAACACTTTCCCCTGCAGTTTGTCCAACTCCTCCTGTCCTGTGATGAAGTTCAAATCAAACCTATTAAAACACACACAAACAACCCTAATCGTACGTTTTTAAGCGCAACTTTCTGCTGTGATCTTGCGGACAGCCTTCAGTCGACGGCTGCGTTTGAAGGCGGATGGGAGGCGGTGGAGTGTGTCCAATGGCGCGGCCGAGGAGGCGGTGAACGGTGACAGAGAGAGAGAGAGAGAGAGAGGCGGGCAGCAGCAGCAGCAGCAGCAGCCAGCTGTTGGAAAGCAGCGCTCCTCAACCATCCGCCGCTACTGCATCAGGTGAATATCTGCACATCAGCACACAGCACCGGACACCTGCTCCTGCTCTTTTTTTTTTCTTTTTTTTCTTCTTCTCTACTTCCCAAAACTTTCCCTGTTTTTGCTGGCCTGGATCAAGTTGTTGGGTGAAACTCAGAAGTAAACAAGGAGATCGAGGAACAGGTGAGAACCGATGCTCTATTTTGGTTTTTACGCACGTGCTAAGTGCGCTCTCTTTTTTTTTGCCCCTTTTTTTCCCCCCCTCCTCTCAAAATAATTTCGGTTTTTAAGGCAAATGAGCAAAGTTTCCTGGGGTTTTCCTGTGTGACAGCTTTCATGACACAGCTGTGAGCTGGGTACCTGTTGCTGTGTTATTGGGGGGCTGCCTATAGATGAGGCTATATTAGACGGAGGAGCTTGGCAACCCGGGGACAGACTGGCTATTCTTAAACGGCCGCTTTTGAATGACGTCAGCAATTTATCGGGACTAATTATTCGCAAACATTTTTTTTTAAGCTATGTATTTTTACAGTTTTTATTTATAGCCCCCGCTGTGCAAATTGAATCTGCGTCCTTGGGCAACAGGCACATCTCATGGCATGACTGGCTGGACTTTTGGAGGCATCTCAGCTCAATATATTCAATTTTTTTATGTGTATAATATTTATTCTCTGTTATGAGTTGTTGCATGAGTCCTCCTCTGGCTCATTAATATATAAATAAATAGAGAGAAATTCATTTTTCTCATCCCTTCAACCTGTTGCCCTTTCACTCAGCCAGCTGCTCTCTAGGTTTCCCTCCAAATGTGCATAGATGGAATTGTTTTTATTAAAAATGTGACTTCATTGGCTCAAAATTAGTTTATTTTTCATATTTCCAAGAAATTCAGTTTTCCCACTGTGCCCTTTAAAGTTGTGGCTCCTCCAGAGGGACTCTCGAAAAACTTCTTTTTCTCTATTTCTAGAAGCATCAAATGCTCAGCTCACGCCCGTGTATACCATCGCCACTCTGGCTCTATCAAAAATATCAAGGCAATTCAATTATCTCCAGTTAAAATTAGACAAATATTTCCTCAACATTGCTCTGTAAAGGCCCGGTGAGCGCATGGACCGTCTGACCCCCCCAGAAGATGACACATACAGGCAGACATTTGTGTTGTATTCCCCAGAGTAGGTAGAGCTGCTCGTGCTTTGATGTACAAATGACATTCTTTAGGTTGTCATGCGAGCTATGCAAACCTGCGTCATGGACTGTAAAGTGTGATAAATTCGCTGAGAAACTGATTGTCACCCCGAGGCCTTTCGCTGCTTGAAAAATGTTTCTGTTTTCATATGAATTTCAGTTGCAATTTTGAACTCGAACCCTTTTTTAACGTGGGTTTGTGAGAATGCATCTGTATTGTGTGTATTGGTTTATACAGGTGAGGTTTGGGGACAGTTTTGGACCCAGTTTCACATTTTGCTCTCTTTACCCAGGACTTTGATGTTACTTTCGCGAGTCACTAAAACAGGGAAAGTCCTGTTAGATGTAATTCACAGCTGCTGCTGCTGCTGCAGTTCGAGTACGGCATTAGTCATGTTAGGCTCAGTTTCTCTTTAGATGGCTGTCATTGTATAATTAATACATGACTGAGCGGAACATACAGAAATTAATAATTTGCAGCAGAAGCAAAACCTTAGTGTTAAAACATGCCTCAATATTTGAGTTTTGTTTTTTTTTTGCAACTTCATTCATTTGGTTATTTGGCCTTATTTAGCAGCTCATGCTGCTTTGTTGCCACACAATAGGTCATTGGCTTTTTTGGTTAATGCGCTTACACGTGTTTACCATGTTTTTGAAACGTTTAGCTGCCACCATGCTCCGAATGACTCACGGAAAGAAAACCGCTGAAGCAGAACCTCCAATACTTAACAAATGCCCTACTTTTTCCCCCTTCTCATTCATGCATGTAGTTCACAGCAGCACGAAAAAACATCCAGCGCCATATTAACCGGTAATATCAGAGCAGTTGAAATGATCCAGTCTGTTGATGTGCGAGCTGCGTTGTGCATCGTTGTCCCAGGGAGTTCCCCGGTGGATAGTCAGAAGAACCCAAGGTAATGTCAGTGTTTTCCACCGTCTCGCCTCTGGGAAAGCATCTGACAAAAGGTGCTGTCTTTCCCTGTAGAAGCCTGAGACCCAGGGGCAAGCGTGAGTGCGTGCAATTATTGCGCTATTACAGGGCAGACAGCGATTCTGTTTGCATTCGTGTCTTGTCTTCTTGGACTACATAGCAGTAAAACTAAATCTGCTACTTCCTTTCCATGTTCACCTTTTCTCAGAGATGACATGATCAGGAGTCGACCTTGACGATAAAAGGTCACAGGTGGTAGGTTGGTGCTGCTTGGCTGGTTTCTGTGCCTTCACAGACCTCAAATGACAGTTGTCATGTGGGAAAACATCCAGAATTAGCTGTGGGGCACAACCAGGCTCTTCCTGCCTGTCTCGGTCTTAAGGCCCTTCAACAAACCTGCTAAACCACATAGAGTTCTGTAGCGAACGACGCGCTTTTTGACTGGAGGTGTTGCTATATTTACCCAGCTAGTCATGCATTTTCTAACAGAGCTGTCTGTGGCGCTGATAATTGTCATTTGGTTATATCTGAGAGGAGAGGAACCTCTGGTAAAACCCTGAGATAGAGATCTGTCTGTCCTGTTTAGATCATACCTCCCACTTCCCCCTCTTCTCACCATTAACATGCCTTGATATGAGGTAAATAGTCTCACTTCTGGTACAAAAAACAGAACAGCTTAACCTGGTGTGAATTCGTTGTGGTAGCTGAGCTGTGAGTTCGACAGACCAACGCCGTTTTTTGTGGTCCTACGTGTCTTGTGTTTGCTCTTTACCCCAAAGACAGTGGCAGCCATGAGACCGTCTGCAGCTGCTGAGGTGCGTCTCGTCTCCGCAGCGTATTCAGCGCAGTAGATATCATAGGACTTTATAAGGTAATCATGAGGGCAAAGAGGTGGATTCTTCCAGAAATGCCCCAGATGCCTGTGTGCCAAGCTTACGTTGAGGGACAGCGGGCACTTTAGGGGTCGTGGGAACGCAGGCGCCATATCCGCTCAGGCACCATCAGGAGGGGCAGCCGACTAAATATAGAGATGTCCAATACATGTCCAGAATTAAGGGGGAAAACCAGTAAAAACTCCTCTGGGGCTTTTGAGAAGCACTGTATGGTCAGGTCAGAGGAGTCAGACCACCACTTAATGCCGTTGTTTGACTGATTGATTGAGTGGAGATGCACTGAGCAAACTAATGTACGCATTCGATTTTGTGTGATGCAAAGAGTGAAAAATGATGCTTGGATTTGATGTTTCGCTGTAGTGTCTGCTCTGTTTGGTCCGTCAGGGGGAAAGAGTTTTCTCTATGCAAAAAAAACAACTGAAAAACAACTGGTGTGACTTTCAAAAATGGACATTCTCAAGCCAGCCGCAATCCATCCATGTCTTTGCCTTCTGCCCCTCCAAATCCTGCTATTTTTTTTCTGACCTGGCTGTGCATGAGAGAGGAGTGGGTGGCTTTTTTTTTTTTGCGTCAGCCATCCTTCAAAAACACACCGTTTTCCTTCTGCTGTTTGGTTACAGCTATTGCCTGCTGAACCTTTAAAAGGAGCTGTGGACTGTATTTTTAACCCTGTCTCTTGGGGCTACGCGGTGCAGTCGAGCACTGTGCTGTTGGCCCGGGGGGTAACCCAGACTGCGAGGGTGTCAGTCTGTGTGGACTGCTGGCCCGGCAAGAGTCGCTCTAACTTTAGACTGCATCGCCTCGTGGTGGTAAAAATAAACACCCTGCCCCTACTGAGGGGAAGGAACTCGAGTCACTTCAACCAAACGGATGACATTTTCCCACCAGAATCGTTTGAATGTGAGAAATGTTTTTGAACGTTTGTTAGGTTTTTAACTATGAAATGCAGACGCAGATCTCCCTAAATTGCTGCACAATAATTAGTTCAACAGTTTGCAAATAAAACTGTAAAGTTGCATTTTCTTTGCTCTAGAAGAGGAAAAGTGTAAATAAGATCATATTTATTTATTCTGATGTTCACTGCAGTTATGTGAATGCTCGGAATTAAAGTGTATTGTATTATTCTACTCTATAATTTCTTTATTTTTTCACAGGTGTCAACACATCAGAAGCAAAAATGGGAAGAAAGAAAATACAAATTTCTCGTATTCTTGACCAGAGGAACAGACAGGTGAGCCAACATGCAGTAGTTCATATGTTTTAGAACCTTTCATTCCAACTTTAAAATCACGTTGCTAAAATTTGAGAATCAACAAAAAATTAATCAGGGACTATTTTGCTAATCAGTAAAATGTTTTTTAAAGTAAAAAAGCCCAACATTTGCTCTTCTCAGCAGCTCCAGTGTGAGAATTTGCTGCTTTCCTCTGTTTTATATATTTGAAAAGTGAACATCTTGGGGTTTTCGACAGCTGGTCAGGCTCTGGGGATCTGTGATGGACACCTTTTCACTGTTTCCCTGACATTTTATAGACTTCACGATTAAGTAACAGCAGCAGGGAGATACTACAAGTACCGAGAGTAACAGGGGAAAGATAGAAAGACAGATAGAAACAAAATATGGAAACAGCAGCGTGAGTCTAACACACCGCACATGCATAACTTTAAATGTGATCACTAGCAGCACTGTTTAGAATGTAAAGTCATGGAATGTGTGTTGTGCATCGTGCAGCAAGAGCACAGGACATTTCTCAGTAGTGTGAAGGTGAAATATCACTATATTTAGAATGACACAGCTGAATAAAATTTTATTAATATTGCACTAAATTCACGAGACTTTAAGATATTATATTATAGAGAGAAACCCAACAGTTCCCTTTGAGCAAGCTCTTGGTGACAGTGGAAAGAAAAAAACTTTCCTTTAACCTTTTAACGAGCACCTTCACTGACTGGTTAACGAAGAGCCAAAAAGACAGCAGTGAGAGACAGACACATTATGTAGTCAAATTTTATGATATCTGATGCATGAATAAATCTCTAAGGGCCAAATTGCAGCCACAATTCAAGCTGTCTATTACCAAAAAAGACATACTAACCCACTGCTGTAAATGTGACCAAATCCAAACATAACTAAGATTTTTCAATCGGCGTTAAAAAGAGCACTTATGTTCTTTCACGCTGAACAAAGTGAGCGCGCTAAGAGGCCGAGACGAAAAGAGGAAACATGGCTGAACTCTGAAAAGAAGATAAGATATATTTAACACAAGAGGAAGTTTTTAATCAGCTTGATGAAAGATGAATCAGATAACACAGATTACATATAGAATACAATCGTACTGTCACTTTACAGCTTGCGTACGGTGCGTTTTCTCAGAAAACCACAGAGCGAGATAATGTTAGCAGGAAGCCGCCACCTGAGAGAAATGTTTACATCGTGCTGATAGCCGATTAATATTTTAATAAGAATGTACATTTTGATAAATGTATGCTGATATGAACGTGAAACAGTTATTTTGTGTGAAAAAAAACCCACCAAGGAATCAGTACAGACGACCAGAAAAACGTATTAAAGCGTTTTCAGAGAGCTGGTAAACACAATTTATTTCTCATATCTGATCTTTTAGAGTGAATGTTTTGTGGTGATAAGGTTTGTTTTTGTGGATTTTTTCCTTATCTGAATTGAGTGTCTGAGGATCGACGGCGTTGTTTGCTGTACAGATTTTAAAGCCCTCTGGGATGAACTTGTGATTTTAGGCAATATACATACACTTGACTGTCAAGATTGTTTTCCTTTCTTGTGTTTGCAAGTGGGTTTGTAGGTCCTGCTTTCACTAAACGAAAAAAATAAAGTCAGTTCTATCTACCGTATTTCTTTAAAAAGCTAAAAATGTTCATGTTAATGCTTTGAAATTTAATTTTAATCAACCAACTTCTTCCATTTGCTTTATTTTTTTCACTCATTCACTCCTAAAGTTGTATATACTCCTCTAGCTCATGAGGAATTAACTGAAGTTAAATGTTTATTTCATCGTAGGTGACTTTCACCAAGCGTAAGTTTGGTCTGATGAAGAAGGCCTACGAGCTGAGCGTGCTCTGTGACTGTGAGATCGCCCTCATCATCTTCAACAGCACCAACCGTCTGTTCCAGTACGCCAGCACCGACATGGATAAAGTGCTGCTGAAATACACAGAGTACAGCGAGCCGCACGAGAGCCGCACCAACACGGACATACTGGAGGTACTGTAGAAACTAAGAAAAGGAACTGTGTGAAGTGGTTTTGATACACAGAGCTGTGACATGACAGTCAAGTCAGTTATGATCTCATATTGACGTTAAGATTACCTTATAATGGAATTTCTTTAAAAAATAATGAATTGATTTTCAGATAGAAAGCAGAACCAAGAATTTCAGATGGCAGACGTATACCAAGATGAATACAGGTTGTTGTATTTTGAATGAAAACCTCCTGAACTATCAGTAAGTTTCCACATGTACTTTCTGTTCTGCATCAGACCCTGCGGAGGAAAGGCCTGGGTCTCGACGGCTCAGAGCTCGACAGCGAGGAAAGCATGCAGGTGGCAGCAGATAAATATCCTCTCAGCGAGGGCATGGATCTCTCTGTGGCTCGCCAGCGCTTCTACGTCAGTCAGCACACACTTCTGCTCTCATACGTTCAACACAAACACACGCACACTCACAAACATGCTGAAACCATGTAGGAAGAAAAGCATTAAGCACTCATTTTTATTTAACTGAAACAGATCATTTACTCATGCCGTGGTGTTCTACTGTTCAGGCTCCGTCTCTGCTCTCACCGGAGGCACAGTTTCTGGTGTCTGCAGGCTGTGAGAACGGTTTCCCCAACTCCTCCGGATCCAGCATGGCCTCCCACAGACCTCCAGGATTTAAATCTCTGAGCTCCAGACCCGGTTCTGCCAGCCCTGCTGCGCCGCACACACACACCGCGTTCATGACCCCGCACTCAGGTGAGCCCGGATGGTCTGAAGAAGCACTACCAGAAATGCATTTTTATTACAAACTGAAATATTTCCTGGAATTCAGCAAAAGCCTGCTATCAGTTTACATTTTACATTACTGTAGACTGTATGCTGTTGTGGCAGCCACAAACTGCACTGTTTAACAAATCTAATCTCTTTTTAATGAGTCCAATTTGACTTCTAAATGATACCTTGTCAGTAAAAGAGTTAACTGCAAAATGAAATGTATGAAACAGTTTTTTTTTTAAATTGAGTGCCATTAAACTATATATGTAGCATATGTTTGAAATATTGAGCACAAGCATTTTTCAAGCTTTTCGCATGAAAAATCCATTAAACGCTCCTTTCGCTAAATGCTTGGTGTAAATTTCACATGCGTACCGCCGTCAACCATCTGTGCAGCTGGCTGTGAACTCACAGGAAGTGTGTGTACGAGTGTGTGTGTGTGTGTGTGTGTGTGTGTGCACTAATCCGCACATGCAGTCGGCCTGTTTTGTGAAACTGGCCCTCCACCAGTGTAGCAGTGGCTATAACATTTCTGTGGTTTCTATACAGAATGCATCACACCTGCCTGTCTTGTCAGCCTCTTTTACAGCCTGTAACAGTTTGGAACCACTGTGATGTGAAGTAATCGCCGACATTCACAGCGTTTCTAAATGCAGAATTGTGTTTTTTGGTGAGAATCGACGCTGATTGATTCAATCAGTACAAAGTGGATTCTGTCAAATCATCAATACATTGGAGTATGTTACAAACACTCCAGCTTGTTAATGATAGTTGAATCATGAAGATCAGATGTGAATTCAAAGCTCGAACTAAAAGAAGAAGTTTATTTTTATCACATTTGTAGGGAGGGGAAGAATGTATCGCAGAGAATAAGTGATTCCACTGTGAGTGAAACAAGTTTGTTTTTTTCACTTCCTGCTCCTTTCTTTCACTGGTTAGGTATCGGCTACTCCGTGTTCTCCCACGGAAACCTGAATCGAGCTCTGGACATGAAGAGCCCTCCTCCTCTGAACCTGGGCACTGACAACCTGCGGGCAGATGCAGCTACTCAGGCCATGGGGGCTGCACGTGTTAACCACAACTCTGCTGTAAGTAGCTGTTGGTACCCAATATGATAGACTCATGTAGGGATTGTTACACTACAGTATGCAATGCTGCCTCGAAAAGTTCTTTATTTAAACACAAATTGTTCTGCAAAGTTGTGCAACTGTTTTCACGGTTTCTCTGACTCACTCACACCTCCCACAGTTATAATAATCACAAGTTCTACGTAGTGTGTGTCCAGTGACATCACTGTATCACTAGAAACCTGAGATTTTCAGCTTGTCTGTTTGTGTTTCTCTGATCACCAGAGGGGCCTCTTGTATCAGGGCCTCCACAGCAGCAGCTCCATGGTGGCCATGGGGAAGGCCGGGCTGTTGGGTCACAGCCTGGGAGGCTACGGCCTTCCGTCCCCCGGAGCCTCTGGTAGGTTTGATCTGAATCATTAATGGAAAAAACATAGAAACTAAAAAGGTATTTTAAAGCAATGAGTTGGCAGTTTTTTAACAACCTAATTGCCTTTTTTTACTGAGAGTTAGATGAGATGATGTACAAACAGTTAGACCAGCTCTCAAATGCAAAAAAATCCACATACTGTCTCTAAAAACTTGCAAAATAAGTTTAATCTCTTTTTATTCTGTATATTAGGAATATCAGGGCTGCACTTTGGCTTGGTTGTTAGCACCGTCGCCTCGCAGCTACTGTAAGCGGTGTGTGGATAATGGATGGATGGATATTAGAACTATCAATTTGTGTGTTTTTGCAGGACCATTTAAGGCTCAGAGAGCTCCTACAGTTTCTGAAGGTTGTGCAGACAACAAGTTAAAAGATGTTAACTAATGTGAAATAGAAAATACAGTTTAAAATGGGTTCATTTTGTTCTGTAGCTTTGTTCAAGTCAGCTGCAGGACCAACTGATTTTCTCCAAAAGTGCAAATATCTGCATATATATTGCAGCTGGTATTAGTACTAGTATTGCTGATACTAAAGTTCTGAATAGTTCAGTGACTGACTGTGTTTGGTTTGGAATGTGGGTCCATGAAGCATTAAAGTCTTTGCATAACTGTTGACAGATACATAAAACTAGTCAGATATCCTTTGAAGTTTTATATTATCATGTTTTTAACTTTGCTTATTGCTGCTGCTAAGGTGTCCTTGAGTTTTTTTTAAATACATCCATCTATAAATCATCTATCCATCCATCATCTGTACACCACTTAATCCTCACTGGGGTCATGGGGGGCTGGAGTCTATCCCAGCTGACTTAGGGTGAAGACAGGGGACACCCTGGACAGGTCACCAGTCTATCACAGGGCTACACTTAGAGACAGACAAACAAGCACACTCACATTCACACCTACGGACAATTTAGAATCACCAATTAACCTCAACATGTTTTTGGACTGTGTGGGAGGAAGCCAGAGAACCCAGAGAGAACCCACGCTGCACGGGGAGAACATGCAAACTCCACGCAGAAAGATTCTGGGTGTCCTCACCACGACACAAACTGGTGACATTCTTGCTGCAAGGCTATGGTGCTAACCACTGAGCCACCTTGCAACTCCCTATAAATACAATTTTTTATTATTCTTATTATTGTTATTATTATTGTTGTTGTTGTTATTATATCACAGGAGGCTTAGCCTGTTTTAAAATAGTGGCCTGTGTGCTAGAGCATTTTAAAGGATGGGTTGTCTGTTCTGCATCATCTGCTCTGTGTATAGCATAGATTTAAAAAGATAAATATAAAAAAACATAGAAATTAAAAACTTAGTTCTAAAGCAATGTGCTGGCATTCTGTGAAATAATCGTATTTGCTTTTGTGCTTAGAGCTAAAAGAGATAAAAAGAGACAAGAGATATATAAACTGCTCGGCTGGCTCTCTTTGTTTGCAACAAAAAAAAAATCACATACCAGCTCTTAAACTGGCCAATTAACTTTTATCTTTTTAAAATCTGTACAAAAAATTGAGAGTAAAATGATTAAGTTGTGGATGTGAACAGGACGGTTTCTATGCTTCTCTCAGAGCGCTTCAAGAGTTTCTGCAGGTTTCCTTCCAACATCACAGTGATGATGACGGCTGTTGCTACACCCATGAAATAGTCATAGTCTGAACTCCTAGTTGTGCAAACAACAAGAGAAGAAGTGTTAATTTGTGTGTGTAAGTGACAGAGTTCTTCATGTTTCCTGTCTGTACGTTGTGCGGAGTTCAGCTGACTTCGTGCTGACAGTCCCTTCCTATTTACTGAGAGTGTTTCGATCTTCTCATCTTACTCACAGCAAGAAATCCAACACTATGTCCCCGAGTGTTAAATTAGTCTTTTGGTTAAGTGGAGGTTATCCCTCTGTTCTTTTAAGTAAAGCTGTTTTATTTAAATCCATCTGTGTCGTATCTTTTTTATATCCATGTTCTTTCTTTCTTTCTTTCTTTCCAGAGTACAGCCAGCCTGGTTTTTATCACTCCGTTAGTTTACAGCGAGGAACAGTGAACCCCTGGCAACCAGCACAGCCGCCTCAGGAGCCTCACGGGTCCCACGGGCCTCACATAAGTCCAGGGTAAGCATATTATATGTTACTGTGGAAGTCATATATCCACTGTGTGGGTAAAATGTGATCAATCAGGGAACTGAGCCTGCATACGGCTGTTTTCTCTCAAAATGTTTCCTTGTGTTTTCAGTGTTTCTGCACAAAATTTCAATTAATCAGACACAAAACAGCAACAGACAGCAGCTCATTTACACAGTAACATGTTTCAAAATGACCACAATCAGACGCTGGTGTTGTCTTCAGAGAACAGTGAGATCAGATAGTCAGACAGAGCAACAAATGTGAAAAATGAGTAAAATAAAGTAAGAGAAAAAAGAAAAAGAAAAGCAGTGAAACATAAAAATGTAATAGATAATCTAATAAGATCAGAAAATAAGAAAAAAGAAAATAAATTAATATGGAAAGAAAATAAGAATTTTATATATTTTTTTAAAAATACAAAAAAAATCTATTTTTACCTTTTATTACCTATTTATATACTTATTGAATATTTTTTCTAATTTATAGTAATAATAATAATAACAATAATAATAACAATAAAAATAAATCACATATAATCAATATTAATATATTGTTATAATATTAGTCAGTTTGTTAATTAGCTGTAAAAAATAAATCAACTATTACTGGATTTTATGTCCAGTTTTTCCCCATTAAATTTGAAATCACGCATTCTGGAGTCTCTCCTTGTTGTTTATGTGAAAGGTTCTTGTATTATGGAGCATCCTTGTGGCGTTTTCATCTATAATAGTTTATTGTAAAATGTTGCATACACTATGTTTTTAAATTCTTTTCTTAACTGACGCCCTTTAGAAAACGATTGCAGCGCTGACGATCGCTCTTGTTGTTTCCAGGATGTCCAGTGGAGGGTGCTCCTTCCCCTCTCAGTCCTGCTCCTCCACCTCTCCACATCTGCCCTCCCTCAACCTCAGCATCAAATCGGAGCGCAGCTCTCCTGAGCACATGTCCTCACCTACCTCCCCTCCTCTGCACCACCTCAGGCAGCATTCTCCAATGAGCAACCCCGATTCTGCTCGCCATACCCCTCCGGAAAGCGGTCCGGCCAATGGCAAGGAGTTTCCCAAAGGCGGCTACCCGCAAGACGAGGAGGACGGAGGGCAGTCGCTCAGGCAGCTAGAGATGAGTGACGGCTGGCAGAGATAGCCGGCTGCTGCAGTCTAACACCATCTCCCATTCAACAGCTGTCTTTCAGCAGAACCAGATGGGGAGGATGTGTCCCCGTCATCCCAGAGAGCAACGCCTCTCTTTTCCTCCTCACACAGAGCTGGTCTCTCCTGGGCAGCAGAGAATTCTTCTCTGCATCTCTTGCTTGATCCCACGAGGAGATAGATGCATACAGACTTGCGCTTTCTGTTTGGTTAGGTTTAGTTTTCTGTGTGGCGCTAATGTGAATCGAAAAATGCAATTGGAAATGTGTTTGTTTTGTTTCTGTGACTTTGTTCAAGTTCGCTGCAGCAGCACAGCGGGACCAACTGAGCTTCTCCAAAAGTGCAAATATCTGCATTTGGCTTTCAAAGCAAGAAAACTTCTGAGTAGTTCAGTGCTTGACTGTGGTTTGGTGTGAAATTTGGAAAACAGCAAATTATGCAACATTGAAGTTTTTGTATAAATGTTCTGGACAGACACATAAAACCAGTCAGATTTCACAGGACAGTGAAGTGTTCCTGTGCACTCGGGCATTTTAAAGGACAGATTGTCATTTTTTTTAAGTCAGTCTTGAAACTCTGCTGATACATTTTTGGTCACCTGCTGTCCACACTGGCTATGAACAAGTCCTTTCATAATGGACTTTCAATGAGAGAGATGGCGCACAAACTCCCCTCTGTTGATTTGGTGTAAAGGTGCATTCTGAAGTCCAGCTAACAGGAGGTTTCAGCAGCCTGAAAAGCTATTTGCGTTGCTCAGATAGTGTTTCACTGCTGTGCTTTGTTGGAGTAACAGTCGAGTTTATTTGCAGAGTACAATCTAATACTAAAGCAACTGCTGCGAGGTAACAAAGAGAAGGAGTGTTGCTCTAAAAATACCGTAAATTTGCAAGATTGATTTGTTTAACTCATTCATGCATTTTTACACAGAGCCAGTCTTTCACTGCAGCGTTTCTTCAGGGTCGGTGTTAACAGGAGGAACAAGCCACATACGGTTTAAGACAGACTTCTAAAAATGTCCTTCTAGATGGTTTCTGTAGGAAATGTTAAAAAAAAAAAAGAAAAAAAAAAGCTTTCTTATCAGGTTTGTCTTCTAAGCTTCAGCTGTGTTCTTCTTTCACATGATGCTAATTTCGTTCTATTTCAGATTAAAAACTGATGTCCGCCTGCTTCAACTTAAGACCAAAGTGTTTGAATCCCGTCCAGATACCAAAACAGCCAAAGATTTTTGTTTAAATTTGGTCTAATTTAATTTCAGTGCTTTAAAAAAAATGCAAACTCTTTCCAAAGGCTTTACTTATGAAGTGCATATTGTAGATATTATGATATTTAGAAATACATGAGACACTGTTCAAAAGAAGAAGTATCTATAGGATGTTTTATTTAAAACACACACACACACACACACACACACACACACACACACATACACATTTTCATCTGGTTTTCATTACGTCTGTACTTTTTAATGTTGTGCACTGGATGTTTTAATATCGAACGCAATAATTCAGGCTATTTCCACTGATTGTCCACAAGGGGTCATCTTATTTCACGCCGTGGCTCTGATTGGAGAAACGTGCAGCATAGAGAAGACCTGCAGGCTTCTCTGCTTGCTGATTAATTATCTAATGAATCTCCATGACAGGACACGGGTTCGGTGATGCCGCCCCGATGACATTTAGCAAATACATCACGACAAACTCTGCAGAGATTCAGTAATCCGGCCGGTGGAGGTCTTCAAATGGAAGTTGTGCTGTGGAATTAGCTCTCCTTTCTTTATTTTTTTTTTTAAATGCAATTAATTAATATCAGCATGAAAAAAACAAGTTATCAGTATTCTGATGTTTTGGATTGATTTTGGGTTTTTTTGTATGTTTGCTGAATGCTTCACTAACAGAACAAAGACGGATTTTTATTTGACATTTGTTGTGATTCCTTTGAATTAAATAAATAAAAAACTGTTTAATTTGTACATTTGCCCTGGTCTGATTTCTTTTTTTCTTTTCTTTTCTTTTTGTTCAACAAAGAACGTTTACTTTATTATCTTTCTTTGGAGAGAAAATGTGATTCTGTTGCCTCCATGAGTGTGTGTGTGTGTGTGTGTTTTTAGGTACATTCAGTCAGAAGGCAGATAAAACACCCTCCACTGTGTAGCTTTCATGTGTCCATTTATTTCGTCTTATTCACCTTCGTTCCATCTTTTGAGCACACACACACACACACACACTCCCTCATTATCATGTCAGACCCCTGTCAGACAGCTCACCACCCCGCCACCGAACGAGAGCAACGAGAATGGACCACTTAAAAGCCTGGAGACCTTTATGTCTCTCTCTCTTTTTCTTTTTAAAATACATTCAGCACAAAAAAAAGGCTCATTTCCACAGCTGGTTGTCTCACAGTTAACATTTTCTTATGCTTCCCCTATAGAGCATTTGCCTGCCTTTTCCATTTCAACTAATAGCCAAAGGGGGAGAAACGTGGAGGAGTCGAGCCCGTGGTCCATCTCTGTCGTCTCTCCTCCCTAAATGAAAAGAGACTCTCGCTGGGGTCATGTCTGGTCTGCTCCCCGGAGACCAGGCTGGGCCCAGTCTGTAGGGCATGTCTGGGTCCTGCTTCTCACACACACACACACACACTCACACAAATCCTGGTCTCTATAGCAACCACAGCCAACCACGGCCGCCCGACTTGGCCTGCTGCAGTCCACGGAGCAGACCGAAAGGGGCCCCGAGGCCTCCGGCAGCACAGATGCACATAAGTAATGTGATTATATAAATATGTCAGCCCTGTCACCTTTCACTTCATTAGGCCGGACGCTCTCACACGGCTCCACTGGTCACGGTGGGCTGGAGGATGCTTCTCATCTGATGCACACTTCCAAATCGTGTTATTTATCAGGAGCTTTTTTTTTTTTCCTGGAAATGTTCCTTAAACCCCGCTGACATGTCGAGGTTGTTAACTGGTGCACTTCTCAGTGGCTTTGTGATTGTTGATATCCTCCAATGAAGCACGTGACCGCTGCATAAAAACACACAGAGGTGGACGTCTCAGCGACTAAATTGGAGGAAACATTTGTGAATTCTGATTGGACGTGCAAGTCATATGATATAAATCATGTCAGCTTTTCAGACAAGGAGCCTCTGCAGTGTCGTTCTGGTGAAAGGTCACGTTCCTCGACTGAATGTTCTGATAATGTCACAAAGCTTAAAAGAAAAAAAACACATCTGAATGATTATAAACTGCTGTACTAAACGGAAATTGTAATCTTTTAAAAATATTGTCCAGTAAATATAACACTTCCTGCTGCAGCCACAGATTTCTTCCCAGACTGCAGCAGGGCATCAGGTTCATAGTAATTACCAGTGATTAAAGCATGATCTTCTCAGGAGGTTGGGGTCAGAGATCAGGACCCAGCGCAGCGGCGAGACACCCCATTGTCATGCATGATGTCCTTTGTCAATTGGAGCACCAGTTCTTAAAAGGAAATGTTTTATCTGCGATATCTCCCACGCTCCTTGACGGAAGGCACAATTAAGCGAAAAACATTAAAATGCCATGAAAAAAACAAAAAAAAAGGGTATGTTTTAATTAAGTCGCACACACACACACAAACAAAATCAAAGCAATCTGGTTACAACAAAAACTGTGCACACCATGCATTCAGAAAAATCTAAAAAAAAGAAAATTTCAGCTTCACAGTAAAATGATTTCAGAGCATTCGATTCCAATATCTAAAAAAAAAAACCCACACACACTAAAAATCAAAAGAGAAATACAATAAAATGTACAGAATTACAGAATCTGTATCATTTCTGGGTAACAAAAATTAGAGGCAACGCATCATAAATAAATAAATAAAACACAGTGACGAGGACGGATTGAAAGAAGGCTTTGATTAATCTAACATGTACGTGGCTGAAAGACTATTTAAGAAAAAAAAAAGCAGAAACGAAAAGCTGATGGGACTAATTAAGACGCTGCAACTTATAACGTTGCTAATGAGTAGTGTTTGACGATAACAGCGAGAACAGAAATGTGTTTGGAGTGTTCATTCTAACAGAGTCTACTTGTTCTAAATACGCATGAACAGGGAGGAAGGAGATTTTAAAACTGACTCAAAATTCCTGAGCTCCCAGGCACTTCGGATTAAAAATAAAAAAAAGCAGAAGCTCGTCGGCGTTTGGCTTTCAGATACTAACACACAGCCACAGCTACAGTCATTCTCCATCAACCGTGGTTCACTCAATAAGAGCTCGACTAGGTCGTTGCAGAAAAAAGAAAAGAAAAAAAACAGCAGAAAGACAACAAAAAAAAACATTTAGCACTCTTGAATCGGTTCTTTCAGGGCCTCAAAAGGCCCCTCACAAAAATACATTGTCGTACTACTCAGGCTCAAGTCCGAATACCCACCCTGGTACCATTAAATATCTCAAATGCAGCATTTAACAGTGTTCTGCCGAGGACGATTCAGGGAACACTGGCATAGATACACGTGGAAAAAATGTTCTGCTAAAGTAGCTGGAAGATGACACTGGGGCCTGTATCACAAAGAGAGACTTGGGGGATGTCTTTGGGCTTAACTCGGGTTTTATGACTCACTTTTAGCCTGGGTAAGTTACCATAGCAACATAAGATGTAGGGCTAACCAGCGCCAAGCAGGGTCAGTTTCAGGGGATCACATCTAAACATAGTGACGAATCAAAAAACTGGATAGTTATATTTCTGTAGGATGCTGACATGTTCATGAGCTCACAATAAAGAGAAAGATTTCATATAAAGGTAAAATCATATCGATTACTTTGACAGATAAAAAGGTTTCTAGTCTGTGATTAGAGCTACTAATCCGTTTGTTGTCAACTGATGATCAATTAATCAGTTTAAATATTTCTTTTTACGAAAAAAGTCACAGTCTGCAGAATTTTAAATGAGCAAATTATCTGTATTTCTTTTAGTTTTCTGTGGCAGCAAACTGAACGTCTTTGAGGTTGTGGACAAAACAATCATCTGAGGATATTATCTTGGGTTTTGGGAAACACTGATCAACACTGTTACCATTTTCTGACATTTGAGAGGGAAAAAACTAATCAATGAATCGAGAAAATAATCAACAGATCACTCAACAATAAAAATAATCCTTAGTTGCAGCCTGACTGTGTCTCAAACAAGCCTTAATAAACGTGTTACCACCCAATGAATGGAAGTTATTGCTGCATATTAACTGAGCACATCGTTGCAATCACTGTTTATCAGCAAATAAGTAAAGTATACGCTAAGCAAATGATAAATGCAGCATACTTTTTGGTCAGATAGACATAATTCTGCATTTTTTCCATTTCATTTTCATCTTTGTTATCTATCTTTACCATTTTGATATTTTCTTCAAAATGAGACAAACAAGGAACAAAAGGTCACTTTTCTGGACTCCTGAACATGTTGAAAACGCCTGATTTAAAAAACAGCCTACATTATAACTCCTACACTCATCCTTGCCTTCTCCTATTTTTACAGCTTCTTATTTAACCGTCTAATTTTGCTGTGGGTGTCATTATGTCATATTACATTTTGCAGCCGCAGTTGCTTTGATGATCAAAGTGAACGTGCTTGGATCCTGCTTGGAACCCAGGTTTAAAGGTAGTCGGTGATACTAATCATTTACAGTTTTTGCGAAATTTAGAGAATACACAGTGTCCTGAGAGTCGGTCAGTTGTCGGCTGTGTGTGTGTGCACTGGAAAAAAATGATCCGGTGTTTGTACACAGCCGTGGTTCTATAAACGGGGAACAAAACAAGTGGCTCGGAATGAACAGCATTCTAACATGTCCTGTTTAAGTTTGTGTGTGCTCGTGTTAGTGCACAGGAAAGGGGACAGTAAATGTAGCACATGCTAACTAAACATACTGACTAGCTAATTATCAACTATGTTTCTCTAGAATCGTCGACTTCACCTTTAACTGAGGCAAAACCAGTTTTAGGATACAGGTTAATCAAAGATTGCCGGTCAAAAGAAAGTAGGCTAAACTAAGTTGAAGTTGCTTTGTGATACAGGCCCCAGTTCCTTCTTTATATTTGTGTTATTGACGCCAGTAGCCTCAACAAGTCGACAACGAGGCAGCAGACTGTGTCCAACCTTGATCAGAAATCCTGCTGCAGCCAGAAACCTGTCTGTAGTTGTGTTCTAATGAAACATCCCTGTCGCTGTCTGCAGGCATCCTTTGCAGCAGCGTAATGTTAGCGGAGAGCTGGAGTTGCATTGCATGTAGAGAAGAGCAGCTCTCTGATTTCCTCAGTTAGTTCTGCATGAGGTACTGGTGGAAGTAGATGCCGAACAGAGAGCTGATGACCTGGCAGGCAGCCACCCACCAGGTGAGGAAGGCGAAGAAACCTCGGAAGAAAAGGGGAGTGAGGACGGAGCGGAGCGCCGTGAAGGTCTCCGACAGGCGAGCTACTGTGGCCTGGATGTCCTCCTCCATGTCCTCCATCCCCTCCTCGTCTTCATCGAGACCACCGGGCAGGACGGGAGCTGCTGTGGGCAGCACCAGAGCTGGTGTCACCCCGGGGGTGTCCTCAATGCTGTTATCCCAGGAGAAGTTCCCTGCAAGAAACCAGTTCTTGTTAGGTTTCTTTAAAACTTGTATTAGATTAAGTTTTTCCTCTCGTATGTATCCATCCAGTAAATACATCGCTACGGCCAGCAGTTAAGTTGAACTCAGATTACGAGAGTTTCAGGTCGATTTATCCTCGTTCCCACTCTCTCCATCATCGGAAAAGAAACGCGGTCTGAGAACTTGATTTAATCTGATGTTCAGTCCAGATCATTCAATAACGTGAAGCGTTTACAGATCAATTCTTATCAAGACCTCTCTGATTAACATCAAACATATCTGATATTTACAAGCTAAAATAAGGATGTTTAAGAATTATCGCGCTATCGCCTGGAGCAATGGATACTGTTGCCAAGCAACGCTAAATGTTCCAGGCCTCAAGGTCAACTTTAGCTACAAATATTTAAGCTACAACTCAAATCTAACCTCTGTGTTGACCTCATCCTCCCAACCATTTGCTGATCAGACTTGCTTTGCCTTTTGCTTTAGTTTGTTCTCACTGTTCTACTGACATTACAACAAGCTGTTGCACAAACTTCTTAATTTTCTGTTTTTTGTTCTTAATCTTCCACAATAATCTTAAAAGCATCCTGTGAGATGTGAGATGAGGTGTGAAATTTTTTCCCAAAATTTTTTCTTCAAACCTTTCTATGTGAGAACTGCTCAGGCTTTAAGAACTTAAATGGCTGCTTAAGACCCACCTCTTATCATAGAGCCTGACACTTTGGCTTCATTTGACTTTGACTTCCTATGTGTGTAATGCAACACCATTTCAAAGTCTTTGTTTGTCCGATCTGAGCTACTGTAGAAACATGGTGGGCTTAATGGAAGATAGACATAAGACTCATTCCAAAATAACAAAAGCACAACCACTACTAGTTTGAAAGCTTATAGCTTTTGCAAATTTTCAACTCTTGTCATTGGCCGACATTACTAATTACAGCAATTGAGAGTCTCTGATGGAGAAAATAAAGTTTGTCCAAATGCATATCTATGATGTGGTGTCAGACTTTAAATCTAACTCTTGGCAAGAAAGAAAACAGACATATTTCCCAAAATGTCAATGTATTACTTAAAGTCTACATTCGGATGTTTTGAAAAAAAAATAATTCAAAAATCAAGATCAAACGTGAACTTTATTATTAAATGCTGTGGTTCTGATGATGACAGTGAGGGCATTTTACTTACCCAGTGCTTTGAGTGCCAGTGTAGAGAAGAGGATGAGCAGAATCGGGACCAGATACTGAAGAGTAACGACTGTCAGGTAGCAGAACACACGTGTGACCTGAAAAAGAGAAACACAACTGACTGTCTATAAAACTTAAATGACAACTCTCCTCTTCATTGTTCAAAGTTCTCTGTTTAGCTGCGTACGATTCAACCAGAAGATGAATTAAATCACAGCATGAGATGTGAAACTGTCTGACCTTCCTCTGGATGTCGATGGCAGCGATACGTCCTGCCTCCCTCTTCATCTGCTCCACCCACTTCTGAGCCAGGTTCAGGTAGGCCTGCAGGTGGTAGCGGGTCAGCAGCAGCCGCAGAACGCACAGAACCACGATGATCCACAGACGCATGCTGTCGAACGCTGCGCTGGACACTCTGCAAGAATAAGAGCGAGCGAGAGATCAGCAGCTAACCAGGTGGCCAGTCTCTTCTATTTCTTAATTGTTGTTTCTATCTTAGAATTGAAGCTACTTGTAGTGGATACAATTGCAAACATGTTTGTGCACTCACAGGGTGACCGAAGTCTTTCCCAGAGGTGCATTGGCCAGGAAGTCTCTTGCAATAGGTTTCACCCACAGAATCAACACAATAACTGGAGACAGGAAACTCATGTGCAGCAAAATCCTGTTGGGGAAACATTAGGGACACAGTGGAGAGAGATAAGCATGCTGTTGACATTAGAGAAGAAGAAGTGTGTCTTGTTTTTCCTGTAATGGTTCCTACTGGATGAGTGGGCGATCTGAGTTCATCTGCACAGCGTCTAGATGAGTCTGAGCCAGTCGCAGGCCGGGGAAAGCAAGGAGAGCACCGATGTAAGCACAGACAGCGGCCAGACCGAGCTTCACCGTCAGCTTCGTCACTGGGATTCTGAAATCAAAACAACAAGCAGGATTTGAGCGATTAGCGTGCATGTTGTCCAAGTGCAGTAGAGTCTGGCTCTTGCATTGTCTTAAATAAAAGCAGCGTCCCTTAATGCAAGAAGAAATGTCAACCACTTTAAAAATAACTAATCAGTATTTCAGTTAGAAGCTGTCGGACAGACACTTACGACCAGTCGGCGTAGCCCTGCTGCTTGGCAAAGATTTCCAAGTTGTCGAAGAGACTTGCAAAGCCAGGCTCTAGGCCAAACTCCAGGTAGTCCTCTCTGACCACCAGCACCAGCATGGCCACGAGCAGAGACAGAAAACCAAAGGCGAGGCACACCGAGCGCTCGCCGCCCTCTTCAGAGCGGAAGTAGTGGCTCATCAGAGTGTAAAGGGTCCGTCTGAGGGCTGTGGGTTAAGTGAAAGCAACTCCTCCCGTCCGAGGCGCGCCATACATTTTAGCAAGGACACTTCAGCTTTAATTTATCAACTAATTTTCATATATCAGGTTATAATTTCATATAACTTCTGACTGCTTGCATACATTCTGATCATAAGCTATTGCAATGTTGTAATTGTGATGAGATCTTTCATCACCTCCGCTGTTTGATCATGCAAAAAGTTAAAGCTTTAGAATGAGATAATTAGGTTTTATAAGGTCAGTCTGTACGGCACATGCTTGCAAACTTTGCTGTTGGACGTTAAGTTACTTCACAGTTGAAGGATACAGACCGAACAGCACGGTTAAGACACACCAGATGGCTCCGATATTGACCTCTTTGCTGGCATCTACCACGTTGTAGTAACACTCGGTGAACAGGAAGACGCCCATTGCGTACACGGCAAAATCTATAAGCCACTGGTACTCCAGGAAAAACCGCAGCACTGAAAGAGAAAATAGAAAGACTCTGAATTCATAAGCAGATACTTTTACTACTACTGGAGTGTTTCCAAGCAGAGAAATATATTGAAAAAATACTGTACATATTTTGTGGGGTCGACAGCTGACCTTAGAGCAGTATTTGTACTTGTAAAACGTGACTGTGATGTAGATAAAGGCGTGTTTGTTTTACCCAGAGCGTCCATTACGTTGACTGGAGCTTTCTCTAGGTGAAGGTCAATGTCTTTGGGCACAGTCAGAGGCTTGTTCTCGCCATTCTGTCTCCTACAAACAAACACAAAAGGACCGCATTGAGAGAAAGAAATCAGGTATACATGAACAACCACACTAACATGGTTGTGACTGTGGTTTTTGCTCATGAGTTAAGTTAGAATAGATATTATATATTACAGTGCAGGTACATTGGAATTCTTTGTCCATAGAACAAAAGGTAAAGAATAAAAGTGAGAGCAGCAGCAAAAAAAAACCCCATCAAATATACATTATAAGAAGAAAGTAAGTACACATTATAAAAAAAGCACTTTGTATAAAACAAATATGAGAATAAATACCCTGAGAAGCTATTGCTTATATTATGTAGTGAACAGAAGTAATATTGCACATGTTGGTTTGTAAATACAAGTGAAATTAGAATAGAAGAGACTTTTTTTTATTTATTTACACGCCACAGCAGGATCCAAAAAGTATAGAAAAGAAAGTACAAGGAAATAACAATAATTAAGTAATGAAATAAGTACGTACGAAAGATGACAAAAAATATACTATTGAATGAAAAAATATACAATATTTACACTTAAAACTATTTTATCATAGAAATGCTGCACATAAATTTGCACATAAATTGGGACATTATGTTTGAGGAGTTGGCAACGGGAGGAGATGGTCTGTCAGATAAGCTGAGAACTTGCGAGAGAAACTACAAATCTATCCTATCATTGTGCAAAGATTAAAAGATTTAAAGAAACCTCCCACCTGTCTCTTCTGTTTTGTTTGGGCATCTGCTTTCCAGCCAGTGCACACAGTTCTCCCTCTGAAGGGTGTTTGAATCGGAACAAACTAGAAAGAAAAACGGACGCATGAATATGAACAGTGCACAGAACAGCAATGTAGGAGCTGATTGTAAGGGTGACCATACCTGCCGTTGCAGAGGAGCCAGCGTGCGAAGGAGCAATGTGGAGCCATCCTCTGCATTATGCTGGCAGCCAGCAAGCTGACCACCAGCTGAACCCCCATCAGCGCCTGTCAGACAGAAGAAACACACTCATGATCAACTCTGAACACTTCACCTTGCACAGGAGAGCAGGATGTGTGAGTAGGTTGTTCAGCAGAAAGTGTAAGCGCCAAAAGACGCAAGAAAGTTTCAATAAAATGTAGTTTTCGCAACATCACAATTAAGCTCACAAGCTGTGGTAGAAGCTAAATCACACACCGTGCTGAAAAAAGCTAACAGCAGCAAAAGATGAAGTCCAGCAACTTTTAACACACGATGTGTTGAAAGCTCCTGCAAAATGAATGAAACTTAGCAAATGGCTAGAGTGCTAAATTTAGCTAAACTCCACCACCTGTCAGCGCTGCAGCAAGCGTTAGCTAGCTAGTTACCGTTAGCAACCTAGCTCTCTCAGTCCCCAGTAACGAGCAAAATGAGCTCGCTGGAAAGACACACACAGCACAGTGTTCGCAATTAGGTGTGTTTGTGCGAAAGTGTGAGTAAAGTTACCATTTCTTCTCGCAAAAGATGCGGTTAAAACCTGACGAGCTGCCGGAGCTTCTTCTTCTTCACATGCAGGAAAGTCTTGACAGCTGAACCAAATGACATGTGAAGCAGCTGAATGTCCCGGATGTAGTCGTGGAGCGAAGAGGTGCCTTCAGGTGCTCTTCGAAAGCTCCGGAAATCTCAGCGCTCATAATAGTCGCCGCTGCTTTGCATGAGTGTCGATCTAATTTGAACATCTTGGGTGACACATTAAGTGGGGATCCTGGCGTCTTACCCTAGGTGATTTGAAGCATCAAATGCTGTCTATATTTATAGTGGAAATGTCTTTATTCATGTAAAGGAAAACACACAATGCGGGATTTAATTCAAAATATAATAAAACATATTGCAGCAAGGCTCTCAGGTATTTTGTATTGCTTTCAGTTGTTTATTTTCCTGTAGGTCAGCTTTGTCATTTGATATCACCCTTGCTTTTTAAATACACACACAAATGTTACTCCTCTACAGTAAAGAAATAGCTGCGATGAAGTAAAATTCTAACAGCCACGAATAGTACACTGAACAGTATCTGTAAAAATCAATGTCATTGGTGTTATCCAGCTGCAAGTATTTCAGGTTATTCTGACTTTTGCCCTGGGCATCCACATTTACCACCATATGAAACCACACACTGGATGCCATTTCTGGCACAGCGAAGGAGACAGAAAGGAGGGTTAGGGTAAAATGTTCTGCCTGTGATTCATATCTTTGTTGTTGTAACATTAAGGGACCAAAAAAAAGCTATTTTATTTACTATATATTTTTTAAACTAATCGGCCGATTAATTGATTATCAGGATTTTTTTTTTTGCCAAATATCGGCTTTGGCCTCAAAAAATCCATATTGGTTGAACCCTACACTAAACCTGTGTAGAGGTTCTTACTTTTGTGCAGAAGCTGGTTAAAAAGAATCCTTGAGTCTGATCAAAGTGTTGCTGGTTTGGAGAGTCCCGTGAAAAATACAACAGGAACAAAACAGTTGATGGTTTATACTGTTACTGATATTGTGGTGGTCTGTGCTACACTAAACCTGTGTAGAGGGTCTTACGTTTCTGCAGATGCTAGTTGCGAAGAAGCCTTGAGTCGTCTCAAAGTGTTGCTCTCGTCTCGTGCAGGTTGATAGCTGTGAGAGTTTTGTCTCGGTGACCAGAATTTGTCCCCTCAGAGGTTCCACTACATGACATCTTTGTGAAATCATGCTGCTAATGTTCTGGATTCTTGTGGCTGGCCAACTTCATCAGAGGCACACTTAGAACGTTACACAGTAGCCGTGTCTCAATACTCAAGTACACAAGTCCAACTTAACTTTCCAGAAAGTAACTGAAAAAACTCTGACAAGTGTTGATGTTACACGCTATGATTTACTGTTCTGCCTTCTTATGTGTCTTTTGTCTGGCACCTGTCCATGTGAATGATAAATGAATTCCTTTCAATTAATCTATAAAACCCACGGGCCATAGCATTTTGTTACATCTATAAAACAAGACGAGGGGTCAAAGCAGGCCTGCAGCAGGACAAGATACCACCTATAAAATAAACTGTAACATTTGCAGAGGAGCCAAAGCAGGGCCTCTGTTGGCCCACATACAATCTAAAAAATATATATGCTGTGAAACCAAAGTGGACTCTCTGTAGGCCCAGATACCACTACTAAGATAAGCTGAGGGGCCAAAGTGGGCCTTCTGCTGGTCCACATGCTATCTGTATAATAAAGTGGTCCTGAATGGAACCCATGGATTGTTTGGTAGGAAAGACCTGTCGAAAAAATGTATTCCTATCTGTCTCCTTTTGCACTATGGCTGCCACAAATAATTTAAACATTGTTTTATTTTGTTATATTTCATTTTATTTGTATATAAGTGTCCTTTGTTCTAATTGGGATAATGAAGGAAAAACAATAACACTACTGAAAACCTAAATCACTGTGAATTTGATAATATAAAAGCAAATATCGACATTATTAATGTGTTAGTAAAATAAAATAATTTATTTGGTAGTAACGGAAGCTGTTATTGTTATTGTTTATATTTAAATTTTCAAACCGGAAACGGAAATTGAACTTTGACACCGGCGCCAATTCTGCTGCGTTCGAGTGGCGCTAAACTAAAACTAAACCACCGACCTGCTGGCCAGAAACGGACTTTTCTTGTCAGAGTAAACATGTTAACAGAAATGCAATAGGTCTGAGTGAGTAAAAGTGTTTTTAAAGGTTCGTCTGGGTTTGTAATAAAAGTACGTTAGTGGTACGTTAAATTTGCTTGATGGTAGATAAAAAAAAACAAACAAACGTAGCGGTTATTTTAACTAACGCTGACTTTTTCTGTAGTTTTATGTCACCTTGGATAAAGACATATTTTTTGAATTTGAGTTTTGTCAGTGTAACAGGGTTTTTGTTGTTGTTGTTGTTGTTGTTGTTGTTTAGCATTAGCTAGCTAGCTGGACCCAAAATTTGCTAAGGAAATGTGCTGCTGTAATTGCTGTTGAAAGTCAGTGAAGACTTTGGTGGTGGAGAAAAAGTTGTTGGCCTTTGTGGGGTATAGACATGGATAGATATTTCAGCTTTGAAGTGGAGAAAGAGGGAACAATTTGCAGAAAATGGCACAAATTGTAATGTAACTATGTGGTAAGTGTGCTACCTGCTGAGCCACTTTGGAGGCCCAGTTGTTTTTTTTTCTTCTTGTTTTTAAGTGTAAACTCAGCCATTTGGTAGTAATTTTCAACCTGTGCTTTTAAAAGTATGAAAGAGTTGACAGTTGGGATGACTTTTTGCCTTTCACTTAGAAGGATGTACTGCACTGTGTCCACCAGTGGATGTGCTGGACAGTAAGTCTCATCAGCCTCTTTGGTGTCCCATGAGTCGACTCTTCTGATCAAATTCCAGTCATGGATGAAAAGTGGTAAGCTGATGTACAGTTCAGTTTACGGGAATTTAACAACAGAGTCTCTTTTTGTAAGTGCTTTGTAGCTCCTTCATATTCTAACACTGTATACAACTGGTGATGGTAAGCAGTGCATAAATCTGTAGGTGTTGCATAGCTGATGTGATTTTAGCTTTTACCCAGTCTCAGCCATCCAAGTCTCTGTCTTTAGTTGGTTCGGGCTCTTTCAGTATTTGATCACCTTTTAATTAAGCTTTTCTATGTAGATTTTATCATTAGACTTGGCTTAAACCAGCAGATTATTCCCCTCTGGTGTTGCTTTGTCCACCTGCCGACTGAGTGTCCTGAGGTCCACAGGTGGTTGTGACATTGCAGTTGTTTAAAAGAACCACCTCAGTTCCTGTTTAATGCTCAATTTTCTCAAATAGATTTCAGCATTTCTGTTTATTATTCCTATAGCTTCCTAGCCATACAATTATTAAACTCTAAAACATGCTTTAACTTCCTCCTCAACACCTTTCAGCCGTAGAACGTAAGGCTGCCAACAAGAAACCCTGGATGTCCAGCAAAGTGATTCATCATCACCAACGTCAGCGCGCAGCTTCAGTGAGTACATTTAACTGGTAGTCTTTTGAACAAGTACTGACCTTAAATGTTTCATTTATATTTCTTTTCATAGCTTTCTCGTGTCTCAGTGTTCACATGAGTAATTATGTGTCACTGCCCTGTAATGTGAAGTTCATCAAGGGTCGATTTTTGGTTCTATCCCATTCTTCTGATACCTTTTGGCCACTTCTGGAGGAAAACATACAGCTAGAATTCTCTGTCATCTAATATGACTACATAGCTTGTGTCATCGCCTTCCTTTTTTTTTTTAACTTTGACAAAACGTGACGTCTTTGTGCTTGACCCTGACTATCCATCCATCCATTATCTATACACCGCTTAATCCTCACTAGGGTTGCGGGGGG